>NW_006785484.1:49940-79679 GCF_000442215.2 Lipotes vexillifer | reverse complement strand
GGGGGGGGGGGGGGGGGTTCATAGTTGAGATGGGGTGGTCTGGGGAGGATCCTGAGAAGCTGGCTTTTGATCTGATTCCCAAAAGATGGGAATAAGCCAGCCATGGAAAGAGCTGATAGAAGAGAACTCAAGGTAGTAATGAGGTGGATTTTGGATTGAATTACATCCCCCCAAAAAGATATGCCGAAGTCCTAATTCCCTGTACCTGTGACTATGACCCTGTTTGGAAACATGATCTTTGAAGATAATATCAAGTTCAAATGAGGTCGTACTTGATTAGGATGAGCCCTAATCCAATTGTGTCCTTATAAGAAGAAAAGAGACACAGAGAGACCACCATGTGACAACAGAGGCAGAGAACCAAGTGATGGGTCTACAAACCAAGGAACACCAAAGACTGCCAGCACACCAGAAGCTTGGAGAGATGCATGGGAAAGATTCTCCCCTAGAACCTTAAAGTGATCACAATCCTGCCAACACCTTGATCTCAGACTCCTAGCCTCCAGGACTGTGAGATAATAGATTTCTGTTGTTTTTAGCCACCCAGTTTGTGGTACTTGGTCACAGCAGCCCTAGGAAATGAATACGGTGGGAATAAGCTTCTTGTTCAGTAGACAGAAAGGAAGAACAGGGATGCAGGAGTACAAAGGAGAGAGTAAGAAAGAACAGAGTTAGAAGGGGGCGCTTAGGCAGGACCTTGTCAAAGCAGGACAACCAGTTAGCCTGAAGATAATTATCCCTGTTAAGAGCTTGAAGTGGCTTTTAATACCTTAGCAAGCAGCATCATTTAAATGCTGAAAGGAGGGAGCATCGAGTGTGTTAAGTGAGCCCAGAAACATCCTGAGGAACCAGGAGTTGCTCAGAAAGCATGTCAGATGCTAAATTTGTCCTTGTGCCTTCTGATCTTTTCATCTCAAACCATCATCTGCCAATTGTTCTCCCATACCAAATTCTCCGTACTGTTCCAGAAGTGATGCACAGATTTTCTATGAATGTGAATATATGCATACATGTAAACATACGTATTTTGCACATTGTCCTAAATCAATGGATCATACTTAAGAAAGAGTTCCTGCTACCTATGGTCAACCTAGATTTTGAGGTTTTTTTCCCTCTTTCTCTCACAAAGCATGGAAATACTGCATTTTGTATGTTTTTCCCCACTGTGATCATTCTGATTTTGTGACTGTGTATTAGTTACCCTGGCAACATGGTAGACTTGGATCTGATTGGTCAGATTGGCAGGTTCACTGTCAGAGCTGTGGGCCCAGTTTTGAGTGGTAGATATGTGCATGTTAACCAGAGCTACACAGACAAGCTTGGCCAAGAAAACCTGATCCAGCAGAACTTCTGCATCCCTTCTTCTGGCCAAAAGGACCTTTCCTCCACCTGCTGTGAATGTCCCTTGCACTGCTTTTGGGAAGATGCAAGAACTCGTCTGTATCTTTGAAATATCTGTTAGAAAATGTGTTCAGTATTGGTATGTTCAGCCTGTAGTGCAGAACACATTTATTTGTAATGAGAAATTAATTCTTGAGGAAGCTAAGGGAGAATGGTCCAACTGCTGGACCACGGGATTAGAACCTGCTACACAGCCTTAATTCTGACTTGCTGTGCAATCTGGAATGAGTCACAAACTCAGCCAAATGCTTCATTTTCTGTAAATAAATTTCATTCATAAAGAAAGAGCCTTCTCTTAAGAATGAGGTCCTAAGAGCATAGTATGCTAAAGTTTTAAACTGGGACAAAATTCTAGCCCAGTTTATGCCAACAATATTGAATCACTTATTTATTCGATTTACCAGGTGCATTGTTTCACTTATCAGAGTCTGCCTCTATTCGTTCACCAATTACCTAGGGAAAAAACAAACTTCTACCTACAGCTGAAAATTTTTATTAGCCAATGAATAAAGAATCCCAGCACAGAGTAAAGTACAGACTGATTCCTAACAAAGTAATAACTATATTTTTCTTATTTGCACAAATTTCTATGTAGCCATACCTGGCTCACTTTTCACAATATTTGTGTTTTCAAAAGCATGTCATTGACACCTAGATCTACCCCCCTCTCTACATCAGAACATATTATGTTTAACTGTAGTATATAACCACCATAGTCTTAATATAGATGTAAAAGTCATTGGCAAGCAGTCATTTTTCACCTGGGTTAAGTGTTACAGTATGTTCAGCTCCAGTAATGCTAACATTTAGGCTGTCCAATTTCAAAGAAAAAAAATCTGAAGGGAAAAGAGACAAGAACCACATTCCAAACAGTCTTCCAAAAGCGACGGCTGCATAGTAATAACTAATTCCTCTGCTAAAGTTACTGGGGGGAAATGCGCCTTCTGAAACTCCTATTTTTCCCCCATTGAGAATAAATGCCTTGTTAATTGTGCCTAGAGCAAGGAGAGAATCAGAGTATGATCAAGGAACCAACCAACTTTTTCAGGATTTAACCAATAAACCAATTGACATTAGCTCTCAAATATCATGATATCTACGATATCACCTTGCGTGCTTGGGTTTTGTGAGCGAGTCTTGTTTGCAAGGCTATCACTAGTTCACACCGAATAGATATTGTTAATAAATTCCCTAATTTTCCTACACAAAGCACAATTACATAGCCTGAGATTTGTGTGAGGGGCACTAATTTGAGTGTAAATATTTAAAATATATCACAATTTTTATAGCCCTCTTTTGGTATGTTTTCACTGTATATGTAACGTACTGGGGGCCCCAAAATGGAAGTGGCCTGGGCCTCTTGATCCCTGAGAGGCCTACTTGCTCCAGTATTTGTGCACAAGGAAAGCTCTTCAGGGAATGATCCTCTCTTGGGAGGGAGATGGGGGTCTTTGGTAAAAAGAGGTTTTCCCTGTTGAGCCCCAGCTTTGGGCCTCTCCGCCCTGCTGGTCCTGCACTCAGAAGCCACCCTCCCTGACCTCTCCCTTCCTACAACTCTGGGCCACAGACAAGTGCCCAGAACATCAACTTCAGATTTTGGGGGAAGATACAGCAGAGCAAGAAAATGAAAACCACAATGTAAGTCTGTGGGGATAGCATTCATTGAAAGGAAACAAATAATAAGGGCTGGGCTGGGAAGGGGGGGATGGTCAGAAACAACAACAAAACCTCACTTGGAGCCAACAGAGATAATCTGAGGGAAAGCAAAGAATGGAGCCCAAATGAAAGATTCCATGCAAATCTAGGGAGAGGTCGTGGTGGCTGTGTGAGGAGACAAAAGAACGCGGGCATTAATAAAACAGACGGACAATGAAAGCGCATCACAAAGCCTTGCAGTTCCACATACAAGCCAAGGTACATACACACACCCATAAAAGCAGGGAAGTGGGGAACAAAGGATGTCATAGCAACCTCAGCGAGCCCCGTCATGCTACCCACTGCAGTGCTTGTGGTCATCCATCAAGGAGCCTCCCATTTCCGAACGTGGAGTTCACATGGGGAGGGAGGGGCCGCCCCAGTCAGAGGGGTCCAGGCCCCTGCAGTGCACTCTTGTCTCCCTTTCTTCCTTCCTTCCCCCATAAAATCCAAGCTAGGTCGGTGCCAAGCCTCCCCCTCCCCTCTCCCAACAGCTGCTTTTCTGAAATACAGGGAAACATAATCCGGACGCAGCATCCTGACACACTCATGTCCTCAGTTATGTTTCCCCAGTTGTCTCAGATCTGGGTAAAGCAGCATTCCCCTGTGCTCTCAAAAACTCCCCTGTTCCTCTGAAAACAAAGACAAGATAATAACAAAAGAAGGGGAGAAAAAGCACATAAATGCATTTTGCTTGATCTTGTGAAATCCAGCATCCCACTGTTCAAACTCATTTGGGATTGTGGATTTCCAGTGGGATGTAAATCTCATTTACCTGTGCCTAATTCAAAAGAGAAATGCTCATTTCCTTCCACCTCTATCTTCTACTTAAATTATAGGTCTCTTCTTTATTAATAGACCATCATTTCTTTCTACTTTCTTCTGGTTTGAGTGGGGGAAATACTGTGACACTGGAAAAAAAGAAAAGATGAGTGTTTCACCAGCAAGACTTGGAAGGCTGTGGAAAATAAAAGAGAACTTTTACAAGAACCTAATGGAGATACTGACATGTGTGTCTGGAAATCTAAACTTAGCAAAGTGTAAGGCAAGAACAGCCTTTCTCACTTTATTTCCGTATCTGGAAAGTTTCAGCGGCTGGTACCATATGAATATTTATTAACGCATTGTGAATCAGAACCTGTGATTATTACTCAACTATCTTTTTACCTTACAAGCTTCAACTAAGAAGAATAAAAACACATCTGCTTTTGCTCTTCCCATATTTTATTCAATGTTTTAACAGCTTTGCTGTAAATATCTCATCCATTATGATTCAGTTGTGACTATATCGGCTTCACGTCTCCTGTTTTATTACTGTCATTGCAGTGAAACAACACACTGTTAATTCTGTTAACAAGTTCATTGTTCAAGCTAGTCAGCGATCTACTGTTTGTTGGGTCCTCATGTTAAAAGAGAACTGGTTATAAATCAAAGAAAGGCTTGAGTGAGGCGTGTTGCCTTTGTTCAGATGAGTGGGTCTTTATTTGAGATTGTCGTTTAATATGCTGTCATGGAAGAGATGAGTAAATCTGGAGATAGGGCCAAATCCAATCATATTAGATGAAGAGGTTACACAACCCTCAAAGAATTCGGCTCTGGAATATGCAAGCACCCTTACAGCTTCAGATTCACTTCCTGAAACCTGCACCCCCTTTATAGTTCCCATCCATTGTAGACCTTGTAAACCTGTTTTCTTCTAGATTCTTTCCAGCAGAAACATGTTCATATTTCTTTTCCCCTAGGTGTGATTTAGTCTGTCTGAAAGTGGGGTCTGACAGATAAGAAGGTGGGCTCTATAGTCCAGCAGACCTGGTTTGCTTTCCAGCTCTGGCATCTCCCAGATGAATGGACTTGGATGATTTACTTACCATCCATGAACCTCATCTGTAAAATGGGAGCAGCCACCATAACTCCTCATCAGGTCGTTGTGATAATAAAAGGAGCAAATCTTTGTAAAATTCTGTACCAGTCAGGATTCAGTGCAGGAAATAGAAATCACTATAGATAGTTCAAGCATAAACTGAGTTAATTTGGGTAATAGGTATATACCAATTATCTATTATTATGATAATGTTGAAACACACACATGCACATGCACACACATCAGCTTAAAACAAGAGCATTTATTTAAATAACAGGTCAGGGGACTTCCCTGGTGGTGCAGTGGTTAAGAATCCACCTGCCAACGCAGGGGACATGGGTTCGAGCCCTGGTCCAGGAAGATCCTACATGCCACGGAGCAACTAAGCCCGTGCGCCACAACTATTGAGCCTGCGCTCTAGAGCCCGTGAGCCACAACTACTGAAGCCTGCGCACCTAGAGCCCGTGCTCCACAACAAGAGAAGCCACCGCAAGGAGAAGCTCACACACCGCAACGAAGAGTAGCCCATGCTCGCCACAACTAGAGGAAGCCCGCGCGCAGCAACAAAGACCCAATGCAGCCAAAAATAAATAAATAAATAAATGTTTATTAAAATAAAATAAAATAAATAACAAGTCAGCAGATCAGAGATTTGGGTTTGGCTGGGCAGGGCTGGGCAGTTCTTCATACTATGTTCACTCAATACCTTGCTGTTGGCTGGTACATCTGGGCCAAATGTGTGATTCTCAATCAGGATAACCTGGGCATTTTCCTGGCAGAGGCAGGGGAGAAAACAGGATACTTCTTGGGTAATATATGCTACTATCCCATTGATCAAAGCAAGTCTCATGTTCAGCCCACAGACAGGGTTGGGGTAGATAGAATGCCCCACCCAGAGTGGCTGGATCTTAGGGTGACCAACCACTCCGGTTTTTTAGAACCTGAGGTTCCCAGGATGCAGGACTTTCAGTAGTAAAATTGGGGCAGTCCTGGACAAACTGGGATGCTTGGAACTCTGTTGGCACCTTATAGGGCAAGAAAATGGATGCAGGGCGGGTCTTACAAAAGGGGCTAATAAAAGTCTTATAAAAGGACTCAGAAGTTGCCTATCAAATCGTTGGAAAGACTGGAAGACAGCCTATTAGTTTGAAGGTCCTGGTACTGCTTTTGGTGCTATTACCACTTCTGCTGTTATCCCCACCTTAGTGGCAACCAGATACTGGAGCCTGGCATCTGGCTGTCGCACTGTGAGTGCTTGCTTGTTAAATATCATGGGCACAGGAGGTATCTCTGCCCCACTCCCACCTTCCAGATCTCCCAGAGGACAAGTGATGAATAGAGCCTAACTCTAACCCAGAACTCTGACCACAGGGGAATCTGGGAATTATGCTACTGAGCTTCCCAACCACCCAGAAAAGGGGGAAGAAATGGAGTGTGAGAGGCTGGCTCCAAGCCTCTACCACAAAGGCTTCCACGAACATGTGGCTCATGGGGAATGTTGTCGGCTGTGATAGTGGTGTCAGATTCATTCAGACGGATTCACTGATATGGCCTACTACTAATACCCAGGCTGGTAACCCTCTCTCTAGTTTAGCTAAAATTATAGGCAAACAGGTTACCTCCTAAGGTATCTGATTCCTAGAAGGCTACCCTCAAAAGGGCAGAATCATTATAAAGAAAATGGTTTTTGTAGCATTTCAACTTCCAGGGACAATTTGGGAATTTTAAGAAGGCACAAGCCTTTTTTCACCTTGTTTTGTTTTAGCTATTATTGGGTTTTCTTCTTTTTTCTAATTTCTCTTCTGAACATTATCTGGGTATTCTCAACCTCTGAAAGCTTTTCTTCAAACTTTGGGTGAAGATTTACAGCAGTAATCATCACTTTAGCCCAGCTGACTCCTTTGTAATCACATAGTTACAAAATAAATAAGAAAAGAGAATGAATTCTGAGGGCATCTGAAATGAGCACCACGGTCCCTGGCCTGTATCTGACCTATTTTTAAGAAAAAGAAGAAGAAAAAAAAAGAACACCACATTATCTTAAGAAGGTCATTTGAGGACTTGAGGACACAGGGAGGGTGAAGGGACGAAGTGAGAGAGTGGCATGGACAAATACACACTACCAAACATAAAATAGATAGCTAGTGGGAAGCAGCCGCATAGCACAGGGAGATCAGCTCGATGCTTTGTGTCCACCTAGAGGGGTGGGATAGGGAGGGTGGGAGGGAGGGAGACGCAAGAGGGAGGGGATATGGGGAGATATGTATACATACAGCTGATTCACTTTGTTATAAAGCAGAAACTAACACACCATTGTAAAGCAATTATACTCCAATAAAGATGTCAAAAAAAAAAAGAAACAAATAGAGCTGGAACAATTAGATATTCACATGCAAAAGAAGGAAGTTGGACCCATATCTCAAAATATACAAAAATTAACCGAAAATAAATTAAAGATTAAAAAAAAAGGTCATTTGAGTCTACTGATTTCAAAACACAAATGAGCTGAATTTATGAGGAAAAATTCTGGTTCATTAGAGATAATTTTTCTAAAATACAGTTCCTTAAGGAAAACATACCTTAGTTGTGATTCTAAATCTGTCTCCTGAGAAATCTTGGATGCCTGCTGATCATTTTGAATTCTTTGCCGCCCTTAACATTCTGGCTACATGTTAGAAATCATTTTAAATGAATTGAATAAAATTCACAAGTGTTATATGCCAGCAAATGATGAACTCACAGGAAATATGACTCAAATCCACTTTTTTTCATTTTGTTTTTTTCTAATAATAAATAGAAATGAACAAATGTGGCTTTAATGACATCTTGGAGTGAGAGCTTTTATTGATATATTACCAGCTGGAAGCACGTAATGCTTTGGTGAAATAAACTCCATTCTGCATATTTATAACCAGGTTGAAAAAGGTGTGTTTGTTATTTTGTGTGACACTTCCTAATGACAGTGAAGTTTTATATATGAAGATATACATGCACCATCATAAAAACGAACAATATTTCAGCTTACAAAATCTTTCTTTGACTGAAGATGCTTTTATACTTACTTAGTTTCCAATTACTTTTTTAACCTGTGCTCACAAACTTACAAATACCTTTTCCTCATTCCTGTAAAGCCATGAACATATGCTCCAAACTGTGTCAGTTGAAACAAAATGTGGGGCAACTGTTTAGAGTGACAAGTCCTTCTTTGGACAGCTGAGGTTCTCATCATTAGCTAATTAAGTTTGTATCAGGTCAACCTCTTTGGGTTGCAAAAACTAGAAACTGCTTTGAGAAAAAAAGGAATCCACTGGCACAGAAGTTAAGTGTAGAGGGCTGGTTCCAGACACAGTGGGCTGAAGGCACTCAAATGATGTCACCAGAACCTGGTATCCCTTCATTGCTCAGATTTGCTTTCTGGTTTGCGTTAGCTTTCTTTTAAAATGGGGTCTCTCTAAAAAGTCACAAAATGATAACAGCTCCAACACACACACACACTCTCTCTCTCTCTTTTGTGTGCGTTCTCTCTCCCCCTCCCACCTCCTACCAGTTGAAGAAAGTCAAGGATCTGTCTGTGACTGGCTCAAATTGCTCACACGCACAATCCTGAACCAACTATTGTTACCAATGGTGTATTAGCTATCTACTCTTGTGTAAAAATTATACCCCAAAACTTAGCAGCTTAAAAGAACATGCATTTATTATCTCCAAGTTTCAGTGGGTCAAGGATCCAAGCAAGGCTTGACAAGGTCCTCCAGCCCAGGGTCTCCCACAGGCTGCAGTCAAGGTGTTGGCCAGGGCTCGAGTAATCTCGAGGCTCATGGAGCAGGATCCACTCCCAGAATCACCCAGTGGTGCAGGCAGGATTCAGTTCCTTCTGGGCGGTTGGGCTGAGGGCCTTGTTTCTTCATTGGCCATCAGGCAGAGGCCACGCACTGTTCTTTGTTACATCGCCCTCTCCTAAGGGCAGTTCATAATAGGGCAGGTTTCATCAGAACAAGCAAACGTGAAAGAGACAGATGGAATTCACAGTCTTCAATCCTAATCTTGGAAGTAACATCCCATCAATTTTGCCGTATTTTATTCATTAGTAGCAGGTTCTGGGCCAGCTCACACTCAAGGGGAAGGAATTACACAAAGAGTGAATATCAGGAGTTGGGGATCATGGGAGCCATTCCAGAAGCTCCTACCACAAAGGGTAATGAAATTTTCTGATCAGTTTAAATATGAATTTTCCATGTTACAATATAGGCTTTATTAACAATTGTTTTAGTCTGCATAATAATTCATTGAGTGGATACATCAAAGCTTATTTAACTTTAAATTTATTAAACTGAGTTGTTTACACGTTTTTAAATTTTCCTTGCTATTGCAGATACAACTGTGGTTCATCCCTTAGAAAAAATCATTTGATAATCGTATCTAGGAAAAACCAAACTCAAATGCTCACAGGGGCATGGGAATTCTATCCCTAAAGGAATAGTGTCCACTCAGGCCGGCTTCCTGTTAATATGTGGGAATATGAACACGGTACCAACAGAACTCCTGCTTTTTCAAGAAAAATAGGAAATTCATACTTGTATGTGAAGTGTCCTATTGACTCCATTAAAAAGAAAATATACCTAAACAAGTGTGTGGGCCAAACAAAACTGATCTGCGGGCTGAATTTGTTACACTGGCTACCAGTTTGAGATTATGAACTAAGAGTTATACTTCTGAAATCAACCCTAAAGAGAAAAAAAAAACAGGAAATGGCAAAATTATGGAGACAATAAAAAGATCACTGGTTGCCAGGGGTTAAAGGGAAGGGTGTAATGAATCAGCATAGCACTGAGGATTTTTAGGGCAGTGAAACTATTCCGTATGATACTATAATGGTGGATACATGTCGTTATACATTTATCAAAACCCATAGAATGTACAACACCATGAGTGAACCCTGATGCAAACTATGGACTTTGGGTAACAATGATGTGTGTAGGCTCATGGACTGCAGCAAATGTGACTGATAATGGGGTAGGCTATGGGTTTGTGAGGGCAGAGTGTTTATGAGAAATTTCTGTACCTTCCATTCAATTTTGCTGTGAACCTTAAACTGCTGCAAAAAATAAAGCCTCTAAAAAAAAACAGGAAATAAAATTCTTTAAGAATCACAGCTATGTAAAAGAAATAAGTATAAAGTTATACCAACCAGTGTCTATTGGAAAGAAATACATTTATAGACCTCTGAGGGGTGGGGTTATGTATTTGTTTTTTCTCTCAGTCTATTTCCCAAATCTTTCTCAATGGGCAAATGGTACAGGCAGTCCTCACTTCGCACAGAAATGTGGGACTATAAAAATGACTATGCAAGCTGAAACTGTGCCAACTGATATTAATAATCAGTGGTAAACATTCCAGTCATACCATGACCTTTAAAAATGTTGATCAAAACATTAAAACTGTCTTACTGTCAGTTCTAAATGCACAGGGAAATGAAAAAAAATAGTACAACTAAAATTTATTTAGTACACTATATTTTCATCATTAGAAACACTGAGAATTAAAGTATTTATTTCTTTGTGAAAGCTTATCAAGTAGTCTGAATACTACTGTTCTTTTCATTGTATAACTTGCGATACAAAGAGAACATCTTTTCCATGCCTTGGTGAATTTTCAAACTTAATCCTAAGCTTGGATCAGCTTCTAATATTTTGACATTAGTACTTTCAATGCTGTGAACTATCTCCGAGAGTTCCTAAATGTGAAGATTTTTGCCAGCATCACTTCCTCTGGGACATCTTCAACCTTCCTGTCATGACCGTTTTCCTCATTTATTGATAAGTTTGCATCCACTATGCTCCTCTGGCTGCACACCTACAGTCTCCCATAGCAGCAGAATCAACAATTCCCATGGTCAGCTATTTCTCTGATAATCCCATTTATGTTCATTGAGAATTTCACTTCCAGCATCTCTTTTTCTTCCACTGTTGCACTTATATATTTGCTGACCAATTCCTTCTTTGACTGCTCACTTTTATGAAATGCCATGGGGATTTATCACCGGGAGACAAGGAGGCAACACAACCACACACTTTGCTGTCTGTGTGTGGACTGAACACAGACGCACAGGGACCAGTCACAGACAGACTGGGGAAGGGACGTGATGGGTCACGGCTAGGCGTGCACATCTGCTGTTCATGTAGTGATTCGTGGGCTGAAGAGCCAGCTATGAAGTTTGTATCTTATGCAGTTATTCAGTTAATATACCATGTTATTCAAAATTGAATCATGTTTGGGGGGAACTGGTGTTATTTAACTAAAACATGGTAGCTGAAATTAATGTGTAGCAGAACCATGCAAAGCAAGGACTGCTGGTACTTCAATATTGGAAAAATTAACTTTATTATAAAAGAAAACGATCCCATGCTCCCTTTTTTGGTCACAGGCAGACTCAAGGACTAAAGATAGACTACCGAAAAAGATACACTGCTGGTTGAGCTCCATTGATTTACGACCCTGGAGACCTCACAGAACATGTTGTAATGCTATTTTGTTCAGACTCCCTGTGAATAGGTACATCTGGAGACATATATATTTATGGAAAATGATAAATATTTTTCTCCCCTACCTTATGTCTAAGTAGGTCATGTTGGCAATATTTTGAGTACCTATTACATTTCATCCAATGTATTTTCAAGAGCATGTTAAATGTAGCTGTAGGACGCACATGGGTGGTGACAGGGAACACCTCCCACCTCAAACTCCTGTAAACATGATTGCTCTCCGAGAGTTAGACTGGGAAACTAGAACATCAGAGATCAAAGCAGTGAAATGCAAAGTCAACTGAGAAATGTAATTGTGAAAGCAATTTGATGTCCTTAATAGATGCAAAATGGATAAAATTCAACAATTCTTCATGTTTTTTAAAATACAAGGAACTTGGCAAAATAGTAGAGTATGAAGGAAATTCTTTAACAAGGTAAACACCAATAGCAAACATCATTCTTCATGTTGAAAACTTAGAAGAACTGTTATCAAAGCTAGCAATACAATTACAGCATGCCCCAACACTGCTGTGAACACTGTTCTGAAGGTCCTAGCCAGTGCATTCAGAAAAGGCAAGCAAATAGGAGCAATAAGGGTTAGAAAGGAAACGATTATTATCATCATTTGCAGCCAACAGTATCATCAGTAAATAAAATTGATATATGATTACAACTAAGAAAAAAGTGTATCCAAGTTGCTAGACGTCAGATGGACATATAAAATGTCCTAGACACTAGAAATAAACAATGAGAAAATTTAAGGAAGTGTCAGTGTGATTCCTAAGTTTGCAAAGCTGGAGATAACCAGATTGAAGGTATTAACACAGATAAGCAACCATGTGGATACTTAGGGGACTAGGTAAGCCATGAATTCAGAGACAATGAGAATCACAGAGGACAGTATCAGTGAAGCCCAAGCAAACCCTATCTTATGACACAGATATCTGATATAACTGTCAAATATGTCATTTCTGTGAAACCAGTTTGTACCTGAAGCCATTACATTTCCTAATCACATATAACTAAATTAGCTGAGGTCACCCCTTTCCTTAAGATTTCAGCAAACTTGTACTGTGCCCTTTGTTTAACAGTCTTTGGAAATCCAATGCTGCCCAACAATTTAAGTTCAACCAATACCAGGCCATAGGCTGAGTCAGAGTTTGATCCCATCAGCAAAGAATCATACCCTTCCAGGAAGGCAGCCTTATACAGGGCCCAAACCCTCTTCTTTCCCTCAAAGTCAAGAACAAGATGCTCATCGATTTCCCATGAATTACCTGCCACAATTTCCTTTGAGAGAATTCAACCATTTGAGCTGTATCCCCTTACTCCAGAAAAAAAAAAAAAAAAAATGCACGTTCCTGAAAATATTATACATATTTCCAAGAGGTTTACAGACCTCCTGAATCCTATCCAAGAGACCCCAGATTAACCATCCTTGCTCTGCTATGTGTGATGCATCAATGCTCATCACAGTAGTTCAAAATAAAGAAGCTCATCCCGTCGGCTGCCTGGGTTTATACCTCAGCTTGATCTTTAACCAGCTGTGTGAGCTTGATTATATTATTTAACTTCTCTGGGCCTCGATGTCATCATTTGTAATGGAATCACAATAGTTCTTACCTCATTAGGTAATTATGACAATCAAATAAGACAAGGCAGGGAAAGCTGTTGGCACAGTGCCTGCCATGTGACAAAAGACCAATGGATGTTAGTTATTATTTTATTATTAACTACCCTTTGGCTGTTTTGTCTTTTATTTTGTTAAAGCTTTTGAAGATAAGTATACTTTAGGATCTATACAGAGTTTTTTAACTTCAGCCATATTGATATTTGGAGCCAGACAACTCTTTGTCGCAGGGGATGTCCTGCACATTGAAGGGTGTTTAGGCAGTGTCCCCGGACTCTACCCACTAGACGCCAGAAACACCCCACAGTTGCAACAACCAAATATGTGTCCAAACATTTACACATGTTCCCTTGATGGGCAAAATCACCCCTGACTAAGAATCACTGCGCTATGCTGATTATATGGATACGTTGAGATTTTTCTTTTTAATGGCAGAAACAACAGTAATCATACTATTTAAAATGTTACCATTGCTGATGAAAATACAATGAGGCCAAGAAATTTGTACTCAAAATGGAGAAGGGCTCAAAGTGAGGAAGAGGAAGTGACGGTATGAATGAGGGTGGGAATCACAAGGCTCAATACATGTATATGGGTGAAAGTGGTTAATGAGAAACACAGGGGTCGTGAAAGAGAGAGAGGAAAGTAAATTTTGGCAATGGAAGGAATAAATTGGAAACTCTTAAGAGGAAAAAAAGTAGCTTAGCCTGGAGAATACACAACCTTCATAACACCTGGAAGGAGTCAACAGAGACTGAATATGAAAAACAGAAAGGAAATGAGGAAAACTGTTCTATGGATTCCACAAGAGGTCAACACCACTGATTCAGGATAAGACACAACAATTTGATATGGAATTAAATGGTAGAGCCCAGGGTTAAAAAATCCCTGGAACAGAACCAAGGCTGATGGTGGGCTTAGACCCTGAGTATCAGCCTTTTAAGAGACTAACATGGCATACTCATTGCTGAAACAAATAAAATTCAGATCTTGTGTATAGGTAGTCCACATACTGTTGTAAAGTTGTTTTACATTCTGAGAAAATAAGCTTATGGGGGCTCAAAGTCTCTCTGCAAAAAAAGAGCAGCTCAGAGAAGTTAAGCATCAGCCCTGATCAAAAGGTGTGTCATCTGTGAATGAGACATGTGCTCCTTCCCTTGGGTGGTGGCAGCAGAAACTCAGTTGTCCTTTCAAAGTTGATGTTGGTGATATGAATCTACTGAGCTCTTCTGAGCACTTTCCATATGTTGGGTTAAATTTTTCACTTGTCTTATGCCACTTTACCCCAACAGCAACCTTTTGAGATAGGAGCAATTTTTATCCTGCTTTACAGATGAGGAAGCCAAGGTTTGGAAAGGTTCAACTCCCCAAGGCTGCACAGCTTGTAAGCAAGGATTTAATGCCCAGTGGCCCATGTCTAACACTTGTTCTTGTGGCTCCTGTACTGTACTCTCTTGAGGGCACATAGGGAGAGGGGTGGGATGCTGAATTCACCTTCACTCAATGTGCTCAAAACTAAGGGCTTAATAGACTAATAATACTTGAATAATGTGGCTCTGCTCTGTCAAGCACTTATTTTTATCGCATTAATATTTCACGTTGCAACTGAATGGTGCCCTAAACGTGTTAATTGTGCCTCTAAAGAGAAAAACCCAGCAAGGGGGAAAAGTGCTGTGGTTATCTAGATTATCAGCTCACCCTACAATGATGGAAACCAATCCATAGAATATTTATTGCCTATTTGCTGCACTCCACGCCAGGTATTCCCATGTAAATTATTTTACTTACGCTGACATTAAAAAAAAAATTTCCAAGTTGGCATTATTATCTGCATTGTTCAGAGAGCAAACCAGATTAACTCTGCCATCAAGAGAAGGAGCTAAGGCTCAAATCAAGCTCCATCAACTCGAGTCTAAGGTTTTCTCCATCAGATCAAAACAAACACATTAAAACCAAGAATCCTATGCTCTGACATCTTTTCCATGTCTCCAAATTGTTTGCCATGTGTGGCCAATTAGCACAGTTGGCTAGAACATGGTGCTAATGAGGCCAAGGTCAGGGGTTCAATTCCCTCATGGGCTGAAACTTGATGCTTCCTTCCCAGAGTCACAGGCTGTGGACTGCACCACAGCTGGTCCCCTCCCATGAGTGTCATATTGGTCATAAAGGCAGTTGAAAAAGTCTTGCTGAATCACGGTAACTCCATCCACACTGTTGGATCAACTCAGAACACAAGCTGTAGTGACAGTGTGACTATAGACATAAATGAAGACCAACATTGTGATTAGCTGAATAAATTAACAATTTTTGCCTACATTCTGTAAGTTTTAACTGCACTCTTTATGGATCGATGGAGCTGTGGTTTTATTTATAAAAACTCATATATATTAAGAGAGATGCTAAAATTTCGAGCTGTTGAATGACATGTGCAGTAATACCTCAATTACTTAAACTCATAAGGAAATGAGTTATTTTGTCTATGTAAATCATGTTCAGATAATGGAAGTGTCTCCTTAGTACCAAGACGTTTTCATATTAGAAATTTTGATGGAAATCTTTCTAAATGGAATTCACATTTTCCTGCCTTCCTAAATAGGAGATATGGGACATAATTTTTCCTAGATATCTGTTATTTACAAAAAGCACAATTTTTAAAAAGTGATTTTTTAACTGAAAATAAAGGGATGGGAAGATAAATCAACCAGGAATGTCAATGTTAATACCAGACAAGGTGAAATTTAAGCTTAAAGTAACAGCAGGATAAAAAGGAAGATAATATAATGATACATAGTTTCCAAAGAAAATGCAATAATCACAAACCTATGTGCACCAAATAATATAACAACTTGACTGAGTCCCAGCTTTTCTGACCTTCTAGCTACTCCTGAAACAGGACAAAGTAATTCCTAATTCAGGTCTTTTGTGGCTACAGTCCCCTGTGCCTAGAACTTACTTCCTCTGGGCTTTGCATTCCCACCTTATTCAGTTCTCTGCCCAAATATCACCCACCGAGTGATGGCTAACCACTCTATCTGATTTGTCACCTAAGATCCTAAGATTTCAAGTTGTTCAATAACTGATCACCTAAATATATGAGGTCTCATTGCTGTAGGAAAAATTAAAGATACATAGAGCCCTGAATCCACCTACCCTAAATTTCATTAGATTCCTAAGATGTGTCTACTAACATCACAGTCCTCTAAGAAACTGTAATCTTTATCACCAGCCAAGACTTTAGACCTAAAACCCCACAGAAGCAATAAGCCCACAGCCTCTCCCTTGGCACCTTTTCTCAATGGCCAATCCTGAACTTGGCTATTAAGTTCTTACTACCCTAAGCATGAGAAAAGTCACAGAAAAATGAATGCAATGAAAAAAATCATAATTCTTTCTGTATTACTTTCCTGTGACAGTTATAACAAATTACCACAAACTTGATGGCTTAGGACCACAGAAATTTATGCTCTCACTGTTCTAGAGGCCAAAAGTCTGCAATCAAGGTGTCAGCAGGGCCACAGTCCCTCCAGAGGCCCTAAGTGAGAATCCATTTCTTACCTCTTCCAGCTTCTGGTGGCTGCCGGCAATTCTGTGGCTTGTGGCCACATAACTTCAGTCTCTCCTCCATCCTCACATCACCTTCTGTGTGTGTTTGTGTGTGTGTACGTGCACACACATGTCAAATTCCTTCTATCTCTCTCTTACAAGGACACCTGTGAGAGCCCACAAGTGGATAATCCAGCATTATCTCATCTCAAGATCCTTAACTTAATCATCTCTGCAAAGATCATATTTTTCCAAATAAAGTAATGTTTACAGGTTCCAGGAATGTGAACCTGGTATCTTTGGGGCCACCGTTCAGCCCACCGCACTTTCTAACTCCAGGTGCAGATGTTGTACCACTTTTCCCTTGAACCCTACTGTGGTCTTCTAGGTTTTGCAAAGGTAGAAAACTCCTTTATAAAAGGTAGGCATCCCCAAGTCCATCCATGCATAATGGCCATGTGGCATTCTGAGCAGGAGAAACAGTGGAAGGAAGTCAATAAAACAATGACCCTAAGAGTGTGAGCCCTGAAAGGACAAAACATATTTTTTTTAATGTCTTTTTTCACCATCTGCTCTTCCCACAAAAACTCCAGCCCCAGTGTCTGAGCCACACTGGGGTCTTATTTGATATGAGAGAACCTCCTCTTCTGGACTGATCTGCAAAGGGGGAGGGCCTAAGATCCACTGTTGCAAATCTTCTAATCAAGCCTGGTATCATGTTCAGCTGAACCTAAACGCAGCTTCAGGAACATGCTCCACACTGTGCTCTCATGGCCACCCAATCCATCAAAGTTGCCACAAGATGAAATGCTTTTACCATAACTGTCTTGGAAATAATCTTCTGTGAGTGTCGACATCCCCCATACCATTTATTATTCACTCATTTAGCAGATATTTATAGACCACCAACTATGTGCAAAATTATGTAAGTGCTAAGGTTACAACGGTAAGCAAAACCGGACTCTGTCCCTGCCCTCATGGACTTAACCATCTATAGGGAGGAAACAGACATTTGCTAAAGAGTAGCAAATGCCCATGTAAGACTGCAACTGTGACAGTTGCTCTGAATGGATCCTCCGTAATGAGAATCTGTAAAACAGGGGATTTGAACCACTCAGAAGTCAAGAAAGAATTCCTACACGAAGTGATACCCATGCAGAAACCTGAAGAATAAACAGCAATGCATCACGTAGAGGTGACAGAGGCAGATGATGTGCAAAGTTCTTACACCAGGGGAAAGCAGAGAGAGGAGAAGGGAGAGTACCATGGGAGCCAGAAGATAAAGCTGGAGAGAGAAGTGTTTTTAACAGTCTTTGATTGTTTTATAACCTCAGGGGCACTGAGGAGGCTTTGAAGGTTTTGCATGCAGGAGCTGGCAAAACGATTTATGCTCTGCAAAAGCTCTGGACTCTCTCTGGAGAATGGTTTGAAAGGGGGACCAAGAGTGCAACCAATAGATGCCTGGAATCTCTCAAGAGTCCAAGAGAACAATGACGGTGGCTTGAATTAGAGAAGTAGTACAGACGGTGGAGAAGGAAAGAATAAAAGGATTTAGGAGGCGTTTAACACAAAACATTGACAGCTCACCATGGGGGTCAGGGAGAGACAGGCATCAAGGACGAGCCCTGGACTTCCAGGTTTCCTAATAGGTAATTTCCCATACACTGCAAGAGAACATTGAAAGAACACGAGATTGGAGGCATAGGGTAGGGGGAGTTGTGCTATGAGACTGACTAGAGACTTGCTGAGTCTGAAGATGCCTCTGATATTCTAGGTATCCCAAAGCTGACGTCAATGTGATTTAATGTGAATCTAGCACTCAGAAGAGTTCACAGGAAAGGTCTAGTTTAGACACGTAAATGTGTGAGTCATCTGGGTTTAGGGAGTGCTGAAGTAAAATCGGGTACGGAAGTAAATATTTATGAAATAAGAAACCACAACAAATTACAAATTTTTTTTTTAATTTTTGCGGTACACGGGCCTCTCACCGTTGTGGCCTCTCCCGTCGCGGAGCACAGGCTCTGGACGCGCAGGCTCAGCGGCCATGTCCGCCACCCAATCCATCAAAGTTGCCACAAGATGAAATGCTTTTACCATAACTGTCTTGGAAATAATCTTCTGTGAGTGTCGACATCCCCCATACCATTTATTATTCACTCATTTAGCAGATATTTATAGACCACCAACTATGTGCAAAATTATGTAAGTGCTAAGGTTACAACGGTAAGCAAAACCGGACTCTGTCCCTGCCCTCATGGACTTAACCATCTATAGGGAGGAAACAGACATTTGCTAAAGAGTAGCAAATGCCCATGTAAGACTGCAACTGTGACAGTTGCTCTGAATGGATCCTCCGTAATGAGAATCTGTAAAACAGGGGATTTGAACCACTCAGAAGTCAAGAAAGAATTCCTACACGAAGTGATACCCATGCAGAAACCTGAAGAATAAACAGCAATGCATCACGTAGAGGTGACAGAGGCAGATGATGTGCAAAGTTCTTACACCAGGGGAAAGCAGAGAGAGGAGAAGGGAGAGTACCATGGGAGCCAGAAGATAAAGCTGGAGAGAGAAGTGTTTTTAACAGTCTTTGATTGTTTTATAACCTCAGGGGCACTGAGGAGGCTTTGAAGGTTTTGCATGCAGGAGCTGGCAAAACGATTTATGCTCTGCAAAAGCTCTGGACTCTCTCTGGAGAATGGTTTGAAAGGGGGACCAAGAGTGCAACCAATAGATGCCTGGAATCTCTCAAGAGTCCAAGAGAACAATGACGGTGGCTTGAATTAGAGAAGTAGTACAGACGGTGGAGAAGGAAAGAATAAAAGGATTTAGGAGGCGTTTAACACAAAACATTGACAGCTCACCATGGGGGTCAGGGAGAGACAGGCATCAAGGACGAGCCCTGGACTTCCAGGTTTCCTAATAGGTAATTTCCCATACACTGCAAGAGAACATTGAAAGAACACGAGATTGGAGGCATAGGGTAGGGGGAGTTGTGCTATGAGACTGACTAGAGACTTGCTGAGTCTGAAGATGCCTCTGATATTCTAGGTATCCCAAAGCTGACGTCAATGTGATTTAATGTGAATCTAGCACTCAGAAGAGTTCACAGGAAAGGTCTAGTTTAGACACGTAAATGTGTGAGTCATCTGGGTTTAGGGAGTGCTGAAGTAAAATCGGGTACGGAAGTAAATATTTATGAAATAAGAAACCACAACAAATTACAAATTTTTTTTTTAATTTTTGCGGTACACGGGCCTCTCACCGTTGTGGCCTCTCCCGTCGCGGAGCACAGGCTCTGGACGCGCAGGCTCAGCGGCCATGTCCCACGGGCACAGCCGCTCCGCGGCATGTGGGATCTTCCCGGACCGGGGCACGAACCCATGTCCCCTGCATCAGCAGGCGGACCCTCAACCACTGAGCCACCAGGGAAGCCCCAAATTACAAATTTTAAAAAGCTTAAAATACCACAAGCATCACAAGATCCAGAAAAAATAACATAATAGCTTTATTAAGTGCCTGCTGCCCCCTATAAAAAATCTCTTTTGCACATTTTAGTGTGTATGCAACTTGATAGCCTTTTCTTATAATAATATAGCTTTTCTCATTAAAAAGTAATGTAGGGACTTCCCTGGTGACACAGTGGTTAAGAATCCACCTGCCCATGCAGGGGACATGGGTTCAAGCCCTGGTTCGGGAAGATCCCACATGCCATGGAGGAACTAAGCCTGTGCACCACAACTACTGAGCCTGCGCTCTAGAGCCCGTGAGCCACAACTACTGAGCCTGCGCTCTAGAGCCCGTGAGCCACAACTACTGAGCCTGACTGCCACAACTACTGGAGCCCATGCTCCACAACAAGAGAAGCCACCACAATGAGAGAAGCCTGCGCGCTGCAACGAAGAGTAGGCCCCGCTTGCCACAACTAGAGAAAGCCCGCACACAGCAACGAAAACCCAACGCAGCTAAAAATAAATAAATGTATTTTTTTTAAAGTAATGTAATTTCTCAAACAAGGTTAACTGAAATTAGTTTCATATTATTGATCACTGGGATCATAAAATATCTAACTCCATATACAGATGTATTTGCCTTCGTACTACTGCTACAGGTTCATGCCCTACAATTCAAGAATTCCAATAAATTTTATTTGACACCACTTTTAAAAAATAATAAAAATGTATGGTATTTTTATAATTGTATACACTGTACTGTCAGAGAAAGGAATTCTATTTTGTCTTGGCATCAGTAAGAAATTAATCCTCTGCTTCAGTTTATACATTTGATGACTGGAAAAATTATCCATGGACTAGCTTCTGGCTCCACAGATTTTCTAAACCTCCTCCACTATCCACATCAAGTGCTGGGTGCAAGGAAATATTCATATCCCTATAGAGCCTGTAGCCTATTCCTTTGCATCATCATGCTGGGGAGATGGTAAAGTGAGCATTAGGAATATTCTGGAAGCCATTCCTACACCAGTACGATGAGCAGTAACTTAACTATACACATGGTGACCTATAACGTGTATATTCCACTAAACCCAAATTACATGAATTCCCCAGTCTTTCCCTTAGCCATATCCAAAAGCTGCCAGAAGCCACCTACATTTGCACAAATAATTGGACAAAAATACACGGCATGTGACTATACCGCCATGGTGCCTCCCAGGTCCTTGGGACAAGGTCTGGTACAAGTGAATGAGAGCCTTAGCTTTATCAGCTTCAAAGAAAATTTATCTCCCATTCTAGGTTTGTATGAGATTCCTCCAGAGCAGGGCTTCTCTACTTTGGCACTACTGACATTTGGAGCTGTATAATCCTTCAACTGTAGGGAGCTGTTCTGTGCACTGTAGGATTTTTTAGCAGCATTCCTGGCCTCTACCCGTGCAATGCCAGTAATACCCCACCCTCACCCCAACTGGGATACCCAAAATGTCTCCAGATATTGCTAGATGTCCCCCTGAAGGGCAACACTGCCCTCTGTTGAAAACCACTGTTCTAAAGAAAGAGTTTACAGTGAGAACAATATGTTTATTTAGTGAATTCTGATTGGGTACCTACTATGATTAAAGCCCAATGGAAGGTCACTTTGCACAAGGCCACAGTGCAGTTGGGAAGGAAGATAATGAATAATAAATTTCAGTACAATGCAGTAAGTGCCATAAGGAAGATCTCAAATACACTGTGGGAATCGAAGACAAACCTCTTTCCAACTTCACAAGGCTACTGGGGGATCAATGTGATGAGGATTGTAAAGATGAGATTACTCCGCATCTATTCTGCCAAAGCATTTCTTTACGCTGGCATGATATAAGCTGAACGTATAGAGGGAATTACAGCAAATACTTCAATTAGCCATAACAGTCATTATTTACAAATCCTGGCCAAGAAACGTTGCAAAAGTGTATTAATCATGATGAGGTGGAGGAATCCATCTCCTTCTCTTTTATTCTGGCAGTTATGTTTTACACCATGCCAGCCACACTCGTATCTGAAGCCTACAAACACATAGATTGAGTCATTCCTAGGAGAGGTTGACAATTTTATTCATAGAAGATTTGCCACAAGGCTTTATCTCAGCTAAATGGAGGGGGGAGGAGATAGTCTAAATCAATGAGAATTTAGCTTGTGAACAGCACTGTATATAAATTAAAAAAAAAAAAAAACTCACCTGATTTGACACAAATCACTCCTCTAGAACTCTTGAGATAACCCTGGTATTGTTCTTATCCTATTGTGTTTTCCCCTCCGATCAATTATTAAAACTATTGACAACAAAATAAAAGAACTCCAGGGTACATTGAAAATCAGGGCCTATTTCACTCAGGGTGTCATCTCAACTATCAGATGTATTTGTTCACAGAAAGCCTTGGAACAGACGGTAAGTCCCTTTGCTGAGCTGTTTGCGTTTCTGTATAATTAGTAATTGGAGAGGGAATGTCACTAATTCCCATTTCTCTGCTTGAAAGTTACTGCAGTGTCCTTTATCAAACTGAACACTATGTAACTGTGCTGGGCAGAAATGAGTTAACCTGTTAGCTCTCCTTTGATTGCACTTAATCACAGGAGCCCCTTAAAAGCATGTTCCTTTAATCTTTTTCTTTACCGCCACTCTATTTTGCTGATCTTACCTTAATTTTGTCATTCAGCCCTCTTCAAGAGGCTGCTCTGTGGCCTTCACCTGGATTAGTTAATCAATTATCACAACAATTTCCACCTATATAGTGCTTGATCATTAAAAATTCATTTTGATATTTGCCAAAAGGTAGCTTCACATTGTGGTTTTAAAAGCAGTGATTCCTCAAAATTTATTAGAAAAATAACGTACACTTTTGCATTGAACCCATGATTCCAGGATAGTGCTGCAAGGGGTGAGGTTACATTTATTTAAATTTTTTTTTAATGAGGAAAATAATGATGCAGGTGTCCCATGGACAGAGCAAAAAATCACTGAAGAGGGTGTGGGGTGACTGATATTTCAGAGATCCTGGAGAAGAGCCAGGGCTTTGGGCTGAAGGAGCCCGGACTGAAATCTGCTCCTGTCCCCCACCAGGGCTCTTAGAATCTTGGACAAGTCACAGATTCTCATCTCTGAATGGGGTTAATCACATTCATAGTGTTGTAGTGAGGATTAAAACAGGTAATCTGCACCTGATATATAACCACACAGGGAGTTTCAGGTCAAGAAAAAAAGTTATTACTTAGCCATGTAATATCACTGTACACACACATATGCACACAAACACATAAACGCACACATGCCCACACACTGTCATTGCCAGTTTAACTGAACAAAGAGGCCTATAAAATAACCAAATTCATAGGCTCTTCCCACCCACAAATTGACCAGTTATTAACTGGGAGAAAAAGTCTGAGCCATTTCAGTCAAAAGAGGTCCACAGCATTAGTCAGTTGGTTAGTAAAATGATTAGTTATTTAGGTAATTGGCTAATTACTTACTTATTATAAGATTTGTTTCTCTACATCTTCTGGTTCAAGGTCTAAAAATATCAGCAAGCTTTACATTTTGGGCTGGATAACTCTTTGCTGTGGGGTGTCCTGTGCCCTGCATGGTGTTTAGCATCCCCCCTAGGCCTCAACCCACTCAGTGCCAGTAGCATTCCACCCACCTCTAGTCGTGACAACCAAAAATGTCTCCAGAGATTGTCACATGTCTCTTGCATGAAGAATTATTACTCTAGTCCTAGCTTCCAAATGGTTTGCGCTAACGTTAATACAACTTTCTCCCATATACTACTTACTTTTAAATCTCATTTCTCTGCAACCTCCTATCTCCATTAATTCTGGAGTCTTCATCTAAATTTAAGACCTAAACCAAATATGGAATCTTAAGCCTTGCTAATAAGTTTTTTAAAATACAATTAACAATTATTCTTCATTGTTACTTTAAAATTACTACCTCGGGGCTTCCCTGGTGGCGCAGTGGTTGAGAGTCCGCCTGCCAATGCAGGGGACATGGGTTCGTGCCCCGGTCCGGGAAGACCCCACATGCCGCGGAGCGGCTAGGCCCGTGAGCCACGGACACTGAGCCTGTGCTCCGCAACGGGAGAGGCCACAACAGTGAGAGGCCCGCGTTACCGCAGAATAAATAAATTAATTTTAAAAATTACTACCTCGATTTCTAAATTTGGGGGGGGGGGGGGTGGCAGGTGGGTAGGGAGGTGGGTCTTAATTGTGCCAGAAATTGCAAAAGTATAAATTAGTAGCTTATGCTCTAGTTTGGGAAATGAATACCTAGAAGTATGAAATTTTGGGTAATGGCAGCTAAGTGCAGAACTGAATTCACCAGGAGCGTGCGTGCGTGTCTGTGTGGTGAGTTCTAGTCCTTTCTCGCCATGGAAGTGCCCAGAGTGGAAAACAGCTTACATTGTGCAGGGTCTGTATGTGGTGGTCAGGGAGGGTTTTCCAGGGTTTGGAGAATATTAGGCAGGGAGGGGAAAGGGATGAGTGGAGTGGGGGTCTCAGAGCAAGAGATAATGACATTTTTACTAATTGGAACATTTTAGGGAAAAGGACTTTTAGGAACCTTTATGTAGGGCAAATTCAGTAAATTCAGCTATTACCTTAGCCTCTTCCAGGAAACCTGCAGTAAGGATTTTCATAATTCCTCAAGGTCTGCAGTCATATTTATGTTCTGTTTCATTTGGATTTGATCTACTGATGGTGACCAAAACTTTAAGGCCTCCCTGTTACACCTGGGTTTCACCAAAATCTAGAATTCTCAAGTCCACTACAAAAGGTACCAGTAGTGCATTTACTACTAAGCTAATGGGTTTAATTTCAAGACCCGTCGCTTGCACAGGCCCGTTCTGAGGTCCGTAATTTAATTTTGTGTATGTAATCTAATATCCTTTTCCAAAAGAGGGACCTCCCAAATGAAAGTTTTTGGTTCCCATGAAATCCAGCTCTCCCCTAATGGACACCAAGTCCTTTCTGTTTCTTCTGTCCCTTCAGCACCTCCCACAGTGCCTGGAATATATTAGACACACAATGATGTTTTCTGAGTGAACTGAGTGACTAACTCAATGAATGAACAAAGGCAACAGTGATGTACACAATTCAGAAAAGCACAGGAGGCCACATCGTACTCGAAGGTATGAATTATTGCCTGCTAATTAGACAGATAGTAAAGGCCACCGGAGTTCAAAAGTGAGAGATCACTTCACATGTGATGAAAAGGAGACATTATACAAGCCAATCACAGACTCACAGATTTTAAAATAATACTAAATGACTACAGTAGCTGACACATTATTAGACTGACTCAGAGCTGGACTCTGAGCCTCAAGCCCAGCTCCATTTACAAGGTGAAAATTACCCAGCCACTCTCTGTAAAATGGGGATGAAAACAGTATCTATGGCATAAGACATCTGTGAGGATCAAAGAGATGTCACCTGCAAAGTGGGGAGTGTGGAGCCCAGCATACGGTAGGCGCTCAGTAAATGTTAGCTGATAATATTATTAATTGGTTTCAATGGGCCAGTCATCATGCTAAATGCTTTTCAGACCTTAGGGAGAAAATGCCCATAAGTCGTGGGGAAAAGTGACCATTTATTGAGTACCCCTATCATTCATCAATGTTCAAGGTACTTCCCTATGTTCTCCTCTTAATATTCACTGCACCTCAGTGAGTTAGGTGTTATTCCTATTTTGTGCATGTAAACTGGAATTGAGAGAAGTTAGTTACATGCAAAGAGATTAAATGACAGAGCTGAGATGGACCACAAGCTACCCAATGCCAAAACTGATATTTTGCCCCTTGGACCTCTTTGATTCTATCTTACTAGTTAAGAGCTCAGGGGTCAGATGTAAGGGTTAGACCTTGGCAACTTATTTAACCTTTTAAATTTCAGTTTCCTTATCTGAAAAATAGAAATGACAATTGTACCTCCATCATAAAGTTATATTGGGTGGGCCAAAAAGTGCCTTTGGTTTTTTAAGTAAAAATAAAAGACACAGTTGTCATTTTCACCAAGAACTTTATTGAACAACGTATTCACCCTTTTGTTCCACTGCCTTCTGCAGTTTCTCAGGCAACTTCATAATTCCATCTTCCCAAAACTTTATATCTTTTCAAGCAAAGAACTATTCCAGGTGCCTTTTAGAGTCTTGCAGGGAATTGAAATTTTGTCCATTAAGAGAATTTTGTAAAGACAGAACTAAATGGAAATCTGAAGGTGCAATGTCTGGTGAGTATGGCGGATGAATCAGAACTACCCAGCCAAGCTGTAACAGTTTTTGCCTGATCATCAAAGAATCACATGGTCTTGCATTATCCTGATGGAAGATTATACATTTTCTGTTGACTAATTCTGGATGCTTTTCATCTAGTGCTGCTTTCAGTTGGTCTAACTGGGAGCAGTACTTGTTGGAATTAATCGTTTGGTATTCCGGAAGGAGCTCATAATAGAGGACTCCCTTCCAATACCATCATACAAACAACATCACCTTCTTTGGATGAAGACCGGCCTTTGGTGTGGTTGGTGGTGGTTCATTTTGTTTGCCCCTCAATCTCTTCTGTTCCACATTATTGTACAGTATCCACTTTTCATCGCCCGTCACAATGTTTTAAAAATGGAACGTTTTCATTACATTTCAGTAGAGAATCGCATGCAGAAATACGGTCAAGAAGGTTTTTTTTGCTTAACTTATGTGGAACCCAAATATCAAAGCAATTCACATAACCAAGCTGGTGCAAATGATTTTCAGCACTTGATTTAGATATTTTGAGTACTGTCGGCTATCTCCTGCGTGGTACAAAGTTGACTGTTCTCAATTATTGTTTTGATTTGATCGCTATCAACTTCAACTGGTCTACCCGACTGTGGAGCGTCATGCAGCGAGAAATCTCTAGCACAAAACTTCGCAAACTACTTTTGACACATTCGATCAGTCACAGCACCTTCTCTGTACACTGCACAAATCTTTTTGTGCGTTTCAGTTGCGTTTTTACCTTTCTTGAAATAATAAAGCATAATATGCCAAAAACGTTGCTTTTCTTCTTCCATCTTCAACATTAAAATTCAAAATACAAAAATTCACCAATTTTGATAAGTCTTTTTTTAAATGCACACTGATATGACAGCTGTCACATACAATCTAACAAAATTGTTTCAAATGAAGTTAAAGACAACTAAGTGCTACTAGAGCCATCTTACAGAAAAAACCGAACGAACCTTTTGGCCCAGCCTATAGAAAGGAATAAGTGGCATAATGCATGTGAATGACCCAACTCAGTGCCTAGTATGTGGCAAATGTTCAAAACTTCTTAGCGTTACTATTGTCCAAAATTTTGAAAAAAGTAGAAAATGCCGTATTTACCCACTTTTGAATGCCAATTTTGTGCATGGGATGCCCTGAGGAAATTTTAAATTTCAGATTCAAATTATGTTCTTGCAATTAATTGGAAAAGTCTGGCTCCTTTACACATAACTGTTGACCATGGCTGATTCACCAAGACCAACACTCTGGTGGGGAAATTGAGGGAAAAAAAAAGTATGGGGCTCAGGATCAGAAGAGCAGTGAATCCCATGAAGTTTGGAAGTAGATGCTCTGATTTCTATACCACAGGGCCACAAGACCCAAGGTATTTGAGGACTAAATTATGGTCTTGACATAGGTGGCCTGTGTCATGTTGAAACATACAGCTTCCTGGAATAGCAAGAGTAACTTCTAGAAAGATGGCAGCCAAATCTTTAGTTCTGAAAGTTATTCATCTTTACACGAAATTCCTAGTCAGTGGCAGGAGGAATATTAGTATTATTTAATTTCATTCAAATTACACTACAAAAAACAATTAAGGTGAATAATTATGAAAGTAAGGTCAACTCAATTTTCTGTAATAATGTTTTTTGTTGCCAGGCTCATTATTGCTAATTCCTTTCATAATCTTTGCCATCTAGCTTCATTTGTTTCATTTATAAGTGGCAAGAAATGTACATCATCAAACAGCAATGAAATCAAGACAGCAGCAAGTCACTTGGGTGATGTCTGGAGAAAGAAATTATTATCTCTAGTTAACCTTTTAGGGAGAAACTCATCTGCATATTCCCAATGCAGGTGTTATATTTGTCAAATTGAAGTTTTTCCTCTTTCCATTTTTTAGTCAGTCTTCCTGGCTTGAGAGGGTAGAGGCTTGCCAAAAGTTTAAGTTTTATCCTGCTGTTTAGAACACTTATAAACCAAATGAAAAAGCACTCAAGTAGGTTTTAAATGGGCTTTTGGTAGAACCCAAAACACACACACACCACATATACCCACACACATATTAATTTTTTAAATATTCCAAATCATCTTGCTTATACAGTTTTTTAAAAAAGATCTTTCACCGTCATTACCAAGACACTTATACTTGAGACCCTCAGGGTTTAATTTGCCCCCATTATATATTTTGAACCTGTACTTCACTGGTTTATGAAGAATCTCAAAAATTTTACTAACAATGGCCTGACCTACTTTTAAACACCTCATGTCTTAGACAAAGCTATTCCACTGCTAGAAATTTACCCTAAAATGAGGTGGGCAAACTTTTAAGTGATCACCATCCCTGCCACAGTGGTTTTTAAATACTTTGAATATCACCCTTTTTGCTGATCACTAAAGAAATATTCAAGAACAAACAAACAAACATATGTCCTATGGTCTTGGGCCCTATAACATTAATTTAATAAACATGCAAACAGATAAGGGTTTGATTAACAAATATGATAAGTGCATTCAAAGCAATGGACAGTGTCTTAGTCTGCTTGGTCTGCTATAACAAAATACCATAGACTGGGTGGCTTAAACAACAGAGATTTATTTCTCGCAGTTCTGGAGGCTGGAAGTCCAAGATCAGGGTGCCAGCGTGGCCAGGTCCTGGTGAAAACGTTCTTCCTGGATTGCAGATGGCCCCCTTCTTGCTATGTCCAAACATGGTGGATAAAGAGAGGGCTATGGTCTCTTCCTTTTCTTATAAAGGCACTAATCTTATCATAAAGCCTCTACCCTCATGATATCATCTGAACTTAATCATCCCCAAAGGCCCCACATCCAAAGATCATCGCTTTAGGGATTAAGGCTTCATATGCACTTCCAGGAGACACAAACATTCAGTTCACAGCAGACAGGATGGAGGAATAAGGAAAAAAAGAGGACTGTAAGGGCCAGTCAGAACCCCATCTATAGTCCCTTGGCCCACCCATGATGCAGCCTGGTGGGCAGTTCCCTCACACACCAAGGGCTTCCTACCTTAGCAACTGCCTCTCTCTACTGTATGGATCTCCCTGATGCAGAACCATTCTCAGCCCATGAACACAAAGGCAGAAGTGCCAAATAATTAACATCACCAGGGGTGACACTCAAGCAATAAGATATAAGAATTGATGGATAGGGCTTCCCTGGTGGCGCAGTGGTTGAGAGCCCGCCTGCCGATGCAGGGGACGTGGGTTCGTGCCCCGGTCTGGGAGGATCCCACATGCCACGGAGCGGCTGGGCCCATGAGCCATGGCCGCTGAGCCTGCGCGTCCGGAGCCTGTGCTCCACAACGGGAGAGGCCACAGCAGTGAGAGGCCCACATACTG
>NW_006785484.1:38462-49647 GCF_000442215.2 Lipotes vexillifer | reverse complement strand
TTCCCTACTCCTTTGATTCCTGGGGTCACCTCCCAAATAAACTACCCAGGTCTGCCTTTGGAGAACCTATGTTAAGATCAGGACCTACTGTGAGAAGGTAAAAATTTAACCTGGTCCATGAAGGAACATAAATAGGCCCTCCCTGTGAGCCTCTAGGAGAAAAAGTATTTCATGGAAGAGGAAGCAACAGCTTGGAAGGAAGAAGCAGCTTTTACATCAGAACATCTAAAAGGAGGCAATACGGCAGAATCACAGTGAGCAGGGTGAGACAGAGCTGAAACCCAGGCAGGGACCAGACTAAGCAGAAACTGGTAAGCCACAGGAAGAAGTTAGGGCTGTGTTCTAAATGCACCTCCAAATGAAGATCAACTGAAGATTAGAGAGGTTACCATGCAAAACTGTATGTCTAGTAAATTAAATGGCTAGTAAACGCTTGAGCAAGAATCTAGAAACAGGGCAATCTGAACACGGATCCCATATTTTTAACCACTCTACTACCAGAGGTGATGCTAAAATAGCTTAAACCTGTATTTCCCTCCTGATTTACATCAGATTAGCTACCCTCTCCCTTTTCACGCCTTCCGGACAACATTCTCTGCTTAGTCCCACTACCCATATGACAGATCATGAACTCCGTTTCTCATATCGGCTGAAAGAGCAGTGCACCTGCATTCCTAGCCAATTTCTGGCACATCTTTTTGCAACATCAAGATATATGGCCTCCGTAAATTTTCAGAGACATATTAACGTTCACCTCCATAATGCCTTAATTGTACAGAAACCATTAGACAAGAGTGTTAAGGTAACAAAGAGACCCATGCAAATGGTTAAGAAAGAGAGCGAGATGCCTAAATTAAGAGGGGTGAAGGGTCCAGGACAGTCTTTCATGGGGGAAAAGATTCATGGAGATCCGCTGTCTTAACAAGAATGGACTGCCTCATAAATTATCTCAATATGATGGCAGCAAGTCAAGGGGAACTTTTTTAAAGTAGGAATTTGCAAAAAGGTTAAGCTAAAATGAAGGCTGAACATTTATTTTTGTCCTCCTGCTTAGCAGGACTTCTGCTAATGTTTGTGTACAGCAGTGATAACGGCAGGATACTTCAAAGCCTTTTCAGGGAAAATCATATCATTGGTGAGAAAGGATCTGATTTTGTAAAAAGCTTACATTGTAAGTGATATGGAAAATAAAGAGGAAAGATTGCATGAACTAAGTGCTTTATTTTTGTTAGTGCTGGTAGGGTTCCACAGATCCTCATTGTTCCTGTAACTGGGGTTTTAAAAGTGGGAACAGAGAAGTATGTGTTTTCTTTTGTCTGTGAAGATGGCAGTCCTGACCCGCCAGTGGAGGACCGTGAACTTTAAATTTTGTGTCCAGAAGAAAAGAGATATTTTCTCCAAGGACGCCTGATTATCTTGGCAGAGTCATAGCATTTGACTAGGGAGGGACCACTCTGAGTGCAACATGTTGAGTTTGCCCTCATGTTTTTCTTGGTCCATTCCCCTTAGGTATCTAGATTAAATTTATAGAGAGGAAGAAGCTGAGTAAACTGAAAAAAATAATAACTTCTACCCCAGTAGTCTAGAAGCATCACATGAGCAGAGGGCATAAATCCTAATCATTTCTTATCCTAAATGCCTGGTCCGGGACCCATTGCAATAGGAGTTGCATTCACTGCAAGCAACATAAACCCCACTGTTATTTGAAATAAGGAAAACAATGTTCTTATATAGCTAGAAATCCAGAGGTGTGGTCACTTCTGGATTCATTAATTTCCTCAACAACATCATTCAAGAACCCATGCCATTTCGACATTTCTTTCATGTGGGCTAGCTTCCTTTGAGGTTTGAAGGTCTACAGGTTAGCTTCCTTTGAGGTCTGAAGATGTCTCCTAATTGTATTTCTTTTTAAGAGCAGGAACAGCTTTTCTAGAAGCTTCCCAGAGACTTCGGTCCATATTTCATTGCCCAAAATGTTGCTTATGCTTATGCCTGAAACAAATGCACCACTTAAGGAATGGGATGAACATAATTGGCGTAGACAGTCAAGACCTGCCCCTGGGTTTGGAGATGGAGCAACCTCCTCTCAAACACATGGCCACTTAAAGGGGGTGGATAGTTGGACAAAGTCAACAACTCCATTAGGAAGAAGGAATGGAAGGTAGAGAGTAGACATTGGCAATCAACAATCTCTGCTAAAATGAAACATTTCAGTAACTACCTATTTTAAAAAAAACACTGAATGAATAAATGAGTCTTTCTTATGTCATCCATTATTTTCTTGTTTGCGAGTGTTGATTTTATTTGTTTCGAGTTCCAGGTCTTTTTGTCTTTCCAGCAGTTATTCCCCCTTCTTCTCATAACAGCATCCCCATTTCCCCTTAACGTTCCCATAGGCTCCATCATCAGTCCACATGGTTGGACTGGTGCTAGACTCTACCCAGATGCATAGAGACACACGTGTCAAATCTGTCCCATCAGTATTTTCCATCCCTCTTGTCATACCAATTGATTCACATGAAAAATTGAATCACTGAGAGTTAACTCAAAGGAACTATGGGAAAGGTGAATGTCTCTTCCCACTAGCATTAGTAGGTGTTTAGAGCTTTCATAATGTAATCCTGGGCAGTATTTGTCTGTACTGGGGAGGTGGGGGAGATGTAAGAGAGTGAATGCAACACAGAGGAAAGGAAAACCAGGAAATGGGGAGAAACTAAATCTTGATGTTACAGTTTAGACTCTGGATCTAGGCATGCGTGGATGACCTAAATAAGTATTTATTTCTGAAATTAACCCAGTGTATTTCCTGTTTTCCCTTGAAGTCAGTTTGAATTTCTGTCACTTGCAGCCAAAAGACTTGTATTAATACATTTCTTTATTCCTACTATGTTGTGAGTTTCCTAAGAACTGAGGCTCAGACATATTAATCTTATAATTTCCATGGTCCCAGTACATGGCAGAGGGTTTCCCAATGTTTTTATCATAAGAGCTCCTTTTTAACATAAAAAATATTAACAGCCCTTCATACAACAGTGGTTTTGCTTTTAAATATCTGTTGAGTGAGAAAATATATAATAACAAAAAGCTACTCTAAAACTGGGGATACTTTTATTAAATAAATTTGTATTTTATGACTTATGAAGGCTTCTACCTACATTTGATAACAGTCATATATAATGTGCAAACAAACTACCTATGTGGCCTAAGGCAAATATTGGTCCACACATAGACTTGTGTTCTATGAATTTAATAACTGCACAAGGGGTTCCATAAACCACAAAAATCTTCTATGAGCCTTCCATATCATAAGTATTAGGATAGGCATGGATAGAAAGAAATAATGCTTATACTCTAAAAAAAAAAATGATTCAACCATTCTTTCAAGGATGCTGAATGCATACTCTCAAGGATCCCTTTTGAGGAGGAAAGAAGTAATACAAGATACTGGTTAAGAGCTACAGGATGCAGGACCAGCAGAATCACTCAAGAGAACGTTTGTTAAGGTTTGTTAATGAGAAGTCAATTCAAATGGCCAGACTATAGACGCTGAGGGCAGGGCCTTTGTAAAATAATGCTATAACCCTTTTCGAAATAATTTCTACTGTTCTTTCTGAGAAAATGCAGCAAAATAATACAAATATCCCAGAGTAGCAAGACCTCCCTAAGATATAGAAACTAGAGATAAGGTTCCAGAACATCCACTTCATAAAAATCATCCATCAGCTTCGCGTTTTCTAATTCTTCAGAGTTTATTTGTGGTGGGCACTCTGTGGCCTACCCACCCTACCACTGCCACCACGACCACTCCCTGTCAGTCTCACTGCAGAGCAGCTCTGCAATGTGGATCCAGGGCACTTGTCTTACTGGTCCCACCCCCCTTGTCACATGATTGGCTCTAGGTTGCTCCTATCAGAGTGAAGCCCAGGACATTAGTTCTGAGAAGTGACTCTCCCTCACTGGATGTGAACAAGAAAATGGGCAGTTCCAGTTTCTAAGGGCAGCCTTGAAGAAATCCAGGCTCAGGATAAAGTCAAGCCAGGTAGGAGGGCAGGACGTATATAATCTCAAAGAAATAAAACTGGAGTTCTGAATTAGCTCGGCTTGAATACTGTACTACTGCTACATTATTTTAACTATGTGGCTCAATAAATCCCCTTCTTGTTTAAACCAGGGGTCAGCAAACTACAGCCAGTGGGTCAAAGTCAGGCCACCTACAAATTTCTGCACAGGCTCTGAGCTGAGAATGATTTTTAAAAGTGAACAACTGAAATCAATTTGATGACAGTGAACACTAACTTTGAATCCCAATTATGGAAAATGTTATCCCCCTCAAAATAAGAATTCTATTTTTCTCACTAGTAGACCTGAATTACAAAGCCTTAAACTCAATTATTATTATTGTATTTTCAATCTCTTCAATAAAAAATTTTGTGGAAATTTGTTTTCTTTCTTGTTACATAAGCACCCACACAATATCCTCAATTTTGCCTCTTGGCCCATGAAGCCTAAAATATTTATTCTCTATCTCTTTACAGAAACAGTGTGCTAAGTGTGTTAAGCAATTACATTTTCGTTTTCTACAGCGTGCAAATAAAGACGTGTTAAGTGGCACACTAGCTGTTTTAAGGGCAGAAATGAAATACGACTATTTTAGCTTCTAAAGTTTTCTGTTATATGAAAACTCAACCAAACCACCAAATCAACTGGCTGAAAGGGCCTCCACTCCAGCCCCTCCCAGCTCCACCCACCCCTCAACAAGTAAACATGGTCCTCTTAGACCTTTTTTCTATCCTTTGAGTCTTTGCTCATGTGCTTTCCTGTCATCTCACACAATCGCATTAGAAAAAAGAAACCAAAACTTAATACAAGATGATTAATGCCTTGTAAAACAATTATCTTGTTGTTCTTACTCCTTTTCTGTATCTTAGCATACCCAGTAATAGAGAGATATGCATGACATATTTTTCTTGAAATTAACTGAAACTAGGAGATTGTATTTTCTTGGCAGATAGCACTTTTTCTCAGAGAAAAGCATTAAGAGTCAGAAGGTATGGGTGTGAATCTGTACAGCATTGATCCCCCTTCTTCTGATTCAAGGGCATGAGTTTTCCTTGGAGAACCATCGCCACCCACTTTCACTCCTTGTGACTGGGTGCAGCTTCCCTCCTGGCCTTGGGATCCAAGTCTAGCCATATAGCTTTCTGGGCCCAGTGATTCGTTCAAAGATGGGCACATGACTGAGTCAGAGCCAATCAGATCTAGTCTCAGGACTTTCCCAGCATTATCTAGAGGGAGATGCACTCTTTTTCCACTGGACTTAAACCTGAGATGATGTAAACTACTGGAAAGATCACCTGCCTGAGAAAAAAGTCAGTGCAGAGGAAAGCAGAGCAGAGAGATGGAAAGAAAGAAATCAAGTGCTGGTAACTTCGTTTAAAGAAATAGATTCAATGGTGCCTGAAGCTAGAGCTGTTAACCTGGACTGTCAATTACATGAGCCAATAAATTCTTTTCCTGCTTGAGCCAGTTTAAGTTGGGATTTCTGTCACTTCCAGTGGAAATATACAACCAGTATCTAATGTGGTATCTGTTTGGGGTTGGGTTCTCCCAAAAGCAAGCCCTAAGACAGAGATATAAGTGTAAGTAACTTATTTGGGATGTGCACCCAGGAAGCACTGGTAGTGGGGCAAGGACTTAAGACAAGGACAGGGAGGAAGCTGTAACAGCGTATTATCTAGCGTGCTAATGCTGAGGGCGACTGGGCATCAATCCTGCTGGGGACAAACTGCAAGACAGGGCAGAGCAGCGCCTCAGATTTATTCTCTTTCACTGCTCCAGGAGCAAGGAAGCTGGAGTACTTATCCTCCAACTCACATCCATCATTGGCTGAGAAGCTGTTTTTAGGGGCATTAATGCCCCACCATTTCAGAGGGCCTCTTGCATGAGAAGGCTTCCCGGGGGAGAGCTGCACAGGTGTGTGGGAGAACTCTGGGGCAGGGGCTACAAGGCTGACTGCTGAGGGGAAACAAGCAGGGCACTCATCAAATCAGCTTCTCCATGTCCCATACCATGCCACGGAAATTAGAGATATTTGGGGGACTATTAATGTAGTTCAGGAGTTCCCCCTCCCGCCATCATTTAACTATTGTTAAATTCTGTGCAACCTCAAAACTCAGTGACTTTGGAAACAAAGATATATTTTCCCAGGCTTCTGTAGGCTGACTACGGGTGGCTGTAATCATGCTACAGGTCCTTGGAGCAACTGGTGGGAGGGGCCCATGTGTGAATTCCAGGGTGAAAGGGCAGCAGCTACCCGCAAGGAAGCTCTCCTCACAGAGAAAGAGGAGAAAACACAAGGAAGCCCAGCTTTTCAAACTCAAACAGGCAGCATCTGCTCACATCCCACTGACCAAAAACAAGCCACATGACCAGCCTCATGGCCAATGAAGGGAAAGTACATTCTGTCTGGGTGGGAGGGCCCGGATATGAGAAAGGCGCGCGGAGCGGAAAGCCGTAATTCAATCAACCATTTCCCTCAAATTTAAGCTCACTGAAAGCAAGGACCTATCTGCTTTTTTTTACTGCTTTATTTCCAAGCACAGGGTAGGCACACAGTAGGCACTTCACACAGATATGCTTACATTCTGAATTCCAAAAAATATACTTCAGATGAACTGTTACCCAATCCATTTCGTCATCAGGAGCTGCTTGTAATGCGAGAATGCATGAAATATATCCCCCAGAAAGGTAATGGCACATGCGCTAGATTCTAAATCAGCCCTCAACAAGCTACTATATTAGTATCATCAATGGATTATAAAAACGATGGCTTTGAAGAATGCCTTTGCCTTGCCAGAATTATGATTTGTTATTCGTCTTGTAGATTTTTAAACAGAACCTTGTATTTAATATTCAAATTAATGACTCCAATGTATTTGCCTGGATTTAAAAAAAAAGAACCATTTTGCACAATGCATGTTAATGGTTACAATTCTATGATAAACTTACTTGGTAAAAGCTTTCACGATTTTATCATTTAGACAAGTAGATATCATTAAATCAAACTCGAAAGCCAGAATGGTGGAGGGAGCGAGGCTTGCAGACCAGGCAGTGAGGCAAAGCTTCAGTTCAGGGAGGACAGCAGCAGGAAACACAGAAGAGGGAAAGACTAAACTAATACAGAGGGTATGAGAATGTTCCAGGAAATCACCTCCAGCAACCCATTATCTTGCAGCTTCCTGAACTGATTCATTAAAAACTCGTCTAGCCTGGGAACAATGTGATGAAGCATAGTGTTATTAGTGGAAAGAGCAAAAAATGTTAACATAGTTTAGGTTTAAATTCTGGATCCATCATTTCCTAAGAAAATCTGACTAAAATTTGCTATGCCTCAGTTTCATCAGCTGAAAAATGGGAGAGAAGGTCAGGGAGCATGACTAGGGTCCTACCTCATAAAGATGTGAAGATTAAAAAAACAACACATACATGTCATTCATCCTAAATGCCAGTCCATAGGCCTATGATGGTCTCTGAAAATGTTTTCATGGGTCCATCAAAGAATGAGAAAAATACTGTGTTATGGGTTGTAATGTCCCCCCCGGACCTCCCCCACCCCAACAAAAAAAAGGTGTATGTTGAAGTCCTAATCACTGGTATCTATGAACGTGACCTTATTCAGAAACGAGATCCTTGCAGATGTAACCAAGTTAAGATGATGTCATTAGGATAGGCCCTAATCCGAGATGGTGTCATAAGAAGAGGAAAAAGCCACCTGAAGATAGAGACAGGAAGAGAAACACCACGTGAGGCTGAGGCAGAGGCTGGAGTGATGCAGCTGTAAGCCAAGGATCAATGGAAGCGGCAAGGAAGGATTCTATCCAGAGCTTCAGAAGGAGTATGGCCCTGTCACCTTGATTTCACACTCTGGGCTCCAGAACTGTAAGACAATAAATTTCTATTGTTTTAAGCCATCCAGTTTGTGGTACTTTGTTATGACAAACATAGGAAAATAATACATTTGATAACAATGAGTCTTTAATTAAACAAAATTTAAAAGTGGCCCTGTTTAAATGTTTATTTTATTTTCTCATCCTTATGTTAATAACAAGTGTGGAGACAGGCAGTTCGGGGCTGATCTGGCAGCTCCCTCTGCTCCCCCATCACTACCCTGATATTTGTCCTTGACTGCACCTCCTCCAGGCCTTGAGTTTACAAAATAGGGAGGAAAAGTGGGGAGGGGCAGAGTGCAAAAGGCACTTGCCATCACCCCTTTATAAACTTTCTATATTTTAAAACAGTTTAGATTTACAGTAAAATTGAAACATTACAGAAAATTCCCACATAACCTGCATCCAGTTTTCCCTTATTTACATGTTGCATTTGTTATGTTACACTTGTTATAATTAATGAACCAATATTGATACATTATTATAAACTAAAGTCTACACTTAATTCAAATTTCCTTATTTTTTACCTAATGCGCTCTCTGTGTTCCAGAATCCTGTCTAAGATACCATATTATTGTTAGTTATAATGTCTCCTTAGGATCTTCTTGGCTGTGACGGCGTCCCAGACCTTCCTTGTTATTGATGACTTGGACGATATGCATGAATACTGGTCAACTGTTTTGTAGTTGCCTCTCTATTTTTTTTGATATAACATTCACATAATATAAAATTAACCATTTTAAAGTGTACAATTTAGGGGCATTTAGCACATTCACAGAATTATGCGACCATCACTTCTATCTATTCCAAAACACCTTCATCATCCTCAAAGGAAACCCAGTACCCATTAGCAAGTCACCCCCCATTCCTCCCTCTCCCAGGCCCTGATAACCACTAATCTACTCTCTGTCTCTATGGATTTGCCTATTCTGGGTATTTCATATCAATAGAATCACATAATATGTGACTCTGTATGTTAGCATAATTTCAAGGTTCAACCATAATGTAGCATATATCAGTCCTTCATTCTTTTTATGGCTGAATAATATGCCATTGCATGTATATCACACATTTTGTTTATCCATTCATCTGTCAATAGACATTTGGGTGTTTTCTGCCTTTTGGTTATTGTGAATAATGCTGGAATGAACGTTTGCAAACAAGTATTCGTTTGAAGACCTGTGTCCAACTTTCTTGTATATACCCAGGAGTGGAATTGCTGGGTCATATGGTAATTCTATTTTCAACATTTTGAAGACCTGCCAAACTGTTTTTCCATAGCAGCTGCACCATTTTACAGAATTTTTTTAATTAATAGGCTTTATTTTTTAGGCCAGTTTTAGGTTGACAGAAAGATTGATTGGCGAATATGAAGAATTCTCTCATTCCTCTCTCCCCATGCATACAGTTCCCTACTATTTACATCTTGTATTAGGATGGTGCATTTGTGGAATGGATTTTTTTTCTTCACATTCTTGCCAGAAGTTTTTTTCAGAATGACTTTTTAAATGAGCTACTTTTCCTACTTTTTCACTATGGTAAAAAGACTTCTAAATGAAATTACAGTGATGTTGGATGGTAGGGATGTGTGAGTGAGTGTGTTTGTGTGTGTGTGTGTGTTTAAGGATCTTATGTGACAGTCCAAGTTAGTACATACACAGTTTTTGTTCTAATAGTGTATGAAATAATAATAATTTAAAAATCAAGGAATCACTGGCAAAAATAAAATGTGCAAGCCCAAGCTTGACACAGAGTACACAATAAATGCTGATGCTGGGTTCCATGGAGATCCAGGCATGGTTAGAGCAGAGTGGTCTGCAATTTTATCTGCCAAGTTTCTGTCAACTCTGGGACAGACAGGAAACTGCACATCCTCCAGCCCTTCCCCCGTTATATTCTGAGGTCACCAGCATGTGCTGGTGCTCATGCCAAATCTCCAGCATTCCTCACTCTAGTCACTTTCTCCTGCACGGGACACGTGCTCAAGTCAGAGGCAACTTGGAATTTTGAGATTTAGCAGCCCTAAGTCTAGTGAATTTACGGGAAAGTCAATCAAGGCTTATCTTACTTGTGGGGATGGAGAAAGCCCCATATTTTAAAATATGCTGTCTCCACCTCACCAAAATGTTTAGAGGATTTAAGAAATGGATGCCGAAAGAGAACTGGGATGAACTCTTGGAATTTGTTTGCGCTTTTCATAGACGGATGAAAGTGCTTAATGCTGGTACAAGTACATTAACATTTTTCACTGTAACTCCTGTCACACATTTTTCTAATCTGAATCCTTTAGTGCTAGAGGTTCACTTAGACATTTCTCCTACTTCTTAAAGTTCAGGAATGAGAATAATAGTCCAACCAATTCTTCTCCACTGTTCTTCGGAAGCATAAACTTTTGTGTTCCAATAACTACTTTTTACACTATAAGCTTAGTCCTTCAACAAATTAATCCCTGCATATTGTTAGACAGTGAAAACAGAAAAGTATATTTAAGTGGCATCTGGTTAGATTTATTCTCTCTTGAAAAGACCCCTCTCCACAACACAAACCATTTCCTTATTAATTTTTAACTCTGTTTATTATTTCTGATTTGGTATATTCCCCATGAAAACTCAGCTAGTCATTTTGAAAATATCTTTCAATCATTTGGTTTTGTTTATAAAGTCTAAATTTCCAAAAAGGTTGAACTTTTTTTTTTCCCCAGATAAAGCCAGTGGAAATTTAAGAAGCTGCAAGTACAGAAACAAACTTTCACACTTTCGTTTTATCATCCTCTCCTAAAGTTTTAATTATCTCCTACCACATAGCGTCATTGTTTTAAATTGTCAGACAAGCTAGAATCAGCTAGGATAGGTTATTTCTCACTTTTCATTTAAATGTTCTAGTTGCTGATTTTCTCCTTTTTCTCTTCTGTTGGAACACACATGTACCACTTCTGATGAACATACACACCTATACAGAAGTAAATGATTATTCATGTACACCTACATGCAATAGTACACACATCAGCTCAACTATTCTTTCCTTTGGTTTGATAAGGATCTTTTTGTTCTACTTATTCATGACTCTTTTTAAAATGTGCTAAACAACCTTTTAGTTACCTTGAAATCCACTGCTCTGGGTGTTTGAGTACAGAAGAGAGAAAATTAAAATAATCAATGAATGTAGTTTGCGAGCGGGTCAATGTCATCAGCATTTAATTTACTCCTTCCCTCAAGCGACTGCAGTTAGCTACACTCTTT
>NW_006785484.1:26893-38441 GCF_000442215.2 Lipotes vexillifer | reverse complement strand
ACTCTTTCCAGTACTAGTTAGGCATAATGAAATTATCTTCATACCCCTTGCTACTGGAAGCTGGAATGGCTTAGCCATAGAAAGATCTTTACTTGTCCACTTCATTCAAAAACGAAAAAAAGGAAGAATAGCTTGACTCTTAATTGATCATATTTTCTTAAACAACAAATACTTAATTTTGAAAATGTTTCTTTCCTTTCCTTACACCTGGTTCCAAATCATAAAAATGGAACCAAAGCTAAAAGCGGTCCATCTATATCCCCAGGCAGGCACCATGCCCATGTGCACTCACACAACAAATTCCAACTACAAGCACCGGGGACTCCTTGAAAAAAGGGTTTTTGAAGGCAGCCAGAGCCTATTAGCCTCTCACATGGGGTGGGGCTGGACATGCTGGGGAGTTAAAACCTCTTGAGAGCAGCTCTCAACCAATAACTGAAGGGATTTGGTGGATAAATACCCCAGTTCCATTGCCCCTCTGCTGGAATAACTCTGCAGAACTCTGTCCCACACTATCTCTATGTTGTCCAATGGGGCTGAGCCCCAGTAGCCTACAGTCGTGACTTGTTAGATAATTCACCCTTTATTTGTGTCTGCCTTTTCCTCTCATCTCGCTACTCTCCTACCAGTGTTTCTTGAGATAACCTTCCCTGCAAACTCCTTGCACTCAAATCTGTCTTAGCAGCTGCAGTTTTCAAAAGTGTCCTCAGTTTAAATATAAAGATCATTTTCAGATTCCAGTAGAAGGAATGGTTCTGATAAAAAGAAAAATCACTTCATTGTCATCAGTATGTTGGAGCTGCTGTGATTATGGAGATTACTGTAATGATTACAGTTAATAACATCACAATTCACCCTATGGCACCCAAGTAACAGAAAGACATTTTTATACATCTTAAGTCCCAAATTTTCAAATAAAAAAAACAGTCCTCAGATGAATTAGGCTTAAGTACATTTATTCTTAGGTGATGCAGAAACTACTTTTAAATTTGCTTTCTTTCTAGGTTTGGTTGCTTAACAAACATATACCAAACATTAACCATAGCTCAGGCATAGTGCCAGCTTCTGAGAATACCAAGAAGAAATTCTCTGCCTGGCCCACCAGAAAGAGTTGTAGGTTTAAATCTGGTATGGCCATGAAAGGTTTTAAAATGGGTTCCATGTGATTTGGTAAATATAACCAAGAGCTGACATGCCCTTTGGTCCATTTTTCAGGTACAGTGAAGGAACTGAGCCTATCAAGACATCAACCTTATATTTAATCTTATATTTTATTTTACTGTAAAGGAACACACAATTTTAGATTGTATTTGGCTAAAAAGGGAATTATTGAGAAAATTGGAAAAATATGAGAAGTCTATGTGTATATTAAATGGCAGCATTATATCAATTTTAGTTTTCTAATTTGATAATTACAAGAGAATAAGAGAATGTGTTTTTAGTAAATACACACCAAAGTATTTCGGGGTAAAGGGGTATCATGTCTGCAATTTACTATTAAACAGTCCTGGAAAAAAGTAGATAGATAGATAGGAAGAAAAAGAGAGAGAATGAAAGGAAAAAAGAAAATGTAGTAAAATATGAATATTTGGGAAATCCCTGTAACCTTTACCTGGGAATACTCTATACTATTCTTGCTTCTCTTCTTTAAGTCAGAAATTATTCAAAATAATTTCTTTATAAAGATTCTCAGCCTTACCTCATTCCCTTTTTAACTTGCAGTACATGTATTCATCATAGATGACTGGTCATATATTCTGGGTGACCCTTCTAGGGTCTAACTCATGACCATTTAAGGTCTTCTAACTAAACAAAGGAATTACTTACATTTTTGTTGGGAAAGAATCCCTTTATCTTGTATCTCAGAGTCTACTCAACATTTGGATTGTGATGATAATTGAACAACTCTATAAATTTCCTAAAAATCAATGAGTTGTACATTTAAATAGGTGAATTTTGTGGTATGTAAATTATACCTCAGTAAAGCTGTGAAAAATTAAAAAGAAAAGCCAGACACCAGCCTACTCAAAAAGGATTTGTTTCTGACTGCCTGGTCAAATAAGGCAAGGCAGCTTCCCTGGTGGCACAGTGGTTAAGAATCTGCCTGCCTGCTGCTGGGAATGTGAATTGGTTCAGCCACTATGGAGAACAGTATGGAGGTTCCTTAAAAAACTACAAATAGAACTACCACATGACCCAGCAATCCCACTACTGGGCATATACCCTGAGAAAACCACAACTCAAAAAGAGTCATGTACCAAAATGTTCATTGCAGCTCTATTTACAATAGCCCGGAGATGGAAACAACCTAAGTGCCCATCATCGGATGAATGGATAAAGAAGATGTGGCACATATATACAATGGAATATTACTCAGCCATAAAAAGAAACAAAATTGAGCTATTTGTAATGAGGTGGATAGACCTAGAGTCTGTCATACAGAGTGAAGTAAGTCAGAAAGAAAAAGACAAATACCGTATGCTAACACATATATATGGAATTTAAGAAAAAATTGTCATGAAGAACCTAGGGGTAAGACAGGAATAAAGACACAGACCTAATGGAGAACGGACTTGAGGATATGGGGAGGGGGAAGGGTGAGCTGGGACGGGGCGAGGGAGAGGCATGGACATGTATACACTAACAAACGTAAGGTAGATAGCTAGTGGGAAGCAGCTGCATGGCACAGGGATATCGGCTCGGTGCTTTGTGACCGCCTGGAGGGGTGGGATAGGGAGGGTGGGAGGGAGGGAGACGCAAGAGGGAAGAGATATGGGAACATATGTATATGTATAACTGATTCACTTTGTTATAAAGCAAAAACTAACACACCATTGTAAAGTAATTATACCCCAATAAAGATGTTTAAAAAAAAAAAAAGAAGAATCTGCCTGCCAATGCAGGGGAGACAGGTTTGAGCCCTGGTCTGGGAAGATGCCACATGCCGCGGAGCAACTAAACCTGTGTGCCACAACTACTGAGCCTGCACTCTAGAGCCCACGAGCCACAACTACTGAGCCCGTGAGCCACAAATACTGAAGCCTGCGCACCTAGAGCCCATGCTGTGTAACAAGAGAAGCCACCACAATGAGAAGCCCGCACACCGCAATGAAGAGTAACCCCTGCTCACCGCAACTAGAGAAAGCCCACACGTAGCAAGGAAGACCCAATTCAGCCAAAATTAAATAAAATTTAAAAAAGAAAACAAATAAGGCAAGGCCTCTGCCACTTCTCTATCCTTATCCCAAGAAGAAACATCTAACATTTAACTTGCTTTAACTTAGAAACTGGGATAAATAATAACAACATTCTCTGTGGTGGGCAGGTATCCCCTGTGTCTGGCACCCCACAATAAGTATACTTCATATACTTTGTCCCATGTAATCCTCACATCTAACTTGTAAAGTCTTAGATGCTTTTGTCTCCCACAAATTTATAGATAAAAAAGTTGAGGCTCTTACAGGCCAAAAAAGAGATGCTCAAGGTTACCCAAGCAAGCAAATGACACAGCTAAGATGCTAACCTAGCAAGAGTTGTGCCACCATTTTATTTTCTCCCTTAAAGAAACCTTCTAGGTACCCATTCTGGATGTATTTGTAGGCTCTTCAGATCTAAAACAAGGACTCGTACATCAACTCACAACAAATCGGTTAACAGGAAAGAAGTACAAGCACACTCATTTAATTGACAGAATTTAATCTATATTATAAAAGTGAACATATATAATAGCTCTTACTGATTTAAGAGACAACCAAAAAGCTTCCTGTAGGTTGAATCTCTGTGAGTTATAAAAACAAAATCCATTTACCTATCTTTGACATTCTAATAAAAAGATAAGATTATGATTCTTGAGAATTATATAGATGGTAAACACAGAAAAGGTGAAAGACAGGGAAAATGCAATAAATAAAAGACCATATTGCAAAAAGCCAAGACAACCAGCACGTCTAACAAGAGATAAATAACTTATGGTATATCCATAAAATTAAATATAACATAGCCTTGAAAAATCATCTTTTCAAAGAATATTTAATGACACAGGAAAATGTTTAAGATATAATTTAGTGAGAAAAGCAGGATGTAAAACTCCATAGAGAATATAACACCAAATTTGTAAAACAAATTATAGTATATACACACACATATATGTGTATATATACACATCGTGTGTGTGTGCACTTGCCTGAGAGAAAACTGCAACAAAAATATTTACAGTGGGTATCTCTGTATGCTGAGAGAGTTCATGAATTTTATTTTCTTGCTTACACTTTTTTATATTTTGTAAATAAACATGATTTACTTCTAAAATTAGAAAAAATCTATATATATAAATATTTTTTAAGGAAAACATAGTGATTAGAAAAACAGACTTTCTTTTTAACCTAAAATCTTGCTCTGAAAATAAACTCTTACCTAACTATGAGACTGATGGGTGTATATGTGACATTTTATGAAGAGAATTAAGGTCTAACTTCTGAATGAATTTTTTTCTTAGTTCCATTTGAAACCAATTTAAGAGGCACTCCCAGGATGCATCTCTCCTTTCCCAGCAAGATCCTCACCACCAGCCCTGGATAACTCTGTTCAGATGAAATGGGGACCTTTTTGGTGTCCACTCCCTGACAGCTTTGAAAATTATTTAGCTTCAATCATGATGGATACTCTCTGCCTAAAATGATGTATGGGTAGCATCTTAAAATGGATGACATGAAATTTGAAAAATGATACTAGTGCTGGTGGACAGACTTTTTTTTAAAGAAAAGTTGACATAAGTTTGAAATATAGCATGGAAGACTGTTCTAACACTTTTCTCTCTCGGAAGATATCCATAGCTGTCCTTTACCAATAAGTTCTTTGGGAAAGAAAACCTATATTCAAGTTAAAATGAATTCTTTTCGCCTCCTGAAAAATGTACATGGGGGGAGCCTTAGGAGTGAATTTGTTCATTCACTCATTTAAAAATTTATTGATCACCTATTATAGGGACGCTATCGGTTAGAGGCTGGGGATATAAAGATGAATTAGATACAGGCCCTGCCTCTGGGGATCCCAGAGCCCAGCTGAGACAGACAAGTAAACAGACCATTATAATCCAATGCAGTATGAAGATGACAGACGTATATAGAGGGTGACTGGGGATCTTGGCAGAAGGGGACAAAAGTCAGTCTCCTTTGGGGAGGAAGGATGTCAGAGCAGTCTTCCCTGAGCAGATGATATCTAAAATGGGTCCTTCTCAATGCTCAAATGGTTTTCTTATTGTCTGGGCTAAATTTTGATTATCTGCCCATGAAACACCCACTTACTGACATAGAAGCAAACCTTTTCCTCTGAACCATTTTATTTTCTCAACAATTCTAGACCACTTCTCTGCTGCAGGTTGGCATCTGCCCAGAGAATTCCAGTTCCTTCAACAGATTAACTTTCAAATGTTTCATCAACCTCAACAAAGCAAGGATTTGCCCAAAGGTGAGCTAGTTTCTTCTTTTCCTTCTCCCTGCCCACACAATTATATAATACAAACTGACATCATCAAGGTATTTATTTTCCTAGTTGGGAGGTACAGGCTTCTGTTCATGTTACCTCAGGTGGTAGGGCTTACTGTAAGAATACAAAGGGATGGGACTTCCCTGGTGGTCCAGTGGGACTCCAGGCTCCCAATGCAGAGGGCCCAGATTTGACCCCTGGGCAGGGAACCAGGTCCTGCATGCGTGCCACAACTAAGAGTCTGCATGCTGCAACCAAGATCCTGCGTGCCACAACTAAGACTCAGTGCAGCCAAAATAAATAAATAAAAATAAATCTTTAAAATAGAAAAAATACAAAGGGAACTAAGGGATACAGGACTTGCCTCACACCCAGACCCCAGGGACGTGCAATGGCATCCAGCAGGAGCCCTGGGGTGCAGCGATGGTTCTGGGAGGTGGTGCCCACCGAAGCTGACAAACCCCATGCTCTACCCTGTGCCCTGGCAGTGTGATGCCTCAGCTACTCTCAGCCTCTGTGGACCTACTGTGCACTGTCCACCCTTTTAGCCATCAATTGTGGGCCTCCCTGACCTCATGGAACCTCTCACTCCCTTCTCTCTGCACACATTTAGTCATTAATTCAAGTTCAGTGTAACCGCTTGGTTTTGTAGCTACAAGAGCTTGACTAGAAAACATGCTAACACAATACAATCATTTGATGTACTGTTTAAAGTATATTTATTTTTTAAAGCATGTTATATGTACAAAACATACAGGTTTTGAAACTCTAACATCTTACCAGCCAAAACCAGAAATATTCTTAGGGACGTAATTACCTTTATTTAGAAACAGCTTTGGGGCTTCCCTGGTGGCACAGTGGTTGGGGGTCCGCCTGCCGATGCAGGGGACACGGGTTCGTGCCCCGGTCCAGGAGGATCCCACATGCCGTGGAGCGGCTGGGCCCGTGAGCCATGGCTGCTGAGCCTGCGCGTCCGGAGCCTGTGCTCCGCAATGGGAGGGGCCACAGCAGTGAAAGGCCCATGTACAGAAAAAAAAAGAAAAGAAACTGCTTTGACTTGAGGGTGTGGGTAGCCACAGTGGATCAGATAGAGCTAAACTTTATGTCTCAGGAGGCACAGGAGGTCCTACAATGCACAGGACAGCCCTGACTGAACAAATAATTATCCCACCACAAACGTTAGTAGTGCTGATGCTGAGAACTCCTGCTCTCTTTTAATGCGCATGATGCTACCTACGTTTCAGTTTGCTCTACCAGGCTGTGAACTCCTGGAGAGCTGGGGTCATAGCTTACTCACCCTTCCGCCCCATCCCCCAGCCCAAACCCTCAGTACACATTTGCACACGTCATTAAACATCAGTAAATAGAGAAACTCCGAACAGGAAAAATAAATAAATAAATAAAAATAAAGAAACTCCTGCTGACCTCACCCGAGGATGCCACATGGAGTTTCCCATAAAGAAGCAACTCAATTACAGATCGGATCAACTCCTGTATTCCCGACATCCGCCTTTGTGACCTTTGGCTGGAGCTCACACTGAAAGCACTTGTTTTTGTTTGTTACCCTAACCACATCATCTTGACATGAACCATCTCTCCTCTAGTCACGTAGACCCCTTGTTGAACCTATTTTGGCTACCCTGTAGTATCACCATACATCTCCGACACCACCACACAGTGGCTCTCACCAACTCTACAGACACTACAAGTCTGAATATCCCAAACTATACCCTCTAAATTTGGCGATAATCCATCTAGCTATTGTTATTTAATGCAGTAACCAGAAAACTCTATTCATTTTTTATACATTAAATTATTTGGGAAAAGGAGCAAGAAGCCACTGAAAAAGAACAAAATTTGTTTTAATATTGCAGGGAAAGAAGGATAAGGAGAAAGAAAAGGTAAAGCAATAGAAGCAGCAGACATGGAGGGGACAACACAGACTCCTCCAGCCATGATATCAGTGATGTCTGGTCATCAGGGTCACAAGGGGCAACTCTGAGTGGGTCTTTGAACACATTTCGGTCTTACTATTAAATAGATCTCACTACAACACTGATTATTACTTCATGCAGGACCAAATGAGGAAATGCATACAAAATAGTTTGAAGGTACATAACGCATAATAAATACTTAAAAGATAATAATTATTACTGTTACTCTTACTACGATTTAAGAATATCAAAGAGGGCTTCCCTGGTGGCGCAGTGGTTGAAAGTCCGCCTGCCGATGTAGGGAACGCAGGTTCGTGCCCCGGTCCGGGAGGATCCCACATGCCGCTGAGTGGCTGGGCCCGTGAGCCATGGCCGCTGAGCCTGCGCGTCCGTAGCCTGTGCTCCACAACGGGAGAGGCCACAACAGTGAGAGGCCCATGTACCGCAAAAAAAAAAAAAAAGAAAGAAAGAATATCAAAGAATTGGTTCTTGATTTTTTTCATGGTCACAAATGTGAACCTTCATCTTGAGATGGCTGGGTAAAATTTCAAAATCCTCTTGGTGGTTCTTGGCCAAAGCAGACAGGGTAGCCCGAAGGTGATGTTTAGGGAAGAGGGGGTACTTTTATTTGTCACCATGACTTGGAGGCATCCATTGGCATGTAATGCCAGGGTTCCAGGAATGCTAAACATCTTGCCATGCACAGGATGGTCCCACTCAATAAAGAACTGGCCTGTTCCACGGGCCGGTAGTGCTCCCCACCATGAGAAACCCTGAGCCAAATGTTCCTCAAGCCCCATCTGAAGTCTTCCATATGCTCTGTGAATTGCCAGCCTTCCAAATGGTGTCACATCAAATGTTAGCTGTTGGGTGTAGCAGGCTTTTCTGTGGGTGGCAATCTCGTTAGCTAGAAGTGCCAGGGTGAAAAGAAATTTGCAAAGAGAGGAAGGGGATTGGAAGTGAGTACGATTAAAAATAGCCTCCCATTTTTATAGGACCCTGATTTGAGTTCTCCCGTGTAATACGGCACGTACTATAAATCAGGATTGCGATGGCTGGCCCTAGTTTGGAGGCACTCCTTTTTTCCCAGTCCATTTTCGGCTTGGTGTAGTACCACTTAGAAATAAAAGCAACAGGATTTATATCTCATTGCATTCTGCAAAGACAAAAAATAGTTCCCAGCACCAAGAGGCAAAAGGATGCCAAATTTCAGTCTCAGATGAAATTTTGTTCCTTGCTAAAATTCACTGGAAATGGCCATCTATATTGGAAACTAAAATTTACACTTCACTATGGATGTGACAGAAGAAACCTAGAAAGATTTTTGGAAAAGACAGCAGATGAGGGGGTAAAAAAAAAAAAAAGAGAGAGAGAGAGAGAGAGAAAGAAAGAAAAAAATACACCGATTCTATTTTTCCTCCTGGTTCCTATTTTTCTTCTCTTTTCCTTTTTCTTCTTTAACCTCTCTGTTCCTTTTTCTTCTTTAATCAATTGCTCAGATACTTATTTTAGTGAATTGAACAGATCATAGAAACTGTTGCCCTTATCTGTTTTATGATCCATTCCCCACGTTTTATACCCCTTCCATCCCAATCCAGCGCCACACACTATCTTAATCCTGTGAGCCAAGGTTTTATAAGGGTTGTTATAATTCAGCCAAACACTATGTATCAAATTAACATCCATGTTATGTCAAGGATATGAATGCTCATGCTGTAACATATTTAACAGAAACAGAAGACATACTTCTGTCCTTCCAGCCCTCACAACCCAGCTGAGTAATCAAGACATTCCTATAAGACTGTGTATATCCACTTAAATATTTATTATGCTATTGTGCTAGACCTAGGACCAAATGCTAGGAACACTGCTGTGGGCCTGTCCTCATGAAGTTTACAATCTAGATGAGGAGACAGATAACAAGTAAACAAATCACTAAACAATGTGATCAGAAGGAAACGGTTGCTGTGGTAGAGAATTAAAGACAGGTGGAAGGTGAATTTGTGGAGGAAACAATGAAGAACAGATTTACCATATAAAGACAAAGGCAGGTAAGGGTTAGGGGCTGGGAATCCAAGACAGAGAGGAAAGCTGTGTGAAGTTTCCAAGTTAGGAAAGAATTCTCTTAGTTCAGAGGGAGGCCCTTGAGACAGGGACCGGGCATGAGACAAGGTCATGAGAGAGGCAGGAGTCAGATGCAGTACAAAAGGAAGCCAATGACAGTGATAAGTAACAGCTCCACAATCACAGCTTGTGTTTTATGAATGCTTCTGCTCCCACGCAGAACACAGAGAAGAGGGCATTAGGAGCGTTTGTGGAAACTGGTTCTCCACCAGTTCAGAAAAAACGTGATAGCAGCTTGCGGTACCCAGCTTGTGAAAGGTGGAAAAAGGAAGGGCGGATGGGTGTGAGATGCATCTTCCAGGTAGCAAAGACAGTACTTGCAAGCTGGGAAGGGGAGGAATCAAAGGGACTTCTTCAGGTTCCTGGCTTAAGAAGTGCTGGCAAAGCTGAGACGTTGAAGGACAAGTTCAGGAGTGAGCTGGGTGAACTGGAAAGGAAATAATGGTGCTGCAAATATTTGGGAGCTAAAATACGTGGCAAGGTCAGAAAATACATGAAGTACAGCAGGGCTTCGTCACACTGTGCTGGGAGGGCTTGTGAGCTGGGAAGGGCAGGAGAGTGGGAGAGGTCTGAAGGTAAGAAGGACTTATAGAGAGTGTAAACTGTCTACCAAACGTGAAATTCCACATTTCAATCAACTCAACCCCTCATCTGCATCCAGTGTTAGTTGTAGCACCTGAACGCATAATGGGTAAGAACATGGGCTCTGGAATAAGAGTATGGATTTTTTTGAAGTTCCACCACTTATTGGCTGTGCTGAACCTCTCCATACCTCAGTTTCCCAGTCTGCACAATAGGAGTGATAATAGTTTCTTCCACATAGAGAAGTAACAAGAATTATACAGTTGGTCCTCTATAGCTGCAAAATCTGCGTCTGGATCCTGAAATGCAGTTGGTTGAATCTGCAGTTGCAGCATCCGTGGACCCAGCAGGCCAAATGTACAATGCCATTTTATATAAGGGACTTGAGCATCTGTGGATTTTAATATCCACAGGGGTCTTGGAATCAGTCACCTACAGACACAGAAGAACAACTGAATGTGCTAATGTATGAAATGAGTTTAACATAGTGATTGGGACCCAGAAAGTTCAGTAAAACTTAGTGACTATTATTTTTTATTATTATTACTACTTTTACAAATGCTGCACCCTTCAAATGTCCAAATCTGTTTTTCTATGGTTGGTAACTGTCAGGGCTTATTCTAAAGAAACTTGAGAATCAGGGACTCACTAATGTTTTATGATATTTTACCTCAATTTGTGGTAGTTATTTATGACAAGACCAGTATGACATAAACTGCCATAAAGTAAAGCAGAGCAATCATACAAATGACCACAAATCAAGGGGTGCAACTGAAAAGGGTCATAAACAGAAGGAAACTGAGGGAAACAGGAGCGAGGGAGAGTGTGAAGTTGGGAGCTGGCAGCACAAACTTTGAAAGTGGAATTTCAATTGAGAACAAACTCAAAAAAAAAAAAATAGATGCATGTCTTCAGGGATTGTTTAAATTTCACATACACATTTCCAGACAAATATGGTGCACTTTCATGGTTTCAAACAGAAATACATCATTTTATGTCCTACTCTGTTATGCATATTTATTAAAAAATGATATTTCTAATCCTATCAGTGTACTTGGGATTCATATTGAACTTCAGAGGTCTTTATAATTCACAGGACTAGGAAATATTTTTGCAGTTCAGGAACTATTGATGCCCCTGGATTTGTTCAGAGCCCCACTGGCTAAAAGGGGTTTCTTAATAAGTAGAAGTTTTTGCTTTTCCCTTCTTTTCTTTTTTTTTTTTTACTATTTCTTTTATAATTTTTTCCCTGACCCTTACTATAATAAACTGAGACTCAGAGAGAATACATAGATTCAATGTGCTTAGAATAATTCTGCTCAGGTGTGTATGGATGAACAGAAGAGATGCATGGAAAGATCAAGAAGCAATGTTTTCAACCCTTGTAATTAGACTTGGCTCAACTTTTTTTTTTTTTTTTTTTT
>NW_006785484.1:12010-26778 GCF_000442215.2 Lipotes vexillifer | reverse complement strand
TTTTTTCCTTGCGTTATGCGGGCCTCTCACTGTTGTGGCCTCTCCCATTTGCGGAGCACAGGCTCCGGACGCGCAGGCTCAGTGGCCATGGCTCACGGGCCCAGCCGCTCCGCGGCATGTGGGATCTTCCCGAAACGGGGCACGAACCCGCGTCTCCTGCATCAGCAGGCGGGCTCTCAAGCACTGCGCCACCAGGGAAGCCCTCAACTTTTAAATGAAGTCACAAAATCAAACTAGAACAATTGATTTGGATGAATTTCTGATTACAACTTTCATCACTGTTTTAAGATAATTCAGGCATTAGATAGAAACTAGATGGAAAGATAAAAACATAAAATTTTAATTTCCATTTTTGTCACAGAGAGAATATTTGTGACCCATCAGTACTCCCACCCCAAGTGGTGTATTTGAAGTATAGCTGTGTCTGGGTATCCGCAGGGATTGGTTACAGGACCTGTCACAGATACCAAAATCCAGACACTCAGATCCTATAGTTGGCCCTCTGTATCTGTGGCTCCACATCCATGGATTCAATCAACCTCGGATCATGTATACTGCAGCATTTATTGGAAAAAAAAAATTCTCATTTAAGTGGCTGCAGGCAGTTCAAACCCATGTTGTTCAAGAGTCAACTGTACTTACAATAGACTCTGTTCAAGTGATTTCAAAATCAAATCCTCTTTCATATGTGTTAAAATTTGCCTAGCTAAAAGAATGCTTCTGTGTAAACGCCCTAAAAGTGAACAATCCATTTATAACATAATCACTCCCCTTCCAAACGTGTATGGTTTATTCAAGTTAGAATGTATGTACTTGGAGTTTTCGTAAAACACAGCCCATCTGCTTCTCTAAGTGCACTAATCTTCTGAGTGGGATCTGCCCTGTGCTCCAGTGTGGACTTAAAAACACAAATGCCAGGTTTCTCCCAGGAACCACACTGCTGCCAGTATGCAGGCTGGCACACAAAACAATGAATTCCAATCAGGAAATCTAAACTATGTGGCAGTGAATTCTGCGCCTCTCTCACAGATGTTTCAGAAACCTTGGGAAAAGAGGGGCTACTCTGCCATCAGCTTTACACCTCTGTATTTTTATTTTTATTTTTTATTTTTTTATAGTAGGTCCTTGTTGGTTATCTATTTTAAATATAGTAGCGTGTACATGTCAATCCCAAACTCCCAATCTATTCCTCCCCCCGCACCCTTCTCCCTGGTAACCGTAAGTTCATTCTCTAAGTCTGTGAGTCTATTTCCATTTTGTAAATAAGTTCTTTTTTTTTTTTTTTTTTGCGGTACATGTGGGCCTCTCACTGCTGTGGCCTCTCCCGTCGCGGAGCACAGGCTCCGGACGCACAGGCCCAGCGGCCATGGCTCACGGACCCAGCCGCTCCGCGGCATGTGGGATCTTCCCAGACCGGGGCACAAACCCGTGTCCCCTGCATCGGCAGGCAGACTCTCAACCACTGCGCCACCAGGGAAGCCCCCTAAATAAGTTCATTTTTATCAGTTTTTTTACATTCTGCATATAAGTGATGTCATATTTGTCTTTCTCTGTCTGACTTACTTCACTTAGTATAATAATCTCCAGGTCCATCCATGTTGCTGTAAATGGCATTATTTCATTCTGTTTAATGGCTGAGTAATATTCCATTGTTTATATGTACCACGTCTTCTTTATCCATTCATCTGTCGATGGACATTTAGGCTGCTTCCATGTCTTGGCTATTGTAAACAGTGCTGCAAATGAACACTGGGGTGCACGTATCCTTTAGAACCATGTTTTTCTCCAGACATATGCCCAGGAGTGGGATTGCAGGATCATATGATAAATCTATTTTTAGTTTTTTAAGGAACCTCCACACTGTTCGCCACAGTGGCTGTATTCCCACCAATAGCGTAGAAGCGTTCCCTTTTCTCCACACCCTCTCCAGGATTGTTTATAGATGTTTTGATGATGGCCGTTCTGACTGGTGTATACCTCACTGTAGTTTTGATTTGCATTTCTCTGATAATTAGCAATGTTGAGCAGCTTTTCATGTGCCTTCTTGGCCATCTGTATGTCTTCTTCTTCTGCCCATTTTTTGATTGGGTTGTTTGTTTTTTGGATATCGTGCCACATGATTTTGGAGACTAGTCCCTTATCAGTTGCATCATTCGCAAATATTTTCTCCCATTCTGTGGGCTGTCTTTTCATTTTGATTGTGCTTTCCTTTGCTGTGCAAAAGCTTTTGAGTTTAATTAGGTCTCATTTGTTTATTTTTGTTTTTATTTCCATTACTCTGGGAGACGGATCAAAAGAGATATTGCTGCAGTTTATGTCAAAGAGTGGTCTGCCTATGTTTTCCTCTAAGAGTTTTATAGTATCCAGTCTTACATTTAGGTCTTTAATTCATTTTGAGTTTATTTTTGTGTATGGTGTTAAAGAATGTTCTCATTTCATTTTTGGAAATCCACCAGGTGACAAGTTACAAATGGCTAAGACCTCTTATACTGGGGTATATGTGACTGGGATGCAAAACATTCCTGAAAAATTGAAGCAGACTTTAAAACCTTCATGATCGACCTTACCCATGCCTAAATGACATCCTTGCATAAGCATTTGGGTAGCCAGGGATGGGACATTTGAATGAGTTTGCACTGCCCAATGCAGAAAGTCAAAGGGAGCCCTTGAAGTGAATGTATGATATTCAAACACACAAGCACTACAGAAGCCCATGTATATGCAACAAAACTGAGAGCTACTCTTTTTTTTTGATAAAATAGGCTACATTACCCAAGAAGCAGAGCCGCAAATGACTTCTTGAAGGAGCAGGAAAAAAGAATGTGCTCAAAAAGTACAGCAATTTATGGGGCTTCCCTGGTGGCGCAGTGGTTGAAAATCTGCCTGCTAATGCAGGGGACACGGGTTCAAGCCCTGGTCTGGGAAGATCCGACATGCCACGGAGCAACTAGGCCCGTGAGCCACAACTACTGAGCCTGCGCATCTGGAGCCTGTGCTCCACAACAAGAGAGGCCGCGACAGTGAGAGGCCCACACACCGCGATGAAGAGTGGCCCCCGCTCGCCACAACTAGAGAAAGCCCTCGCACAGAAACGAAGACCCAACACAGCCCAAAATAAATAAATAAATATAATAATGTCTAATATATCAATTTTTAAAAAAGTACAGCAATTTAATCCACTCCAACAGATAAAATATCATCTTAAAAACAAAAAACAAAAAAAACTGACATCTTTCCTTCTATCCTACTAGGTATGTTTGAGATGATCCAATTTTTTGTGGAACAACAATAATTGAGAGGAAACATAAAGATGAGTCTGGGGAGGAACTCTATTGATTACCTTGACAGGCAAGAAAAAGACAGAGATAAAGTATCAATAATAACATGCAATATTATAGACTGTTTTACATCTGTTTTGCATAATGCTTCTTCAGTCCTTTCTCCCCTGTTCACAAGGATTTTTACTTTTTTGTCTTTCAAAATAAATTCTAGAGAAGAAAGGGCAGGTGTGGAGAAGAAAAAATAATAAACCCTATATTCTATATTGTTTCTTGGCTCTACTAATAAGTATCATTTTCTGAGGTAAAAGGGGCATTTATTATGATGATGCGTTTGTGGCTACATTGCTTGAGAAAATAAAATAAATTAACAGAAGGATGACAGAGAGAGGGAGAAGCTGACATCTGAATTTTTGATGCAGCCTTCGCATTCTCATTATTACACTGTCTTTTTGTATTACTTTTGATTTATAATGTAATTGGAGAACTATAGAAATGTTAATGGAAGCAGTACAGTTTTAAGGGTGACAAAATTGTTTACTAATTATTGTCTTTAAATTTGGTTAATTATTGAAGCATTAATTCTCTGCGTTCATTTCAGATGGGACCACCATTGGGGGAGGTAAGGGAGAAATGTATTGTCTAGTTAGTAAGGCAACCTTCATAATTCTGTTGTATCTCCCCCTTGGTTGACCTTTTAAAGGAAGGGACAGACTGTAAATTAAAATTCTCTGCACTAGGGCTCAGTAGCAAACCTTAAGGTGAGCCATTGAATTTTGTTTTGTTTTTAGATGAGAAATTGTTGTTCATGTTTACACTTTTTTTTTCCAATGTGTGCTGCTCATTATCTTAAGGGAGAGACTGAGATTGCAATGATTATTAGTGAGGCTGGTGATGAGGTTGCTGAACCATTTGGAGTGGCTTTCCTTTTGTGATACATAATTATAGGGGTTTATTTACAGTCTTTGTTTTTTGCTTTTTAATGATTCACATTTTTATTCTTTGTTCTCTACCCCGTGGCAGGGTACGATTTCTCCATTTTTTCCATTTTTAGTATGAATTATTATTTGGAGTGCTACGTTATTCCCTGGAATGCTAGAATTAAAGAAAATTCTTCAAAACTAAATAAATAAAGATCTAACCTCACTACAGTTATGTTCTCAAAATCTGCATAAGGCATACCAAAAAAGGAAGGCACGGAGCCATTATTCAACTAACACGTTTCCCACTTGTATGGCAATCCTGGGGCACATTATGTTGTAAAACATCTTATTCCCTTTCTAACTTCTTAAATTGCTCCAGATGCTCTTTAACCATAAAGAAATGTAATGATAATTTTTTTTAAAGCTACATCATCTGTTTCCATATCTGACTTCCCTGAGATGTGCCAGTTAGTTTGAGAAGTTCGAATCAGAAGCAAGTTTATGTAAATGGTTCATTTGCACATATATTGGGATGAAAGACCATAGTGAATATCACAGTGGCAGAGAATTACTAACGTTACTAACCACCTCCCTTTAGCAGAACTATTTAACTGCTCGGTGACATAATTTTCTGATATACAAAATGGCAATGATAATAATGCCTACCTGATGGGTTTTTTGTAAGGATTAAATTCATTCATACATATAAAATATTTAGAATCCAATACTGGGCACATAATAAGTGTTTAATGAATGTAAACTACTATTTCCTAAAGTTGGTTAATCATCCCATGGTGAACGTAAGATGGTCTGGGGTGATTCATAGAGGAATTTTTATTCTGAAGTTTAATGTGTGTCAATTAGAATGCCCTTGGCTATGAATAGTAGAGATTATTTGTGAATAATTTTTAACCAATACAAATTGTTAAAGAAAAATTGCCTTAAAACAGGGTTTGGCAAGCTATAGCCCACCAGTCAAATCTGAACCTTTGCATGCTTTTGCATGATCTGCAAACCAAGAATGGTTTTTACAGATAAATATTTGCAAACCACTTGGTGACAGAGAGCACACGCGCGCGCGCACACACACACACACACACACACACACAAATCCATTCTTCTCCTTAGTAAATCTCTACTATAAAAAATTATACTCTATTATTTTTATATTTTGAATTTCATCTATAAGTAATTGGTAGAAATTTGTTTTGTCTCTTGTTATATAAATACTTATATAATATCCCTGATCACTGCCTTTGGTCTATAAAGTCTAAAATATTTACTATCTAGACCTTTACTATTCTCTTATACAGTAAGAGATCCAGAACTAGAGCAACTCTCAGCTGGTTAAGAGAGGGGTTATATGATTCATCAACACCAAGATTCTTTCCATGTGTCCACTCTGCCACTTAACATGTGAGCCTTACCTGCAGGCTGGCTTCTTTGATGGTCACAAGATGAGTTTATGCAGCTCCAGAGTTGCAGAAATATCCTCTTCAGATGTCTTCTTCAGAATAAGAAAATCTTTCCCAAAAATCCCCATGCAGACCTCTATTACCTCTCATTGGCCAGAACTGGGACATACGACTGCCTCTGAACCCATCACAGAAGAGCGGAATGAGATTTTGAAAAGTGATAACTAGACTAATTAGGTTCTATCTTCCTGAACTGAGAATGTGGCATGTTATTGCATGAAAGAAAGGTGGATGGATAACCCAACACATTGGGGTTCTGTTAGAAAAAGGGAATGGGGAAAATGGACATAGGATAAGCAATCTTTAGCATGTTTATTTCTTCAAATATGTATTAAGGAAAACTAAAATCAATACACTGAACCATGCTTTTATAGCTCTTATTACCTAGGATAAGACTAAACTTTTAAGTCTATTTAAATAAAAAATATTAAACGTGAGTATAATCCTGAACAAAATATTAGCAAACCAAATTAAACAATACATTAAAAGGATCATACACTACAATCAAGTGGGATTTATTCCAGGGATACAAGGATAGCTCAATATCTGTAAATCAATCAATGTGATACACAAAACTAACAAAACAAAGGATAAAAATCACATGATCATCTCAATAGATGCAGAAAAAGCATTTAACAAAATTCAACATCCATTCATGATAAAAACTCTTAACAAAGTTAGTACAGAGGTAACATACCTCTACATAATGAAGTCCATTTATGACAAACCCACAGCTAACATCATACTCAACAGTGAAAAGTTGAAAGCTTGTTCCCCTAAGATCAAGAACAAGACAAGGATGGCCTCTCTCACCACTTTTATTCAACATAGTATTGGAAGTCCTAGCCATAGCAATCAGAGAAGAAAAAGAAATAAAAGGCATCCAAATCAGAAGGGAAGAAGTAAAACTGTCATTATTTGCAGATGACATGACACCATATAAAGAAAACTCTGAAGACTCCACCAAAAAACTATTAGAACTAATAAATGAATTCAGTAAAGTTGCAAGATACAAAATTAATATTTATAAATATATTGCATTTCTATACCCTAACAATGAAGTATCAGAAAGAGAAATCAAGAAAACAATCCCTTTTATCATTGGCTCAAAAAGAATATAATACCTAGGAATATATTTAACCAAGGAGGTGAAAGTACTTTCCCACCACTCATATTCCAACCTTAATCTGTGATTGTAGTAAAAATAGATAATGGCTAGAAAAAATAAAAATTTTAAAATAAACAAGAGTATAGAAAGGAAAAGGTCATGGCAAAAATTAAGAATGTGGTATATGAGAGGTTAAGCCACAAAATGACTAAGATTTAGGCAATTCTGCCTGTTGGCTATTGTTTTTGCTATGTTCTTTGCTTAGGAACTCCTATTGATTCTCCAAAGCCAAATTAAATGTTATCTGCTCACTGGAGTCTTCCCTGATATCCTCCTATTCTTTTTATGCTCATGTAAGATTGGTTTCTCCCAGAGCACTTTCTTTTTCTTATATATCTTATAACAAGGGCCACATTGTATTATCTGTGTCCATTCCTGATTGGAAGTACCCTATTTATCATTCAGCCATTTGTCAAACACTTGTTGAACACCATTTACATGGCTCACAGAGAATATTTTTATGTTCATTTCTAGCCCTGGCAACTAAGGCATGACATATACGAGGTTCTTCTAATATATTTGTTGTACAAATTAAAGAACAATTGATCAAATAATTTCATGAATTGACAGTATCTATGCAAGTTTAGCAAAGGGGGAAAACATTCTGAACACCTACCACCTTAGCAATTTCTTAGTTAATTCAAAACAAAACCAATAAATTTCATTAAATCTCTGAAGTTTGTGTCACTTACAGAAGTAGGCTCAGATGAAGATGTTTCTGGAGTAGAACTGAATTAATACATGGGTAATTGGAGATAAGGTCTTTTTGCCCCCAAGCATTAGCTCTTTATTATTTTACTTTAAAAGTATCTGTTATTTCCTTCTTGTAAGAGAACCCAAGGAAAACTAAAAATGGATTCTTCTCACCATTTAAAAATAATTTTATTTCTAATTTACTTGAATAACTTTTTTAAAATTAAAATTTGATCACTTTAGTACCTTACTTGGAACACTTCAATGACATTGCTTTCAGGATAAAGGCAGAATCCTTCAGTATGGCTTTCACAGACCCAGTCATTTCACACAAGCTTGCTTTCTTTCCACGCTCTGCCCTCTCCTCCTTTCTCTCTCTACTACAGCCACACTGATTTGCTTGCTACATTTCAAAAGTGAAGCTGCTCCCACCTCAGGACCTTTGCTCATGCTTCCCCTCTGCTCCAAACGCTCTCCAAGTCCTATTTATCCTTAAAGTCTCAGGTTAAATATTACTTCCCTAGGGAAGAGTTCCTTGTCTTTCCAAGCTAGACTAGGCTTCCATTTCAACATGTTCTCATGGCTCCTGTACTTTTTTCTTCAAAATTATTACCCAACTTTTCATTAATTACACCCCTTGTGAAATTACATGTTTGATTTCTGTTTTCCCCATGAGAAGGTAAGGTCCATAAGGAGGAGGAACTGTGCACTGTGAACTGCCATACCTGCAGTGTTTAGAACAGGGTCTAGGATATAGTAGGTCCTCAATAAAGATTGTTTGAATAAACGAATAAATGAGCCTGCCCATAGAGCAGTAATATCACTGCCTGGGCCAATCAATATTCTTCCAGGACCACACAAATTCCAAAGTCATTTTCTCTTGACAACAAGTACTTATTTCTGCATTCACTCAACAAATATTTATTGAGTATCTGCTGTGTATCAGAATTCTTATAGTCAGTGAGATAGAGCCCTGAACTAAATAACCAAGACCCTGACCTCATGGAGTTTATATTCTAGTGGGGAGACCCAAAATGAACAAATAGGCAAATAAACGCATGACAAAGTATCAGGTAACCACACAAACTATGAAGAAAGCAACAGCATTTTCTTTGAAAATACGTTTTTGCGGTGGTGGTGTCCTTTTCCAAAAACTGACTTTCTTTGCTATAAAAAAAATAACAGCTACCATCAATTTAGCACGTATCTGAGCTTAGCTTACCTTGGAATGATTCTTCACACCAGCCAGTAAGAATCTGTTTATGTGAAGATCTCTTTCCTGAGTGGGAAACAGACAAATAATATATTTCAGGGTTAATTTAACTTTTCAAATTACAAATTCATCTAAAGCGCCATCCACCACCAAGTGATAACTCATGGTGCTGCCAGGCTTTAAGTACTGTAGCAACGGGCTGTGTTCAACTCCATAGGCACACTTCTTAAAAGATGGCTACCCTGGGGTTTATATCAAGCTTACATAATCATATACTGAAGCTTGGCTTATTTATTTCCATGTTTCTGAAGTCCCATTAATCATTTTTCTAAGATGGCCGATGTATTACATAATTAATAAAACATAGGAGCTTAGGAAAAAAGCCCAGAGAGAGCGAGAGATTCAGACAAACACTGAGAAATGGTGTCAATTTTTGGTACCACTGAAAATCTCAGTCTTCAGAAGATCAAGTCTTAACTGGAGGTATACGAAACGATCATTTTTCTTTCTTTTTTTTTTCAACCCTCTCCTCCCTTTCTGTTTTGCCGAACTTAGACACTGGTCAGGGCTAATCTTTTACCAAGAAGAAAAGTGCATATGCAGGGAGGGATAGGAGTAGTGAATAAAATCATTAGTTCAACTTCTCACCATTTTGCCTCTGGTGACTGCCAGGTAATAGTTTGTCTGTGGTTCTGACCCAATTCTGAAACCCTTCTAATGGTACTCCACCAATTAATCTAATGGTTCATTAATTGCAAACATCTGAAATCATTAGAACCTGATTGAGCACAGAAGCATCAAACCTTCCAAAGGTTTAAGTGCTTAAGCAGCAAATGGGCTCATTGCAAAAGAATGTCGATGTTTATAGTAGATGTAACCCAAACTCGGGTGTTCATTGACACATTGTTCCACTTGTATACAAGCACCCTGGCATCTATCTGTTCAAGAGAGCATGATTTATCCAGTGCTATATCCTGGAACTGACAGGCCAAAGATTAGAGCTTAACCCAGATGAAAGCCGAGGCTGTGTGTATTCCTAAAACAAATATTTAGTATCTGACAAGCTCTGGTTAATATTAATTCGTGATAGAAGGCAGTCAATTTAAGCTTAGTTCATGCCAAAATCTATTTGGGTTTTGTAAGTCATTTTTTCAGGATTATAGTGTAGAGAACCCGACAAAAAGGAAACTTTCCTAAAATTAGAATTCTGCAGACCTGGACAGAGCTTTCAGAAAACATCCACCCTGTAGTTATAAATGGGCAACCCAAAAGCATGAAATCCTCCTGTAAATGTGTTTTCCTTGACTAGCACAGGGTTTTTAAATAATCGTTTTTAATTATTTGCCAAGTCTGAATTTCTGACTTTTCTTGCAGATCTAGCAATACTGGGTCCAGGTTCTCACAAGGCAACAGTCAGCTGGAGCTGAGAGGAGGCTGTCCCTGCAGGGGACACACACGCTTGCCGTTTAGCCAGAGCCCCACCTCTTCTTTCTATTTATACTTTCCCACACACACCTGTCCATTGCTCACCTAACAAGAGGGGAAACTGATGTCTAGAAAGGGAGAACTGTCCAAAGACATGCATTCAGTTCCCAGTTAGAGCTGGGAAAAGAACCCACATCTCTGGATTCTACTTTATTGTTTATTTAGTTACCATCACTCAGTGCCATTCCATACTGATATGCACATGGTTTTGGGGGGTTTTTTTAAACATCTTTATTACAGTATAATTGCTTTACAATGGTATGTCAGTTTCTGCTTTATAACAAAGTGAATCAGCTATACGTATACATATATCCACATAACCCCTCCCTCTTGCGTCTCCCTCCCACCCTCCCTATTCCCACCCCTGTAGGTGGTCACAAAGCACCGAGCTGATCTCCCTGTGCTATGTGGCTGCTTCCCACTAGCTATCTATTTTACATTTGGTAGTGTAGATATGTCCATGCCACTCTCTCACTTTGTCCCAGCTTACCCTTCCTCCTCCCCGTGTCCTCAAGTCCATTCTCTAACAGGTCTGCATCTTTTTTTTTTTTTACATATTTATTGGAGTATAATTGCTTTACAATGTTGTGTTAGTTTCTGCTTTATAACAAAGTGAATCAGTTATACATATACATATGTTCCCGTATCTCTTCCCTCTTGCGTATCCCTCCCTCCCAACCGCCCTATCCCACCCCTCTAGGTGGTCACAAAGCACCGAGCTGATCTCCCTGTGCTATGCGGCTGCTTCCCACTAGCTATCTACCTTACATTTGGTAGTGTATATATGTCCATGCCTCTCTCTCGCTTTGTCACAGCTCACCCTTCCCCCTCCCCATATCCTCAAGTCTGTTCTCCAGTAGGTCTGTGTCTTTATTCCTGTCTTACCCCTAGGTTCTTCATGACATTTTTTTTCCTTAAATTCCATATATATGTGTTAGCATACGGTATTTTTCTCTTTCTGACTTACTTCACTCTGTATGACAGACTCTAAATCCATCTACCTCACTACAAATAACTCAATTCCGTTTCTTTTTATGGTTGAGTAATATTCCATTGTATATATGTGCCACATCTTCTTTATCCATTCATCCGATGATGGGCACTTAGGTTGCTTCCATCTCTGGGCTATTGTAAATAGAACTGCAATGAACATTTTGGTACATGACTCTTTTTGAATTATGGTTTTCTCAGGGTATATGCCCAGTAGTGGGATTGCTGGGTCATATGGTAGTTCTATTTGTAGTTTTCTAAGGAACCTCCATACTGTTCTCCATAGTGGCTGTACCAATTCACATTCCCACCAGCAGTGCAAGAGGGTTCCCTTTTCTCCACACCCTCTCCAGCATTTATTGCTTCTAGATTTCTTGATGATGGCCATTCTGACTGATGTGAGATGATATCTCATTGTAGTTTTGATTTGCATTTCTCTAATGATTTATGATGTTGAGCATTCTTTCGTGTGTTTGTTGGCAGTCTGTGTATCTTCTTTGGAGAAATGTCTATTTAGGTCTTCTGCCCATTTTTGGATTGGGCTGTTTGTTTTTTTGTTATTGACCTGCATGAACTGCTTGTAAATTTTGGAGATTAATCCTTTGTCAGTTGTTTCATTTGCAAATATTTTCTCCCATTCTGAGGGCTGTCTTTTGGTCTTGTTTATGGTTTCCTTTGCTGTGCAAAAGCTTTGAAGTTTCATTAGGTCCCATTTGTTTATTTCTGTTTTTATTTCCATTTCTCAGGAGGTGGGTCAAAAAGGATCTTGCTTTGGCGAGTCGGGGTCTTTTGTGTTTCCATACAAATTGTGAAATTTTTTGTTCTAGTTCTGTGAAAAATGCCAGTGGTAGTTTGATAGGGATTGCACTGAATCTGTAGATTGCTTTGGGTAGTAGAGTCATTTTCACAATGTTGATTCTTCCAATCCAAGAGCATGGTATATCTCTCCATCTATTTGTATCATCTTTCTTTCATCAGTGCCTTATAATTTTCTGCATACAGGTCTTTGCACACGGTTTTTGTAAGAGAAATTTTCATCAGGTGTTTAGGCAGTTTTCAAAGGCCATAGAGCCATGCCTGGGTCATTAGCATTATTATCAGTCACTCTTCATTATATCACAAGTATGTTGTTACTTCTGGAGATTTGAATGTGTTGATTTGCAAAACTGCAAAAATCCATTAAGACCTTCCTACCTAGGGGCACCTCTAACTTGGGCAGGCAGTGACTTTCTACATTAGGATATTGACACCCTTACCTAACCTTGTGCCAGTTGTGAAATAATAAGTACAACTACCATTTATTAGACACTTGCTGCGTTCCAAACTGTCTGTACACTTTTCTCCTTAATATTCAGCACAATCTTCAAAGACAAGTCTACTGTTCTCACTTTACAGATGAAGAATTTTAAGTTCAGGACTGAACAGCTAGATCAGGATTACACAGCTTATGAATGACAGAGCTAGAATTTGCACCCAAGTATATTGGGTTCCAATCCCTTGCCTTGCTAGCACATCCCACGCTGGCTGCAGCTGAGTTTGGGGTATTTCCCCCTATTGACAAACACAAAAACAATGCTCCTGTGTCTTATGTGGCTCAAAGTAAGGAGGCAAAAAAATACAGAAGAGACACGCAGTTGAGAACGGGTTAAATTTTCTGTTAGCATTGGTTTAAAAAATGAATTCTTTGCGTTTTTAAAATGTGTGTTGGAAGCATATTTCTCGGTGTGCAACAAAAACATTTAAGCTCCCCTGTCATTTAGGTGAATTTTGTTTGCATTCTCTCTCCATGGAATACCGATGTTAATTTTTGGTTAAGTTTAATCTTATGAAGTATAAAGCAATTTGACAGAATAAGTAACCTTTCATTAAAGTTCAATACCGTACTTAAGGAAAATGGGACCGTGTGCATTAATTGATAGTTGACAGCTATTATTTCCATGAAAACCTTTTATAGTAAAATTTCTATTTGATGGATTGGAATTTATAAAATTTGCATCTCACTGAGCTGGATTCAACTGGAAGTACTGGGGATTATTGCTTCTTTAACCAATATTCCATCTTTACATTTTTATTTAACATTTTTTAATGGATGGAATCTTAAGTTAAAGAGTACAACACAGATTTTATTTAATAACTCAGGTTTATTAGTCCATGAACAAGAGTATTTGCCCTGTATTTGACTTTGATAAAACATGACTATTTATGAGTATTTTTATCCATAGAGACTTACTTAGTATAGTTTGGGGCAAAGTGCTTAATAAAGAATTTTATTTTATTTTACTTTATTTTCATTTTTTAACTCACAATAAATTACATAAATATCACTGGGAATTTTTCTTCCAGTCAGCAATTTAGAAGTAATATCATCTCAGATTTGGTGTATTTGACTCAAATTACAAAAAACATGGAATGGAACTCTAATTCAGATTCTGTCACACTCTACCCTATACAAATATGAGGATGCTTGAGTGACCACTGAGATTCAGCCTGGCATCGTTATCTGAGATTTTAACAAATGAGATGACATTAACATAGAAGCTATTTTTTTCCCATTAATTCTGAACAAACTACTAGCAAGATTTCCCATGGTTTTCTATAAAGCATTCATGTTGAAGCCACTATTGCTATATAAGAGATGGGAAGGTTGAGGCCAAGAACAGTGAAGTTTCTTGAAAATAAACTAATTCAAGAATATACCAAAGGCATAGAGGGAACTTTCCTCAACATAATAAAGGCCATATATGACAAACCCACAGCCAACATCATCCTCAATGGTGAAAAACTGAAAGACAAGGTTGCCCACTCTCACCACTCTTATTCAATATAGTTTTGGAAGTTTTAGCCACAGCAATCAGAGAAGAAAAGGAAATAAAAGGAATCCAAATCAGAAAAGAAGAAGTAAAGCTGTCACTGTTTGCAGATGACATGATACTATACATAGAGAATCCTAAAGATGCTAGCAGAAAACTACTAGAGCTAATCAATGAATGTGGTAAAGTTGCAGGACACAAAATTAATGCACAGAAATCTCTGGCATTCCTATATACTAATGATGAAAAATCTGAAAGTGAAATCAAGAAAACACTCCCATTTACCATTGCAACAAAAAGAATAAAATATCTAGGAATAAACCTACCTAAGGAGACAAAAGACCTGTATGCAGAAAATTATAAGACACTGATGAAAGAAATTAAAGATGATACAAACAGATGGAGAGATATACCATGTTCTTGGATTGGAAGAATCAACATTGTGAAAATGACTCTACTACCCAAAGCAATCTATAGATTCAATGCAATCCCTATCAAACTACCACTGGCATTTTTCACAGAACTAGAACAAAAAATTTCACAATTTGTATGGAAACACAAAAGACCCCGAATAGCCAAAGCAATCTTGAGAACAAAAAATGGAGCTGGAGGAATCAGGCTGCCTGACTTCAGACTATACTACAAAGCTACAGTAATCAAGACAGTATGGTACTGGCACAAAAACAGAAAGATAGATCAATGGAATAGGATAGAAAGCCCAGAGATAAACCCA
>NW_006785484.1:0-7487 GCF_000442215.2 Lipotes vexillifer | reverse complement strand
AGGGGGGAGAGGGGGGGGGGGGGGGGGGGGGAATTAAGTTCTTTGAGAATAGTATCAAGGGTAAAATGGGTATATTAATACCTACCTTACAGGGTTGTTGTAAGGATTAAAAAAGAAACAAGGGCTTCCCTGGTGGCGCAGTGGCCCCCCCCCCCCCTGCCGATGCAGGGGACACGGGTTCGTGCCCCGGTCCAGGAAGACACCACATGCCGCAGAGCGGCTGGGCCCATGAGCCATGGCCGCTGAGCCTGCGCATCAGGAGCCTGTGCTGCACAACGGAAGAGGCTGCAACAGTGAGAGGCCTGCATACCGCAAAACAAACAAAAAAAAAAACAAAGTGTCTACCATGACACCTGACAGATGACAAGCGCTCAATCAATATGAATTTTTTTATACCTTAACTGACATCAGAGATTGAATACTAACAGAATTCTCTTGCAATCCAATTCTATTTCCATCAAAACAAAATGCTGTTCATGATGTCTTTAGGGATGACGGGATCCAATACAGCCAACAGTGTAGTACACAACAAGAAAATCACAACAATGGGTTTGAATTAGCAACCAGGTTATTCTCAGAACTGTTTCATCAAAATAAGAAAGCCTTCTTCTCCATAGAATAGTTTTTACCTGATGGTGACGCCTTCTAGAGATGTCAAGGTTATAACAGCTTGTAAGAAAAGCCCAAATACCAGACACTGAAATAAAACTTCAAACAAGTTTCTGAAAAATGTTAACAGAATTACTCAGGAAGTGGAGAAAGAAAGGATGGATCCTGGAGGTATAGGAACCCAGAACTGCCAGTAGCAATTTCATCTATCTTTTTTCTAGATGTTAAAATAACTCAACTACCTCAATAAGTGACCAAATTAAACCACAATGTCATTTAGTGAATGTTATGTCTTAGTGATACTTCTAAATGTGACTTAGAGTCTATGCCATTTTCACTCTCATCATCATCACTCCTTACCTAGTGGACAAGAACTCAAAATTCTGGAAGAAATTAAACAATTTTCCTACTTAACAAAAACAGCTCACCAAAGCCCACAAAAAACTCTTGAAAGCAGCAAAAGAAAAACATGTTACAAAGAGGACAAAGATGAGACTGACTACTAATTTCCCAGCAGAAATAATGGAAGTCAGAAGATATTGGAATGGTATATCTGAAATGTTGAAAGGGAAAAAAAAATCGGTTAACCAAGAATTCTATATCCAGCAAAATCAGCTCCCGCTCCTTACCTGTGGGCTGTATATAATGACTTATTTCCGAAGAGTACAGTATGGAATGGGGGAAAAGAGTAACTTTTTAATGAAGACAAACACTACCTCAGCCAGGTAATCAAGGTCAGCATCAAGTCATAAACGATGTGCACATTATATACTCTTGATATAATGTGAAAATTGCACTTTATCACTGTCCTCTTTCTCCCAATAACCCATAATTCCAGTCTTATCATGAGGAAAACACATGACAAATGCCAATAAAGGAACATCCTACAAAATGCTTCACCAATACCCCTCAAAATTTTCAAGGCCAGTAAAAATTTTAAAAGTCCAAGAAACTAACACAATCAAGAGGAGGAGCCTAGGGGACATGATGACTAAATGTAATGTGATATCTTAGATGGAATCCTGGAACAGAAAAAGAAAAATTGATTAAAAACTAAGGGAGGTGGGCTTCCCTGGTGGCGCAGTGCTTGAGAGTCCGCCTGCCGATGCAGGAGACGCGGGTTCGTGCCCCGTTTCGGGAAGATCCCACATGCCGCGGAGCGGCTGGGCCCGTGAGCCATGGCCACTGAGCCTGCGCGTCCGGAGCCTGTGCTCCGCAAATGGGAGAGGCCACAACAGTGAGAGGCCCGCATAACGCAAGAAAAAAAAAATAATAAATAAAAAAAAATTTAAAAAAAATTAAAAAAAAAAAAACTAAGGGAGGTGAAAAAACTATGCATTTTGGTTTAAAATAATGTACGAATATTTGCTCATTAAGTGTAATGATTATGCCATTCTAATATACAATGTTAATAATAGGGGAAACTGGTGTACGATATATGAGAACTCTCTGTACTATCTTAATTTTTCTGTAAACCTAAAACTGCTCTAAAAAAATAAAGCCTATTTTTTTAAAGTCTCCATACATTTAAAAGAACTAAACTCACACAAAAAATTGTCCATAACAAAATAACTTTGAAATCTCAACATATTAAAATTTGTAGAATGTTGCTAAAGCAGAGCTTAGAAGGAAACTTATGGCCATACATGCTGACATAAAAAAAATAAAAGGTCTAAAATCAATGATCTAAACTTTCACCTTAAGAAGCTAGTAAAAGAAGAGAAAATTAAACTCCAAGAAAGTAAAAGAAAGAAAGAAAGTATCATAGAAAAATACTTGCAAAATATATATCTTGCAAAACACTTGTAACAAGAATATATTAAAAATATCTTAATAATAAGAAAATAAACAGACCATTAAAAAGAAGGTGAAATAGGTTCAAGACAGCAGAGCAGAAGGACGTGTGCTCACTCCCTCTTGTGAGAGCACTGGAATCACAACTAACTGCTGAACAATCATCAACAGGAAGACACTGAAACTCACCAAAAAAGATACCCCACATCCAAAGACAACGGAGAAGCCACAATGACATGGTAGGAGGGGCACAATCACAATAAAATCAAATGCCATAACTGCTGGGTGGGTGACCCACAAACTGGAGAACACTTACACCACAGAAGTCCATCCACTAGAGTAAAGGTTCTGAGCCCCATGTCAGGTTTCCCAACCTAGGGGTCCAGCAATGGGAGGAGGAATTCCTAGAGAATCAGACTTTGAAGGCTAGCCGGATATGACTGCAGGACTTCAACAGGACTGGAGGAAACTGAGACTCCACTCCTGGAGGGCACATAAAGTAGTGTGCACTTTGGGACCCAGGGGAAGGAGCAGTGACTCCAAAGGAGACTGAACCAGACCTACCTGCTAGTGATGGAGGGTCTCCTGCAGAGGCGGGTGGCGGCGCTGTGGCTCACCATGAGGACAAGGACACTGGCAGCACAAGTTCTGGGAAGTACTCCTGAGCATGAGCCCTCCCAGAGTCCACCATTAGCACCACCAAAGAGCTGGGCAGTCTCCAGTGTTGGGTTGCCTCAGGGAAAACAACCAACAAGGAGCGAACCCAGCCCCACCCATCAGCAGACAAGTGGATTAAAGTTTTACTGAGCTATGCCCATCAGAGCAACACCCAGCTATACCCACCACCAGTCCCTCCCATCAGGAAGCTTCCACAAGGTTCTTAGATAGGCTCATTCACCAGAGGGCAGACAGCAGAAGCAAGAAGAAGTACAGTCCTGCAGCCTATGAACAAAAACCACATTCACAGAAAGACAGACAAGATAAAAACACAGAGGGTTATGTACCAGATGAAGGAACAAGATAAAACCGCAAAAAACAACTAAACAAAGTGGAGGTAGGCAACCTTCCATAAAAAGAATTCAGAATGATGATAATGAAGATAATCCAGGACCTCAGAAAAAGATATGGAGGCAAAGATCGAGAAGATGCAAGAAATGTTTAACAACGAACTAGAAGAATTAAAGAACAAACAAACAGAGATGAACAATGCAATAATTGAAATGAAAAATACACTAGAAGGAATCAATAGCAGAATAACTGAGGCAGAAGAATGGATAAGTGACCTGGAAGACAGAATGGTGGAATTCACTGCCGTGGAACAGAATAAAGAAAAAAAGAATGAAAAGAAATGAAGACAGTCTAAGAGACCTCTGGGACAATATAGCCATCCAAGTCCAGGAAGTGCAGAGAGTCCCAGGCAGGATAAACCCAAGGAGAAACATGCTGAGACACATAGTAACCAAACTGACAAAAATTAAAGACAAGGAAAATTATTGAAAGCAACAAGGGAAAATAACATACAAGGGAAATTCCATAATGTTAACAGCTGATTTCTCAACAGAAACTCAACAAGCCAGAAGCCAGTGGCATGATACATATTTAAATTGATGAAAGGGAAGAACCTACAACCAAGATTACTCTACCCAGAAAGGATCTCATTCAGATTTGACAGAGAAATCAAAAGCTTTACAGACAAAAGTTAAGAGAGTTCAGCACCACCAAACCAGCTCTACAAGAAATGCTAAAGGAACTTCTCTAAGTGGGAAACACAAGAGAAGAAAATGACCTACAAAAACAAACCCAAAACGATTAAGAAAATGGTAATTACCTTAAACGTGAATGAATTAAATGCTCCAACCAAAAGACAAAGGCTTGTTGAATGGATACAAAAACAAGACCCATATATATGCTGTCTGCAAGAGACCCACTTCAGACCTAGGGACACATACAGACTGAAAGTGAGGGTATGGAAAAAGTTATTCCATGTAAATGGAAATCAAAAGAAAGCTGGAGTAGCAATACTCATATCAGATAAAATAGACTTTAAAATAAAGAATGTTAACAAGAGACAAGGAAGGACACTACATAACGATCAAGGGAGCAATCCAAGAAGAAAATATAACAATTATAAATACATATGCACCACATACGAGCATCTCTATACATAAGGCAACTGCTAACAGCTATAAAGGAGGAAATCGACAGTAACACAATAATAGTGGGGGACTTTACCACCTCACTTACACCAATGGACAGATCATCCAAAGTGAAAATAAAGAAACAGAAGCTTTAAATGACACAACAGACCAGATAGATTTAATTGATATTTATAGGACATTCCATCCAAAAACAGCAGATTACACTTTCTTCTCAAGTGCACATGGAACATTCTCCAGGATAGATCACATCTTGGGTCACAAATCAAGCCTCAGTAAATTTAAGAAAATTGAAATCATATCAAGCATCTTTTCTGACCACAACGCTATGAGATTAGAAATGAATTACAGGGAAAAAAACCATAAAAAACACAAACACATGGAGGCTAAACAATATGTTACTAAATGACCAAGAGATCACTGAAGAAATCAAAGAGGAAATCAAAAAAAACCTAGAGACAAATGACAATGAAAACATGATGATCCAAAACCTATGGGATGCAGCAAAAGCAGTTCTTACAGGGAAGTTTATAGCTATACAAGCGTACCTCAAGAAACAAGAAAAATCTCAATAAACAATCTAACCTTACACCTAAAGGAACTAGAGAAAGAAGAACAAACAAAACCCAAGGTTAGCAGAAGGAAAGAAATCATAAAGATCAGAGCAGAAATAAATGAAATAGAAACAAAGAAAAGAATACCAAAGATCAATATAATTAAAAGCTGGTTCTTTGAGAAGATAAACAAAATTGATAATCCATTAGCCAGACTCATCAAGGAAAAGACGGAGAGGACTCAAATCAATAAAATTAGAAATGAAGAAGGAGAAGTTACAGCAGACACCCCAGAAATACAAAGCACCCTAAGAGACTACTAAAAGCAAGTCTATGCTAATAAAATGGACAACCTGGAAGAAATGGACAAATTCTTAGAAAGGTAAAACCTTCCAAGACTGAACCAGGAAGAAATAGAAAATATGAACAGACCAATCACAAGTAATGGCATTGAAACTATGATTAAAAATCTTCCAACAGAAGTCCAGGACCAGATGGCTTCACAGGTGAATTCTATCAAACATTCAGAGGAGAACTAACACCCATCCTTCTGAAAGTCTTCCAAAAATTTGCAGAGGAAGGAACACTCCCAAACTCATTCTATGAGGCCACCATCACCCTGATACCAAAACCAGACAAAGATACTACAAAAAAAGAAAATTACAGACCAATATCACTGATGAATATAGATACAAAAATCCTCAACAAAATACTAGCAAACAGAATCCAACAACACATTAAAAGGATCATACACCATGATCAAGTGGGATTTGGCCCAGGGATGCAAGGATCCTTCAGTATATGCAAATCAATCAATGTGATCCACCATACTAACAAACTGAAGAAGAAAAACCATATGATCATCTCAATAGATGCAGAAAAAGCTTTTGACAAAATTCAACACCCATTTATGATAAAAACTCTCCAGAAACTGGGGATAGAGGGAACCTACCTCAACATAAAAAGGCCATATATGACAAACCCACAGCAAACATCATTCTCAATGGTGAAAAACTGAAAGCATTTCCTCTAAGATCAGGAACAAGACAAGGATGTCCACTCTCACCACTATTATTCAACATACTTTTGGAAGTCCTAGCCACGGCAATCAGAGAAGAAAAAGAAATAAAAGGAATACAAACTGGAAAAGAAGAAGTAAAGTTCTCACTGTCTGCAGATGCCATGATACTATACATAGAGAATCCTAAAGATGCCAACAGAAAACTACTAGAGCTAATCAATGAATTTGGTAGAATTGCAGAAAACAAAATTAATGCACAAAAATCTCTTGCATTCCTATACAGTAATGATGAAGAATCTGAAAGAGAAATTAAGGAAACACTCGCATTTACCACTATAACAAAAAGAATAAAATACCTAGGAATAAACCTACCTAGGGAGACAAAAGACCTGTATGCAGAAAACTATAAGACACTGATGAAAGAAATTAAAGGTGATACAAACAGACGAAGAGCTATACCGTATTCTTGGATTGGAAGAATCAATATTGTGAAAATAACTATACTACACAAAGCAATCTACAGATTCAATGCAATCCCTATCAAATTACCAATGGCATTTTTTATGGAATTAGAACAAAAAATCTTAAAATTTGTATGGAGACAAAAAAGGATCCCTAATAGCCAAAGAAGTCTTGAGGGAAAAAAGCAGAGCTGGAGGAATCAGACTCATTGGCTTCAGACTATACTACAAAGCTACAGTAATCAAGACAGTACGGTACTGGCACAAAAACAGAAATAAGGATCAATGGAACAGGATAGAAAGCCCAGAGATAAACCCACGCACCTATGGTCAACTAATCTATGACAAAGGAGGCAAGGATATACAATGGAGAAAAGACAGTCTCTTCAATAAGTGGTGCTGGGAAAACTGGAAAGCTACATGTAAAAGAATGCAACTAGAACACTTCCTAACACCATACACAAAAATAAACTCACAATGAATTAGAGACCTAAATGTAAGACTGGACACTATAAAACTCTCAGAGGAAAACATAGGAAGAACATTTTCTGACATAACTCACAGCAAGATCTTTTTTGATCCACCTCCTAGAGTAATGAAAATAAAAACAAAAATAAACAAATGGGACCTAATGAAACTTCAAAGCTTTTGCAAAGCAAAGGCAACTACAAACAAGATGAAAAGACAACCCTCAGAATGGGAAAAAATATTTGCAAATGAATCAATGGACAAAGGATTAATCTCCAATACATAAACAGCTCATGCAGCTCAATATTAAAATAACAAACAACCCATCAAAAAATGGGTAGAAAACCTAAATAGACATTCATCCAAAGAAGACATACAGATGGCCAAGAAGCACATGAAAAGCTGCTCAACACCACTAATTATT
>NW_006785483.1:0-3288 GCF_000442215.2 Lipotes vexillifer | reverse complement strand
GGGCCCGTGAGCCATGGCCGCTGAGCCTGCGCGTCCGGAGTCTGTGCTCCGCAACGGGAGAGGACACAGCAGTGAGAGGCCCGCGTACCGAGAAAAAAAAAAAAAGAAAAAGAAACAGGGGCTTATGGTCACATAGATGGTCCTGGTGATCTTATACTCAGGTCTAATTCAAACACATTTTTATTGAGCACTTACTTGTGCTAGGCCCTATTCTAGATGCTGAGGATTGAGCAATAAGCAAAACACTAAAGTCTGCTTTGGTTTGTGGGGAGTGATGTACCACACACAAATAATGTGATTTCAGATACTGACACAATTAAGGGGCATAAAAAAAAGTAAAACTAAGGGATATGATAGAGTGACTAGGGAGGCAACTTAAGTTGCAAGGTTCTCAGAGATAATTTAAAAGATAATTTTGTAGGCCTAGAAAAAAAAAGGATAAAGTGACTATCTCGTCAAACCTTAAATCGAAGTCTCTAGAACTACCAGAAGCAAAAACTTACCATTCATTCCCTGATTATCAGTAAGGAGACAGACCATCAGGTGAAAGAACTATAGCGTTATCCTAGTCATAACCCAAAGCAGTAGGTTAGACAGTCATCAGGTGGCAAATATTTCCACATGAACCGGTGGCTGTTCAGGGCGATGGGCTGACCAAATTAATTCTTAGCTCCCCCTGCACCTACACCAGCACCAGGCATAATAAATGACTGCTGAATATTTGAAGAAAGAAAGGAAAACATGTTAAAATGTCACCATCGCGGGTTAAATCCCTTTCCAGGCCAAGTGGCTTCAATTCACCCCACCCACTCCACCACAAGTCTTAATCACAAGAAGGTGAGGGAAGTCGGATTAGTGTAAACCCTTGAACAATACTGTACTAGGAAACAATTAGCATAGGCTGCCCCACTCCCCAGCCAATGATCAGAAACCCCACCTTTAAATTCCAAGTTCCACTTAAAGAAAATCTAATATCCAAATGATAATTAAAAATTAATAAGGAGTAATTATTTGGCTTCTTTAAATAAGGGTTCTCCTAATGCAGATACTCAGGCTACTTATGTACCAGGTACTTGTTCTAACTGTTGCACACATAGCACCAAGGAAAAGCCACTGGTTCTTTACCTGGGTATCTCCCTTGTTAGATGGGTACTCCTTGAGGGGAGGGACAAAGTACATTCACCTGTGTTGCCTCAGGGACTTGTCCAATTTAAACTGCAGAAGGTCAATGATTATACTGAGTTGTAAAAATTAAATTTCTCCAAAACTTTTCAGTTCTGGGGAAGTTGGGTAGGGTGAGGCCCACCCCTTACTACTGTTATCTGCTGGGGCCTGCTCTGCAGAACCTGAAGGTCTCATCATCACATATCACTCTTTCTGTGTCTCTTTGTAGGTTTAAGAGCTGGAAAAGCCTTAGAAGTCTCTGCTTCAATTTTTAGAAGTTGATTTTTAAAGGACTGTCCCAGTGGCAACAGAGAATAACAAATGGCCATTCAAAGCTGAACAACAGGGTTGAGTTTGCGCCATATACCAAAGATGCCAATGCTTCCTTTCTGGCACACAGATGGAAGGACTGAAAAACAGTTTAAAAATAAGATACCACTTCTGATAAATAGGCGCTATCAATTTTTGTGACGCTTCAGTAAAATCTTAATAAAGAATCTGTGACAATTCTTCCTGAGACAGAGTAGCCTTGTGAATAATGACATTAATATCACAAGTAGACTCAGCATTGGGGGTGGGGAGACTTTAGTGAGGATTATATTATTTTTCTCCAGTAAGAAACTTCCCCTGCATACACTGTCTCATTTTTAAAAACCACAACATGCAAGTTCTAATATCCCTGGGGTTTTGCTGTTCATGACATCAGCTACATCTCTAAAGTTTTTAGATTCATTTCATGCCACCAACAGAAAGAAAACTTCAACAAAAGGCACAAATACCATCCATCTGCACACTTGATTTATTACTCATTTTTATTTGCTCCTGAATTCCCATAGTCTGGTGTGCCATAAGGACTGGCCCTGAAGGAACTTCGATCCAAAATGGCAGCTGAGCTTCTGAAACTCATCAGAGCCATAATGCCTCACATACGTGAAACCAGGTCTTATTTATCGCACTTCTCAACCTGTCTAGGAGAGAAGAATATTTACCAAAACATTTCAAAGAATCAGATGGCATTCTGTTAGTGTTCATTATATCATTATTCTTCTTGCCTAAGAGAGCAGGCACCCTGCTTCTGGTCCCTCCGCTCTGCAAACTGAATTAAACTGCTATTCACATGTTTACAGTCCACAAAAACAAGCTAATGGCAAAACATGGAAAGCTTAGGTTCTTCTCATTCTTCTTCTGTAAGGCCAACTTAGGAAATGGGTGTAAAATGAATCATCTAACAAGTAAAGCCCCAAATAAGAGCTTTCATTTTCAGAAAAAACAACAACAAAAATCAGAGCTCTAATTTTCCTTAGGTCTACCACAAAGCAACACTCCCTATCACTATGGTAATTTCTGTCTTTTCCTTTAAATTCAAGCTGTAAAAAAAATTTTTAAGAGACAAATTTGTTCCAGATTACCTCCTGACTGTAATGTTTCCAAGCCCTCTTACACAAAAGCTGAACTTATACCACCAAAAAAATTTACACTGAATTTACACCGTCACTTCTCTACTCATTTCCACTAATATAATAACAACATTAATTTTAGAAAAATAATAAAATACTTGCTCTTTAGAGACAGAAGACTTTAATTATCTTTATGAATTCAAATGGAAAGTCTTTTTGTTAAATTAGCATGAAAGTCCCTTCATCTACACACAATTGGCCCAAAGAAACAGGCCATTTTCAGCACAAGAGGCCAATCCATTTTAACAGTGAATAAAGCTTTTGAAAGCACTACACACCCTCTTCCAGACTGTCAAATTTTCAAAATGGTCCAGCATTTTTTTGCATTTTTTTAACACTTTCAGGTCCAGCAAACATCTCATAATTAGATTAATTAAAAAGGAAACAACAACAGCCAAAAAAAGCCACTGCTCACTTCTGATCAAAATTATTCCATTTATGCTTAATTAGCTTTAATCCAAGTCTACATATTTAATGATGGGGATATGAGAATTCAACCTATTTGCATATTTTAAATGCCCTTTCTAAACTATACTTTGTAACAGATTTAGAAAAATAGTCTGTTTCTCATGCCAATATGCTAAGGCATAAATCAGGAGGATACAAATTAGTAAGGAAAAAAAAGAAAACAAGGCCTCTCAGAGCCAGGGATGTGCTGGGAGGCGGG
>NW_006785482.1:0-5573 GCF_000442215.2 Lipotes vexillifer | reverse complement strand
AGACTTGTTTTGTGGCCTAGCATGTGATCTATCCTGGAGAATGTTCCATGTGCTGTTGAAAAGAATGTGTGTTTTGCTGTTTTTGGATGGAATGTCCTGTAGATATCTGTTAAGTCCAAATGGTCCAATGCATCCTTTAAGGTCAGTGTTGCCTTATGGATTTTCTGTCTGGATGATCTATTGATGTAGGTGGGGTGTTATAGTCTCCTACTATTATTGTATTTTTGTCAGTTTCTCCATTTATGTCTGTTAATATTTGCTTAATATATTTAGGTGATTCTATATTAGGTGCATATATGTTAACAAATAATATTTCCTCTTCTTATATTGATCATTTATCATTATAATATTTCCTTCTTTGTGTTTTATTTTAGACTTTCATTTAAAGTCACTTTGTCTGATGAATATTGCTACCCCAGCTTTCTTTTTGTTTCCATTTGCATTGAATATCTTTTCCCAGTTCCCCATGTTCAGTCTATATGTGTATTTAGCTCTGAAGTGAGACTCTTGTAGGCAGCATATAGAAGGGTCTTGCTTTGTATCCAGTCAGCCACCTTATGTCTTTTGATCAAGGCATTTTTTCCCATTGACATTTATTTATTTTATTTTAAATTTTTTGGCCACACCACACAGCTTGCAGGATATTAATTCCCTAAACAGGTATCAAACCCATGCCCTTGGCAGTGAAAGCATGGAGTCCTAATCACTGGACTGCCAAGTAATTCCCTTAATTGACATTTAAAGTGATTATTGATAGGTATGTAATTCTTTTGATTTTGTTATTTGTTTTCTGGTTGTTTTGGTAGTTCTTCTCTGTTCTTTTCTTATTCTTTAGTCTCTTCTCTTGTGGTTTGAAAATTTTCCTTAGTATTATGCTTTATTTTATTCAGCACTATTTAGTATCATGTTCCTTTCTCTCCTGTTTATTAGTATCTATTGTATATTTATGACTTGTTACCATGAGGTACAAATATGTTGATATATGACTATATGTATTTGTTTTAAAGTTGTAGTCAGAGGTACAGAATATTAGGTATAAAATAAGTTACAAGGATACATTGTACAACATGGGGGATATAGCAAATATTTTATAATAACCATAAATGGAATATAACCTTTAAAAATTGTGAATCGCTATATTGTGCACCTGTAATTTATACATTATACATCAACTATACTTCAATTAAAAAAATGTTGAAGTCATTTTAGTTCAAACACATTCTAAAAGATCTATATTTTACTCTCCTCCTCCATGTTTTGTGTTTTTGATATCATATTTTATATTTTCATGTCTATCCTTTAACTGTTTATTTTATAGTTTATTTTACAATTTCTGTCTTTTAATCTTTGTAGTAGCTTATTTAAGTGGTTGATCCACAGCCTTTACTATATATTTGCCTTTACTAGTGGATTTTTCCTTTCCTATAGATACTTACTTCTCAATATAAACTTTTCTTTTCCACTTAGAGAGGACCCTTTAACATTTCTTTTAGGGTAGCTTTAGTATTGATGAAGTTTCTGCTTGTCTAAGTTTTTTTTTTTTTTTTATCTCTCCTTTAATTCTAAATGATAATATTGTTGGATACAATATCCTAGATTGCAGGTTTTTCCCCTTTCAGCAGTTTGAATATATCATGCTACTCCCTTCTGGCTTGCAAAGTGTCTGCAGTAAAATCAGCTGTTAGCTTATGCGGTTCCCTTGTATATGACTCCTTATTTTTCTTTTGCTACCTTTTGAATTCTCTCTTTGTGTTTCACCTTTGCCATTTTAATTATGATAGGACTTGTGGTTGGTCTGTTTAGGTTCATTTTGTTTAGGACCCTCTGTTCTTCCTGTACCTGGGTATCTGTTTCCTTCTTCACGTTTGGGAAGTTTACACCCATAATTTCATTAAATGTGTTTTTGACTCCCTAATCTCTCTCTCTTCTCCTTCTGGAACACCTATATGAATGTTGGTACACTTGATGTTGTACCAGTTATCTTTAAACTGTTCTCATTTTTTAAAAATTTATTTTTCTTTTTGATGTTCTGATTGGGTAATTTCCATTGTTCTATTGGATTGCTTATATGTTCTTCTGTATCACGTAGTTTGCTCCTAATTCCTTCTAGTGTATTTTTCATTTCAGTTATTGTACCTTCAGCTGACTGGTTCTTTTCATATTTTCTAGTTCCTTGTTAAAATTTTCACTATGTTCATCTATTCTGTTCCCAAGTTCATTAGCTTTCTTATTACTATTGATTTTAACTCTTTATCAGTTAAATTATTAGTTTCATTAGGGTTTCTTTTTTTTCAGGGTTTTTTCTTCTTCTTTCCTTGAAACACATTTATGTCTTCTTATTTTGTTTAATTTTATCTGTCTCTATGAAATTAGGTGAAACAGTTACCTATCCTAAGCTTGAAGGATTTTCCATGTGTCGGAGCATCCTTATGAAGTATGCATGTGTTTTGTGACTTTGATGGGAGAGGTGGATCTAAAGTGAGCATGTGTTTCTTCTTCACCTGGGTTGTGCTGACAGCTACCACTTTTGTGGAGGTGGGGCTGGAGATGGAGGGGATCAAGCCAGAGCCAGGTGTGAGTTGAGACTTCTCTATTCAATGGCCATCAATGCCTTATTGGGAGTGGAGGTGGGGTCCGTAGTCCTGGACTAGAAGTCCTGAGGGTCATGTCTAAGCTGGCTCCGTTCCCTCTAATTTGTGTACTCTCTATAACAACAGCACCTCTCTGTAGTGGAGAGCAGTGCTGGAGCAAGAAGGGCTGGAGCACGTGTCCTGTGTGGACTTGGGTGCATCTTGTGTGGTCACAGTAAAACTGGCAGGATCCCCAGACACTTTTCAATCTGGCTCCTCTGTGCTGTTCCCAGGAGTAAGGAAGCATGTGTACACACTCATCATGAGCAGAGTTTCAGTTTCTTACAGCCCTCGGTAAGTCCTGCTTGTTTTCAAACTAGCTAAGGGGACTCATCTTCCTGATGCCAGGAATGTGGGAGGGAGGGAGGATCCCTGAGCCCTTGATATCCTTCCTCTTTTGTGTCCCATGTTAAGGGTGTGGGTTGGACCTGATTTCTTCTCCTCCTTTCTTACTCAACTCCATATGGATCTATACAGTCTTGGTTGTAGAAGAGCCTTTCTGCAAGTTTCCAGGTTGTTTTCAATTAGATTTGTTCCACATGAAGATGTATTTTTGATGTGTTTGTGGAGGGAGGTAAACTCAGTGTCATCATACTCTGCCATCTTGATCTCCCTCTTTACTTTTACCCTTTTTTTAATTCTAAACTTTCCACCATGTCATTAGAAATTCTACGTAATTATAATGGTTACACAATTTGCTAATATTCTTGAGATATACTGTCAAATCTATTTTGAGAAAGTTTGCCAATTAATACTCCCACTAGCATTTTATGGGGGTGCTTAAATATAAGAATTTAAGAGTTTGACCCCCACTGTCTCCTAACCACAACTGAATATTATACTATGCTATAGTATTTTCTATTTTTATAGTAGTTAAACAGAATCTCAATGTTACTCTAATTTGTAATCTTATATTTATTGCTATTTAGTCATTGAAGAATTTCAATTGTGTATGGATTAGTCAGAAGAAATAGCACAAACATATTGCCATAAAGTCCCAGTCTGGAAATAGGTGCAGAATTTATCAGAAAAGGGATGGCTACACAGAGCAGAGGCAGATGTCATGTACATCCATACAATTTTTCTTATTAACCTCATCCCCTGTGGGGCTGATGACTTTTCCAAAGGTGAGAAAGAAGCAGAATTATCACTTCACCAGTTTCTGTTATACTCAGTGTTATATCACCACTGCTAAAGAACAATCCTAACAACTATCCTGTAAGGTTATGTAGACAAATAAGTGATCCCAGTTCCTGTGCTAAACACATCACTAACAAGACCATATCCATTTCCAGAAGGAGTCAGTGCTCAGATAATATCCCTGCCACCGGCTAGGTGGTGTTCAAGGAAAGACTGATTGTCAGGTTTTCCAAATTGTCTGTTTATGCCATTTGCCCAGATATCTAGTGATGTGCTTGAAGTTTCTTATAATTTTGATATTTTCCTAAAATAGATATTAATCTTAAATGTTCAAAACTTCTTGTAGTTCATTTGTTTGATAATATGCTGACTTACAAACATTCTATCTTTTTGGTAAAAAAATATTTTCCCTGCTGAGTTCCTACTGTTTTTATGCATAGAAAGTTCTTCTGCACCCAGAGAAGGGACAATGTTGTTGAAATTTTAAAGTGTTTTTAAAAATATTAACTCTAAATGTAAATCTTTAATTTATTGTGATAAGTAATGTAAGGACTGGTATTAAATTTTGTATATTTTAAGTACTTAAATAATTGCCTCAGATATATTTATTAATTTTGTACCATTTTTATTGTTATAAGAAATACTTTTATTAAATATTAAGTTTTTACATATAAGGGGGTCTTTCCAGGGAGATCTAATTTACACCTATAAGTTCATTAAATGTATTTTGACTCTCTAATCTCTCTCTTCTCCTTCTGAAGGAAAGCAATAAAGGAAGGAGAACTTGGCATCACATTACAATAACAATTAAACTAGACTGTTAAGAAATCAAAGAAAAAAGAAAAGGAAAAGAAATACCTGCTGCCATTTTTTCCCTTTCTTTTCCTTCTCCTTTCTTTATTGCTTTCCTTCAGAATTCTCTTACTATTTTTTTTTTGTTATTTATTTATTGGTACAGAGGGAATTAAAAATAAACAAGATTTCCATTGAAACACAAATTTCATTGATATTATCATTGGTTTTCTGCTATTGCAAGGCACTGATCTAGATACTGGATGCTAAATAAAACAGACAAAAAGCCATTCTTCTCAAGATCGATAATTTAGTCAGGAAGACAGGCAGTAAAAATATAAACAAGTATGTAATTTACAAATGAGGAAATACCACAGAACAAGCAATCAAGGTGTTTTGATAAAGAATAATGGATTTAGGGCAAAGGATGGGGCAGACTACCTCAGAATGGTATAAACCCTTAGCTGGTAACTGGTGAACAGGTGCATGCTGGCCTTATGAAGAGATGGAAGGCGAGTGTTCTATACATGGAACTAGTAAAGGCAAAGGTCAGAAGTGTAAAAGATCCCAGTTTGTTGAAGAAACAGAAGAGATAGGAAAGGCTAGGAGGGGTTGGCCCTTTGGAGCCTCATGGGGATTGCCAAGGGCTTTGGGTTCACATTAATGACTTTGAGATACTATTTAAGCTTTGAAATAAAGGTGTAGCAATTTACATGGACATTTTTAAAAGGTGACTTTTAGATTGGAGTTATAGGTAGTGTTGAAACAAGGAGATAATTTGGGCGGTGATTCCTGGAATATTAGAATTGAGAAAAGTAAAAGGACCCCAGGTATATTTTGGGGTAGAAGCAGCAAAATGCAGTGGAAGATTGGAGACAGGAGGTGAGAGAGAACAAGGCTAAGATGACTCCAAGGTTTCTGGTTTAGTAATGAATAGATAAAAGTGCCATTTATAGGGCTTCCCTGGTGGCGCAGTGGTTGAGAGTCTGCCTGCCAATGCAGGGGACACGG
>NW_006785480.1:0-201 GCF_000442215.2 Lipotes vexillifer | reverse complement strand
TCTGACATATACACTTATGCCATGTATGGTCTTGTCTTAATGTTGTCTGCATGTTCCATGCTTCCCTCCAGCACAGCATGGTGATTAAGAGTACAGCCACTAGGACGAGGCTGTGTTACTTCACAAGTCATCTCCCACTACTGGCTATATACGTTAAGTAAGCTACATAATCTCTCTGTGCCTCGGCTTTCTCATTTATAA
>NW_006785479.1:0-366 GCF_000442215.2 Lipotes vexillifer | reverse complement strand
CCTCCTAGAGTGATGGAAATAAAAACAAAAATAAACAAATGGGACCTAATGAAATTTAAAAGCCTTTGCACAGCAAAGGAAACTATAAACAAGATGAAAAGACAACCCTAAGAATGGAAGAAAATATTTGCAAACGAATCAACGCACAAAGGATTAATCTCCAAAATATATAAACAGCTCATGCAGCTCAACATTAAAAAAAACAAACGACCCAATCAAAAAATAAGCAGAAGACCTAAATAGACATCTCCCCAAAGAAGACATACATATGGCCAAGAGGCACATGAAAAGCTGCTCAACATTACTAATCACTAGAGAAATGCAAATCAAAACTACAATGAGGTATCACCTCACACCGGTTAGAAT
>NW_006785478.1:0-243 GCF_000442215.2 Lipotes vexillifer | reverse complement strand
CTCCAATTGACTCAAGAAAAGCAAATAAGTCAAGATTGACAAATGTATAGGCTCTTCATCTTACTGTGTGTGTGGGTTTCTTTTTTCTTTTAGTTACTTGGCAAGGTGTAAATAATTCTATCACTCTTAAGACAGTAAACTTCACGGGGTATAATCTGACATAGCAGGGAGCAGATTACATGGCCAAGATCTTAAAGGTGATTTTATGTTTAAACTTTCATGAAAACATATGTGATTGAAGCA
>NW_006785475.1:0-656 GCF_000442215.2 Lipotes vexillifer | reverse complement strand
TATTTTTTTTTTTTTTTTGGCTGCACTGCATGACTTGTAGGATTTTAGTTCCCTGACCAGGGATTGAACTCCAAGGTCCTTGGGAGTGAAAGTGCAGAGTCCTAAGCATTGGATTGCCAGGGAACTCCCATCAGTGGCTAATCTATTTTGAATGAGCCACTCCACCCTAAAGAGCCCCGGGATCTTCTTCCTTAAAGTTGTGATCATAAAATATACTTTCACTGGGCAGTTGTGGAGACCAAATGAGAAAATGCTTTTTAACTGCATAGCAGAGAACAAATGTTTATTGTTCTATTATTTTTTATCTTAAAACTAGAATTCAGTCATTTAAATAAATCCTTAAGAAAATGTTTAAGAAGCATGGAAATTTTATGTAATATACAATTATCTATTTTTTTCTATTTCACTTTTTACACTTTGATTAAATTGTGATATTTATTCGTAATTTTCAGATTGCTTTAGCTAACAGCACATAAGAAGCATAGGCTTATAAAATATTTATTTTCTCATCATAAAATAACACTGATTTATTATGAAAAATGAGAGAATGCCACAATTCTATAGGAAATAAAAGTCAGTCACGAGAAGGGGGAAAGATGGCGGAGGAGTAAGACGCAGAGATCACCTTCCTCCCCACAGATACACCAGGAATACAT
>NW_006785474.1:0-800 GCF_000442215.2 Lipotes vexillifer | reverse complement strand
CAAAAAAAAAAAAAGGTGGCGGGGGGGGTGTCTTCCAGAGTTGAGAAATATTGAATGCAAAAGGAATGATTAGGTTTGGGATTTTGACTAGGCTCTGACTGGTGTTCTAATTAGGGAGCCAGTGTGGCTGGAGGGGAGTAGGAGAGAGGTTTCAGCTTCTCTGGGGGAATCTCTCATTGCTGTTGTTTTGGTGAAAAGGGAAGGAACACATCTCTGATGTAATAATGGGAAATAACTGCAAACAAAGATTTGCCTTATAAATAACTTAGCACCACAGTGCATAACTAGTTCATGCAATAAGGAATAGAGAGCTTGCATTGAATGAAGTTGAATTAGGGGATACCATAACTTGTAGAATTAAACTCTTTATTCTCCTGTTATGACTAGAGCATTCTTATTGTCTAAAGTGTTTATACTTACTATATTATAGTCAATGTTTATTCTATCTTGCTCCAAAAACAATTTGAAGCTCCTATAAGTGTACAATGGCGTTAAATGCCTCTCTTTTACTTTATGTCTCTAATTTCCCCTCCTTCCCTCCAGCCTCACCGACTTCTTGCATTTCTTTCCACCGCTGGGCCTTTGTGTTTGTTGTTTCACCTGTCCATTCTTTCTCTTTGATCCCCATCATATGAATCCTTCATCTCTTTCAATTCTTTAATATAAAGTCACCTTTTCAGTAAGGTCTTCTTTATATAAAAGGGACACACCACACCACCCCCTGCATTCCATAGCACCTATTACTAACATTCTACACATTTTACCTTTTTTTTTTTTTTTTTTTTTTTTTTTTTTTTTTT
>NW_006785473.1:0-3221 GCF_000442215.2 Lipotes vexillifer | reverse complement strand
AAAAAAAAAAAAAAAAAAAAAAAGAGAGATCAGGGGCTCTGGGGCACAGGCTGATGGCCATGGGTGGAAGAGGTGATCCAGGACCATTTTCCCCTCCTTTTCCAGCCCTTCTCTTTGGGAGTCACTTCTCTTCTCAACGGTGACTGGGAAGGAGGCTTTAGCCAGAGCAGTTTCTGTCTTTTGGCTCCTTCCTGACCTCTCCTTCTGATCTAGCCATTCCTTTCTACTTCCCCCTCCAAACAGCTGGTCCGGATTCAAAGCAGGGGGCTGTGCTTCGTGCGGAGAATGAATAGCAGCCCAGGGCACACACTGAGCTGTGGCATATCTGGAAGGAAGAGGACGGAAAGGGACGTTCTGTGGAACCCTGGAAGGAAGAGCTCTTTCTGAAGCAACTTCGCCAGACTCAGTTTCCCACCGTGCACTGAGAGGTAAAGGGAGAGGCCTTTACTTTATGTATTTACCCCACATTCCTGGAGCATTGTCACCCTGTGCAGGTGTGTTTCAATTAAGTAGATTAGATGATCATTAAAAATAAACGCTCAACAAAGCTAAGGAAATAGTTTCTCAAGTCCAATCTTTCTTTCTGTGCATATCATGCCAGGGTTTCCAGCACTGTAGAAAGGGCCTTTAAAAATAGTTACTAATCGCTGCATATTACAGGGAAACAAAGACTGGCCAGATGTTTCAAACACAGGGTTTATTTTAATATAGTCAAAATAAATCTGGGCATCTTATCTCTTCTCAACTGTGAGTACGTAATCAACACATGCTGCATGATGGCGCCTGTATTATGGTGATTAAATGGACAATTCACATTGTTGTTATTCAGTTAGCACCCCAAGTGTTTATTAAATGCTGACATATTGATGGAGCCATGATTAAACTCTACATAAAACAAATTAATCAGACAGGTAAGCACCCAGGCTATTCAAAGTAAACAACAATACTAAGACAACACATAAAATAATGACCTTAGTCTGATAGGCATGGCGTTTTCAGAAATGGCTGGGCTCATTCCAGTTTACCACTAGTTTCTGTGGAAATATTAACTTCATTAAAGCTATGTCAGCTATAACAGGATTGGATTTTTACCTATATTTGTACAAAAATACATATGTATGCAAGCATTTTCTACATTCTCATAGAGACTGTAGCATTTTAAATTCCCATTTCTCAGAAAAGGATAAAATAAATGTTAAATCAAGTTTTATGAATCCCCTAATGCCCTTTCTTTATGTATTTCAGTAAGGGAGGGGTGGAATCAGGAAAGCCTTCAAGAGGGATACAAGTTGCGTGTTAAAAGAAGAGTAGATGTCTGCTGTGATGACATGAGGGATGGAGGTCTTTTTAGGGGAAAGATGAGAGAGAGAAAAGGTCTAAAAACAACAGACAACTTAGTGTAGCTCAGTTTGTCTGGAGTGCAGGATGGGAGAAGCATGGTCAGAAATGAATCTAGCAAGGCAAGTGTCAGATCATATTCTAGGACTTAATGTTTCATTTGAAGATGTTGGTGCTTCATTCTACAGCCAACAAAGGCCATTTAAAGCTTCAGTGGCAAGGTGAGACTCTAATAAGAAAACATTGCTACCAGAGAAATGGACAAACTAAAAGGCAAGGGCTCAAACTAAGGCAGTCATTGTAGGGATGAAGAAAATGGAAATGACAGAGATGTTAGGGAGATAAAGTAATTAGGGCTTGGGCACCATGTGGACACGGGGAGTGAGAGAAAAGGAACCTTGGAGAATGATGCAAGTTTCTGGGTTGGTTAAGATGTCAGGAGTGTGCTTGGCTAGGAAAGCTGGTGATGCAGTCTACTGCTGTTCTGCAGATTGTGATGTGGGCAGGGTCGCAGGCTCCTAGCTTTCTGCTCAGCTTTCTTTAGTGTGGGCCTTTATTCTTGTGTTGTCATCTTGCTACTGTGAGAAGCATATGCTACCACATCTGTGGTCCAGGCTGGATGGAGAAGACTGGCCAAGGAGAAAAGGCTGAGTCTGCCCTATTTAAGAGAGTTTTCCTGGATGTCCCATCCCTGTCATTATAATATGCATTAGCCAGACCTAGTTTGTATAGTCACCCTTAGTTGCAAGAAATTTTTTAAACTGCGTATATTTCCTCTCTGAACTAAATGGTTGTTCTGTTAGTGAAGAATGGATTTTGGGTGAACAACAGAAGCATTTTCTACAGGTGATCAGGTCGATGTTGGTTTCATACTCTGAGGCAGGAAATATAGAATGAGTAGCAGGCCTGAGGAGAAAGACAATGAGTTTGGTTATGGATGTGCTGTGTTTGAGGGACTGTGAGTCATCAGTTGTGATACTCACCTGGCATCTGAAAATCATGAAAAAGCACAAGTGATGATAGTTTGGGGAATCCTTAGACTATAAATGGCAATTGACCTCAGCATAATAATAATTGTTACTAATTATATGTCGGGTTCCTTTAGGTGTCAAAGCAGATTGTTTATTTGTTTCCTAATAGCAGTAGTCTTCAAACTGGGTACTCCTGGGCATAGAAGACTTGCCAGGGGGCATCCAAGCATACGTTGTTTTAAGGGAATCAACTTCCAAGTTCTCGATACCCATACATACTCTTACTTGAAATTGATCAGCCTGAGAACTGGCTGCCATGTTTATGAAGGTTCTTCATTCTGATATCTGCTTTCCCAGAAGTCCTCTTACCCCTTGAAAGGGAAAAACATGCTTCCACTCAGCTGGAATTTCATACTACATCACGTAATTGCAGATTTATTATAAGAAATACCATTATTGTCTTGTTTCATGATTTATTGTTAAAAATGAAAAAAATTAATTCTATTACCTCTGCATAATTTAAATCTTGACTTTACTGCTTTCAGCAATCTGTTTTATAAGATGTGCTTCATAATTTATTTCTCAATAGTTTTCATAATATTTCTTAAAATATATATTAATAGATTGAACTGAAAATTGAAGACAGAATTATTCTGAAGAGAGTAATTCTGATATGACAGCTTGTACCAAGTCAGTTAAATGGTGAACATTTTCCACAGATTCAGTGACCTAAATCTGTTGTTTTAGCTCATCAAAGTTTTGACAAAAAAAATATAGTTAAAACGTGATGAGCTAGAAATAATTTTATTAAAAACTATGACTGTGCAAAGTTATATTAAATAATTTTTATTTTATTTTATTTTATTTTATTATTTTTTTTTTTCCTGCAGTACGCGGGCCTCTCACTGTTGT
>NW_006785471.1:0-1277 GCF_000442215.2 Lipotes vexillifer | reverse complement strand
TAGGAGTTTGGGATTAAAATATACACACTACTATATATAAAATAGATAACCAACAAGAACCTATTGTATAGCACAGGGAACTCTACTCAGTATCTTGTAATAACCTATAATGGAAAATAATCTAAAAAGCAGTGTGTGTATATATATATATAATATATATATAATATACATATATAAAACTGAATCACTTTGCTGTACACCTAGAACTAACACAACATTGTAAATCAACTATATTTCAATAAAAGGTTTTTAAAAACCAATAAATAAATAATAAATAAATAGAGCCCTTACTTGGCCAAATAAGAAGTGCCAAAACTTTCTAGCCATATTGGGTAGGGGAGGGGGGGAGTGGGGACTGGGAAAGAAATTTCAGGTGAAGAAACCCCTAAATGTGAAAGGCAAAACTGAAAAACTAGAAGATTATAGAGAATATCCTTATGACCTTTAGGTAGAGAAAATTTTCTTAAATAAAACACAAAAAGATATGATTTCCTCTAATCATAAGAGGAAAGATAAATTTGACTACATTAAGAACTCTATGCATCAAAAGAGACCATAAAGAATGAAGGTAAGTCACAGAATATTTGCAACACACATAATTGACAAAGAAATAGTATCCAGAAATCCATCTATCTATCTATCTATAGATTGATGTATACACACATACATACACACTCGTAAAATTAAAACTCAAGCAAATAAGAAACAGATAACCTAACAGAAAAATGGGTAAAAGACGAATAGGCATTTCACAAAAGTGGAAATCTAAATAGTCAATAAGTAAATTAAAAAGCACTCAATTTTATTTGTACGCAGGGAAATGCAAATTAAAACCCACAATGAGATACCATCTTACACCCATCAAATCAGCAGAAATTTAAATTCCTGGTGATACCAAAGCATGGGAGACAATGTGGAACAATGTTGTTCTCATTCCCTGCTGGTGGGAGGGTAAAATGGTATCATCCCTTTGAAAAACAGGTTGGCATTAACTAAAAAGTTTGAAGAGATACATATTCCCATGACCCTGCAGTTTCATTCCCACATTTATACCCTACAGAAAACATGCACAGGTGCACTGGGAGATGCTTACTACAAGGTCAGAACAGCACTACTCTTCACATTAGCTTCAAACCAGAAACAGCCAACGCCCACCCATAGCAGACTGGATAAACTGTGGTGCAGTCATACAGTGGAACAGCTTATAAAGCAGTGAAAGAGAATGATCTCCTAAAACCAAAATTAAGCAGAAAAAGACAATACAGATGGTGTGATAC
>NW_006785470.1:0-1435 GCF_000442215.2 Lipotes vexillifer | reverse complement strand
AACCCGTGTCCCCTGCATCGGCAGGCGGACTCTCAACCACTGAGCCACCAGGGAAGCCCTGTACTACCAGACTTTGTAGTCACCGTTCATGCAGACCTCTATTAAGTTTTCCTTTAAGCTGTAGAGCTAATTTAAGAGAAAAAAAAACAGTTTATTTTATTCTTAGTTTTTTGATTGTGCAGGAGTTATAGTGAGTTCATTTATATGTCTGTGGTAGTAAAATCTTAAAATATTTTAGTTCCATAAGAAATATGTATCTCCTGTGCTAAGTATTACTGTATTGAAATGGAATCAAATAGACCATCAGCATAAATTTAATCAGCTTTTCTAAAGCACATTCTGGAATTCTCCTATGGGAGCAATAGGTATTAGGATGTTAACTTGAGAAAGCCTCTATTAGATTCTGACAGGTAATTATGCCTACAGGTTCCAAATCGCTTGGTTTCTTTAATTCTGCAGGTGGTGCTGTTTGCCTAAGGGAAAGATAAATGCCAGCATTTCCTGCCTGTTTGAAGCAGATTCTAGTTATCTGCTGCATGCACTGCTGGTTGAGGGGCATAGCTACCAATGGTTGAAATGAAACAGATTTAGGAAAGGAATGGCTTGGGCCACGTTCAGGGTCGACTTTCCTCATGGAAAAAAGTAATTCTGATGAGCAGTGTTCTCTGCAAATAACTTTTAGGCTAAAATTTTACATAGAATTTAAGAGAGAATGCTATGTTAATAATAAACTTTGAAAGGGCAAATAAAAGTTCTGCCAGTACAATTGAACTTGATGGTAATTTGATTAATATTTACTTACATATAGTTTTTTTTTAATTAATTAATTAATTTATTTATTTTTGGCTGCATTGGTTCTTCCTTGTTGCCCATGGGCTTTCTCTAGTTGCGGCGAGCAGGGGCTGCTCTTGGTTGCGGTACGCAGGCTTCTCATTGCGATGGCTTCTCTTGTTGTGGAGCACGTGCTCTAGGCACACGGGCTTCAGTAGTTGTGGCTCGAGGGCTCTAGAATGCAGGCGCAGTAGTTGTGGCGCACAGACTTAGTTGCTCCGCAGCATGTGGGATCTTCGCGGACCAGGGCTCAAACCCATATCCCCTGCATTTGCAGGCAGATTCTTAACCACTGAGCCACCCGGGAAGTCCCTACATGTAGTTTTAATACACATTGTAAGACAATGTGTAAATCTCAAAAGGAGTAAACATTTTAGTCAAGAACATAGGGGTTTGACAGTCTAATAAGCAATATAATATGATGGTAAGGATTTTGGCATGTTTGTTTCTGGAATGAATGGTTCTTTGAATTACAATTTTTCCAGATCTTCCACATTGTAAAACTCATTATCGAAATTAGAGTTGGATAATTTTTTCTAGAATTAAATGTCTATACTATCTTACATGAGATGATCCTTTTTTTTTTTTTTTTTTTTTTTTTTTG
>NW_006785469.1:0-368 GCF_000442215.2 Lipotes vexillifer | reverse complement strand
GGATAAAGAAGATGTGGTACATATATACAGTGGAATACTACTCAGCCATAAAAAAGAATGAAACAATACCATTTGCAGTGACATGGATGGCCCTAGAGATTATCATACTAAGTGAAGTAAGTCAGAAAGAGTAAGACAAATACCATATGATACCACTTATATGTGAAATCTAAAATATGACACCAATGAACTTATCTATGAAACAGAAACAGGCGCACAGACATGGAGAACAGACTTGTGCCGCCAAGGGGGAGGTGGGGGAGGAATGAATTGGGAGTTTGGGATTAGCAGATGCAAACTATTACATGTGGAATGGATAAACAACAAGGTCCTACTGTATAGCACAGGGAACTATATTCAATATCCTG
>NW_006785467.1:0-209 GCF_000442215.2 Lipotes vexillifer | reverse complement strand
TTTTTTTTTTTTTTTTTTTTTTTTTTTTTGCGGTTTGCGGGCCTCTCACTGTAGTGGCCTCTCCCGTTGCAGAGCACAGGCTCCAGACGTGCAGGCTCAGCAGCCATGTATCACGGGCGCAGCCGCTCCACGGCATGTGGGAACTCCCCGTACCGGGGCACGAACCCGTGTCCCCTGCATCGGCAGGCGGACTCTCAACCACTGCGCCA
>NW_006785466.1:0-1025 GCF_000442215.2 Lipotes vexillifer | reverse complement strand
GCCTACGTAAATCATTGTCTCTTACGAATGTCGGTGGCCTCTGCACCTGCCCTCAAGCCCTTTTGTTATTGCCTAGATTACATGTTGGCATCAGACCCTTAACCATTTTGGGGCACATGGACTCCTGAAAATGACATGGATATACTTTCTTGAAAAATACCCATAAATACATGCACACACACACACACACACACACACACACACACACACACACACAAAAGTTGCCTCTAACACTAGAAACTTCCAAGACCTCATGATGAAGCCATCCACTGTAAGCTCTCCCATGGAATTACCAGGGCCCTTTCACACCTGACCTCTGACACTCACCCTCACACCTGACCTCTGACACTCACCCTCCTGGACCCATCTTTTTCCCCGGTCATCCAGGGACAGTGCCCTGGTCTCCACTCCTGATTTCGTCTTCCCTTCTCCAGGATGGGCAGGAGTCACCCTCACTAATTAACATTGACGTTGACACTCCCTACGTTATAAAGCCCTGCACGGTGACAAAGAGGATCAAACAACAGTTGGCGAATTGCAGGAGAGGCTTTATCAGCCGCACAATCTCAAATGCCTTTTGATTCCAGGAAAGCTATAAAGGATCTGAGACACTGAAGAGTCTAGTCCTACAATTCCTGCAGCTGTAAGTACCCTTGGGAATCTGAGCAAGGGGAGGAGGGCTAGGACAGGTGAGGCCACCTAAGCATAGGTCTGCTCAGGGGAGTTTTCAAGTCTCATTTGAGGTCCAGACCACAGAGGTATACTGTCTTCATTGCTCCTCCTTAGGTACTACTTGACTATGGAGACAGACACGTTCTCGCGGGTGCTTATCACGAGGAGGCCTGCTTCTCCCTGACGATTCCGTTCCACCCCGAGGACCCAGCCCCGTAAGTATCACAGCACAGGCTGTGCTACTGGGCCATGTGGCTCCCCAGCAGACACAGGCCAGCTCCTGCAGACACCCACCACCCACTGTTGCTCTTTGTCTCCTAGAAGCAGCTTGTGCGAGTATTTCAAGGACAGCA
>NW_006785464.1:0-1981 GCF_000442215.2 Lipotes vexillifer | reverse complement strand
AAGTCTCCCCTACATAGATCCAGACCTCTATGGACCAACCCTGACATGCTGCAGATAACTGTTCAATTTTAGAATCTGTGTCCATTCTTTGGGACAAAGTCTGCTATTTTCATTCTCCACTGAGATGGTGGGAAGTTTATAAATGAAATTCCCTTTACCCCTGAACAGAATGCTTATAAGTGACAGGCCTCAGAGGCATTTGCAGAGCCCCAGGCTCTTGTTGACACTACCCATCCCAGGTAAGAGCATCTTACAAGGAGAATCTAGAAAAGGAGTAAACGTTATCAGTAAGCATTCCCAGCTCATAAGAAAGAACAGACTTGGGACTACTGGGCGTCCAACTTTAGATCATGCTCCTGTATAAGTCTCCAAGACCCAAAAGGAAGGAATTCTCCTGGAAGGTGACTTAGAAAGGGTGGAGGCCACATAGTCACACACAAGGTGGCTGAAGAGGACTCTAGTTCACTAGCCAATACAGAACCCTCCAAAATACCTCCAGGTGCTTTAAAAAGGCATATTTTTATTTAACATAGCCAGGCACCGTGCTAGAACAGGTATTACAGTAGAGAACAAGGTAAACACACTCCCGACTCTCATGGAACTTACATTCTGTTCAGGGAAACACGCAGGTAAGCAGGCAATCCATATTACTATGTGTGTGCAGTACAAAGACAGGCCTGTTTAGGGTGATACCTAAGCTGTGGCATTATGCATCTGTAAGGATCATCTAGGTGAGCAAGGTGAGAATACTCTATTCAAACACCAGGAAAGAACATCGGTAGTTAACAGGGACAAAATAACTTGACAGAGTTGGAAAATGGCAAAATTCAGCCCCATAGGAAGGTAGTGAGCAGGGTGAGAATGGTAACAGTGGTTGGTGTTGGTAAATGTACTTGGATACAGCTCAGGTGGGAGCTGTCCTGTAGCCTCTTTTGGTTGTGTTTAAGGTGTGAGGGCTGGGCTTCTGACTAGGGAGGCATAAGTTGTGTTAGGATCTTAGAAAGAATCATGGTCACCAAATCTAGTCCCAAAGCTCAGCCACCTCCACCCAGCAGTTGAAGTGCATCCCGCCAGTCGTGCGTACACTTTTCAGTTTCATATGTTCCTGGAGATGGACAAGAAGAGGAAGAGGAAGAGATGAGATGGAGATGGAATGTCCATCATGAAAACAGCTCTGTGTGTTGTTAGGTATGAGGAAGGAAAGAGGGATAAAAATCAAATCTACCTAACTCCAGGGCTTGAGGCCAGTTCATAGGAAGGGGGACATTAGACATGGATCTAATAAGGTCTGGAACGTAGTAGAGGTCTGCCTACTTTCAAGAGAAATCACTTCCTATGCAAATAATTCACTAGGTATAGATTTAGCCTCTTATGTAATTTGGTCTGTGAGATCCTCCTATAACACGACTGCTCTGCCCAAACGTAGAGGGGAACCACTGGCCCAGGGTGTGGCTCAGTAGTGATGAGACTCAACATCAGAAGGGAAGATAGTGTGCAAGATGTTTCAGTGTCTATCATAGGAGGAAGGTAACCACTGTAAATGGGACAAGCATCAGAAGAGAAGACAAATTCATTTGCCAAGTTCCACTGATTTTTCTATTCAAAAATTTTCCCTTTTCTGGAGTAAGACATTTCTTTGCATGATTACAATTTTGCTTAGTGGGGTAAAGTAGACAAGACCCCTTTAAATGTAAATGTAGACAGCGTGGTCAAGATCATTTAGCACTTGACCACAATGAGATTATAGCTCTTTTGCCTTTGGAACTAGTTCTGTGAAGCTGTCCACTTTCAGATGTGTCCTTCTGAGGAAGCAGGCAAGTTTTCAAGCGATGATACTGGTGAAGACTGTATACTATTGGGATCTGTTCTGATATATCCAAAGAAGAAGTGTCATGGTCAAGGGGGCAACCGAAGAGATCATCTACAGAGGCCTGGGAAGGGTTAAGGAAACTGACAAGGGATGGTGGAGGCCCAGGACTAA
>NW_006785463.1:0-351 GCF_000442215.2 Lipotes vexillifer | reverse complement strand
CCGAACGCTAACCCGATGCCTTACCTAACCCGTTCCCTAATCCTAACCCATACGATAACACTAGTACGTGCCCTAACACGTATGCTAACCCTAAACCGCTGTCGTACCCGGAAATGTACCCTAAACCATGCCCGTTCCCTAACCCTAACCCTAAATCTAACCCTTACCCGAAGCCTTACCCTAAACCATGCCCTAATCATAACCCGTACGCTAACACTAACCTGTGCCCTAACATGAACGCTAACCCTAAACTGTTGTCGTTCCCCAATCTGTATCCTACACCGTCCATGTTCCCTAACCCTAACTCTAATCCTAACCTTAACCCAACCCTTAGCCGAAGCCTTACCCTAA
>NW_006785462.1:0-439 GCF_000442215.2 Lipotes vexillifer | reverse complement strand
GGATGAGGCTGGATCTTGTCTCTCTAGTGGGCAGGTCCACATCTGGTGGTGTGTTTTGGGGTGCCTGTGGACTTATTATGATTTTAGGTAGCCTCTCTGCTAATGGTTGTGTTTGCATTCCTATTTTGCTAGTTGTTTGGCATAGGTTGTCCAGCACTGTAGCTTGCTGGTCATTGAGTGCCGCTGGGTGCTGATGTTAAGATGGAGGTCTCTGTTAGATTTTCACCATTTGGTATTACGTGGAGCTGGGAGGTCTCTTGTTAACCAGTGTCCTGAAGTTGGCTCTCCCACCCCAGAGCCATAGTGCTGACTCCTGGCTGGAGCACCAAGAGACTTTCATCCACACGACTGAGAATAAAAGTGAGAAAAAGTAGAGAGAATTAGTAGAAGTAAGAAGAAAGAAAGAAAGAAAGAAAGAAAGAAAGAAAGAAAGAAAGAA
>NW_006785461.1:0-251 GCF_000442215.2 Lipotes vexillifer | reverse complement strand
ATGTTTTGAAAATATTTAGAAATATCTAAAAAGATAAACACATGAAAGCTATGACTCGAAAATCTTACTGCTTCATGTATACTGAGCAATAATTTATACACACACCACCAAAGCTCAAGTTCTAGAGTTTATATACCAGTGCTATTCTCAATACACACAAACTGAAAATCACTCATATTGGAATACATATTGGAATAAATTAATTAATAGTTAAATATTTACACTATGGAATCCTATGCAACAGTGGCAAC
>NW_006785459.1:0-2378 GCF_000442215.2 Lipotes vexillifer | reverse complement strand
TTCCCGGACTGGGGCACGAACCCGTGTCCCCTGCATCGGCAGGCGGACTCTCAACCACTGCGTGACCAGGGGAGCCCCCTCTCTGAGTTTTTAATTCCTGTGTTCTCTCTCTTGGTTAGGAAGTTATACATTCTATTACTATTACTTTAATGATCACTCTTATGTTTTTAACATGCATGTTTCTCAATGTCTAAAACTAATCACTGTCTATATTCTTTTCCTGAATAATACAGGCATCTTAGAAAGCTTCAACTCCAACTCCTTTCATACTATTGTTACCCAGTATTTCAGTTTTTGTCTTTTTAAAATCATCTCCCCACCTAAGCTGACTAATTTCATAGCTGATTCTTATTTAGATTCATTTGCACATTTTCCAGTCTGTTATCATTGCTCCTTGAGTGTTGCGCCTTCCTTCTGAGTTCAGTTTCCTTCTCGCTGATCTAGTAATACATCTTTTAGTGGTTTATTTCAGTAAATGATTGTCTAAAATACTTTTATTTCATACTCAGTCTTGAAAGATATTTAGTTGGGCATAGAATTCTAACACTTTGAAGATAGTATTTTTATTATCTTTTGGCCCTATTTTGCTTATCAAGAGGTCTGCTGTTAGAGAATTCTCATTTTTGTAGATAATCTGTCTTTACTTCCTGGTTACTTTTATGCTTTTCTCTGCGTGTTTGGTATTCTGTAGTTTGAATCAAATGTATCTAGATTTATTTTTATTTTGCTCAACACTCATTGCCAATCTGAGTTTTTGTCTTTCATAAACTCTGAAAAATTCTCACTCTTTGAATAGTCTTCTGTAGTGAAACTGTCTCTTTGAATCATGTTTCTTCCCCATCCTCTGTATTTCTTCTAGAATTCCTGTTAGTCTTATGTGGGCCTTATGTGGGCCATTCTTATTCCATCTGCCATCTCACTTACCTGTTCTTTTTTTTTTTTAAGATATTTTTTATCTCTCTGTGCTACATTCTGGATAATTTCTTGTCCAAGTTACTAATTCTCTTCTTTACAGTTTTATTCATCCACTAACTTTTCATTTCTAGAAGTTTTAAAACGTTGCTTGTTCTTTTTCATAGTTGCTTCTTTCTTCATCATCTCATAGTTCTTGCTTTAAATCTTTAAACATTTTAAAGTCAGTCTTTTTCAGTTCTGTTGAGTTCTTGGAGTTACTAAGCCTTCAGTTTGTCTGATCTGGTGACTCTTACAGTGTGGATTTTATTACAAGTCCTTCTTAGGAATTCCATGAAGTTTGTCGAAATGTCCTCCTAGGGAGCTTTTGTGTTGGTCTTTTCTGGAGGCCTTGGTGGTATCATTGGTCCAAATACAGTCCTTAATTTTTGGCTTGTGGAGTTGCGTACCAAATGGGTGTCAGTTGGACATTGAACTTGCGTAGGCCTAGGGTGTTTTCATATTTCAAAGGAGATTTTTTTTCCACCACCCAGTGTCCTGAGCAGAAGCTTACTCTTCCCTCCTCGAGTGATTTTTAGTTTACTTTCGGTGGGGGTGCATCTCTGCAATGGGTTGCCTTGGTGCATTGATCGAAGCCTCTTCTCACACCCCTGGCCTATTTCTGGTAACTCCCACCATCCCCTCCTGCCCCCCTTAACACATAACCCTTGTGCTCCTGGCTCTGGTTTCCAATCCCTTAGGCACTGCGGACACTGGGGAATTTTCTTTCTTTGTGTGTGTGAGTTCAGCTGTGTATAATTTTTTGCTTGTTACATTTTCTCTAGCATTCCTAGCTGTTTACTGGGGGCGGGGCTCACGGTAGCTCCCTGTGCTGCTTTGCCAAAACAGGATGTGACCCTTCTTGGGCCCCAGAGTAACCCCGTGTGTCCTCTGTCTCCTGACCCAGCACTTCATCCCTGCCTCTTTCTGTGCCTCCCCGACCCCCGATGACCTCAGAGCCTTTCCTTTTCATGGCTTCTCCACGTTGTGCCTCCTCCTCACTGTCTTCTCTTGGGGTGGCTGCTGTGGCCTGAACGGCTGTGTTGCCTCCAGGTTCATGTTAAAACCTAATCCCCAATTAGATGCTATGAGGAGGTGGAGCCTGGGGGAGGTGATTAGGTCATGAAGGCGGAGCCTCTCCCACTTCATAAGGATGAGTGTCCCCCTAAGAGGGACCCCATACAAGCACCCTCATACCATCCATCATGTGAGGACACACTGGGACCTGGCCGTCTATGAACCAGGAAGCGGGTCCTCACCAGACAAGGAATCTGCCAGCATCTTGATCTTAGATTTCTCAGCCTCTAGGACTGTGGGAAATGATGTCTGTTCTTTTTTTTTTTTTATCCATAATGTGTTTATTGGGATGGTTTCCCATTCATCTTGATTCCAGGGGCTTTTAGTGCTGCTTCCGTCTGAAAGAGCAC
>NW_006785457.1:190838-205235 GCF_000442215.2 Lipotes vexillifer | reverse complement strand
AGTTAGGCACAGTGTGAGGGTCTGAGTTGGGTGTAGTGTCAGGGCCTTAGTTAGGGACAGTGTGAGCACCTTAGTTAGGATTAACATCACAGCCTTTTTTAGGAATCGTGTCAGGGCCTGAGTTAGGAGTGGCATCAGGACCTTAGGGACCGAATCAGGCCCAGAGTTAGGTGTAGTGTCAGGGCCTTAGTTAGAGACACTGTCAGGGCTGTAGCTAGGACTAGCATCAAAGCCCCTGTTAGGTATCCTGTCGAGGCTTTAGTTAGGCCAAGTGACAGGGCTTTAGTTAGAACTAGCATCAGAACCTTTGAAGGGATCATGTCAGGGCCTTAGAGAGTGTCTGTTTAATGGCCAGAGTTAGGAGTAGCGTCAGGGCATTAGTTAGGGACAGTGTCAGGGCCTGAGTTAGGTGTAGTGTCAAGGCCTTAGCTAGGGACACTGTCAGGGCCTTAGTTAGGACTAGCATCACAGCCTTTGTTAGGAATCGTTTGAGGGCCTGTGTTAACAGTAGTGTCAGGTCTTTAGTTAGAGAGCGTTTCAGTGCCTGAGTTAGGTGTACTTTCAGGGCCTTAGTTAGGGGCAGTATCATGCAGTGACTTAAGATGAGCAACTAGCCGTTGGATAGGGACAGTGTCAAAGCCTCGGGACTAATTTCAGGGCTTTACTTAGGTCCAGCATGAGGGCTTCATTTAGCATAAGAGGCATGATATTAGTTACAGAAAGGGTTAGGTTAAGATCTAGGGATGATGTCAGGCAATGACTTGAGGATGGTATCAAACGCTTTCTACTGACAGGATCAGGGCCTTATTTAGGACCAGCATCAGGGCTTCAGGTAGGGACAACATCAGAGCCTGAATAAGGGAGAGCAACAGGGCCTGAGTGAAACCTAACATCAGGGCCTTAGCCCTGGACAGTGTGAGGGCATGACGTAGGAGCAGCATCAGGGTCTTTGTTAAAGACATTATCAGGGCTTCTGTTAGGTGCAGCCTCAGGGCCTCACTTAGGGACAGTGTCAAGTGTCACTTAGGGTCAGTTTCAGGACCTGAGTTAGGTGTAGTGTCAAGGCCTGTGTTAGTGCCGGTGTCAAGGCCTTAGTTAGGACTAGCTTCACGGCCTTTGTTAGGTATCGTGTCAGGGTCTGAGTTAGGGGTAGTGTCAGGGCCTTAGTTAGTGACAGTCTCAAGGCCTTATTTAGGGACAGAGTCAGGGCTTTATTTAGGACTATCATTATAGCCTTTGTTAAGTATCATGTCAGGGCCTGAGTTAGGAGTGGTTTCAGGGCCTTAGGACGAGTGTCATGGCCTGAGTTAGGTGTAGTGTCTAGACCTTAGTTATGGACAGTGTCAGCACCTTAGTTAGGATAAGCATCACAGCCTTTGTTAGGAATCGTGTCATGGCCTGAGTTAGCAGTAGTGTCAGGGCCTCAGTTAGGGACAGTGTGAGGGCCTGAGTTAAGTGTTTTGTCAGGGCCTTATTGAGGGACAGTATTATTTTCTGACTTAAGATGAGCATCCAGGCCTTAGTTACGGCCAGTGATCAGGGCCATCGTTAGGACTAGCATCACATCTCTTGTTAGGAACCGTTTGAGGGCCTGAGTTAGTCGTAGCATCAGGACCTTAGATAGGGACCGAGTCAGGCCCTGAGTTAGTTGTAGTGTCAGGGCCATAGTTAGGGGCAGTGTCAGGGCCGTACTTAGGACTAGCATCAAAGCCTCTATTAGGTATCTTGTCAGGGCCTTAGTTAGGCAAAGTGACAGGACCTTAATTAGAACTAGCCTCAGAGCCTTTGTAAGCTATCGTATCAAGGCCTTAGTGAGAGTCTGTTCAATGGCCTGAGTTATTACTAGTGTCAGGACGTTAGGTAGGGACAGTGTCAGGACCTGAGTTAGGTTTAGTGTCAAGGCCTTAGTTAGGGACAGTGTCAGGGCCTTAGTTAGGAAAAGCATCACAGCCTTTGTTAGGAATCGTTTGAGGGCCTGGGTTAGCAGTAGTTTCAGGGCTTCAGTTAGGGACAGTTTCAGGGCCTCAGTTAGCAGTAATGTCAGGGCCTTAGATAGGGTCAGTGTCTTGGCCTGAGTTAGGAGTAGTGTCAAGGCCTTTGTTAGTGCCAGTGTCAGGGACTTAGTTAAGACTAGCATCAGAGCCTTTGTTAGGTACCGTGTAAGGGCCTGTATTAAGGGTAGTGTCAGGGCCTTAGTTAGGGCTACCATTACAGCCTTTGTTACGAATCGTGTCAGGGCCTGAGTTAGGAGTGATGTCTGGGCCTTAGTTAGGCACAGTGTTATGGCCTGAGTTAGATGTAGTGCCAGAGCCGTAGTTAGGGACAGTGTCAAGGACTGTGTTACGAGTAGTGTCGAGGCCTTAGATAGAGCCAGTGTCAGGGGCTTAGTTAGGACTAGCATAAAGCCCTTCGTTAGGTAGCGTGTCACGGCCTCAGTTAGGAGTAGTGTCAGGGCCTGAAATAGGTGCAGTGTAAGGGCCTGATTTAGGGACAGTGTCTGGGCTTGAATTCGGAGTAGTGTCAAGACCTTAGTGCCAGTGTCAGGGCCTTAGTTAGGACTAACAACAGAGACTTTGGTAGGAACCGTGTGAGGGCCTGATTTAGGAGTAGCTTCAGGACATTAGTTAGGGACCATATCAGGGCGTGAGTTAGGTGTAGTGTCAGGGCGTTACTTAGGGACAGTATCAGGGCCTGAGTTAGCAGTAGTGTCAGGGTCTTAGTTAGGGACAGTGTCAGGGCCTGAGTTAGGAGTAATTTCAAGGCCTTAGTTAACGCCAGTGTCAGTGCCTTAGTTAGGGCTAGCATCAGAGACTTTGTTAGGAATCGTGGGTTGACCTGATTTAGGAGTAATGTCAGAGCCTTAGTTAGGGACAGTATCAGGGCCCGATTTTAGTTCAGTTTCAGGGCTTTGGTGACAGACAGTGTCTTGGCCTGAGTTCAGAGGAGTGTCAGGGTATAAGTTAGGGCCAGTGCCTTAGCATTAGTTAGGAGTAGCATCAGAGCCTTTGTTAGGTATCGTGTCAGGGCCTGACATAGGTGCAGAGTCAGGGCCTAAGTTAGGGACAGTATCAGGGCCTGAGTTTAGAGTAGTGTCAAGGCATTAGTTAGTGCCAGTGTCAGGGCCTTAGATAGGACCAGCATCAGAGACTTTTTTAGGAATTGTGTGAGGGCCTCAGTTAGTAGTGTCAGGGCATTAGTTAGGGACGGTATCAGAGGCTTTGTTAGGACTAGCATCAGCCGCTTCATTAGGTATCATGTCAGGGCCTGAGATAGGAGTAGTGTCAGGGCTTTAGTTAGAGGCAGTGTCAGGGTCTGAATTAGGTGTAGTGTCAGGGCATTAGCTAGGGACAGTATCACGGCCTGAGTTAGCAGTAGTGTCAGAGCCTTCGTTAGGGACAGTGTAAGGGCCTTAGTTAGGACAAGCATCAGAGAATTTGTTAGGAATTGTGGGAGGGCCTGAGTTATGAATAGTGTCAGGACCTTAGTTAGGGAAGTTTTCAGGGCCTGATTTAGGTTTAGTTTCATGGCTTTAGTTACTGACAGTGTCATGGCCTGAGTTAGGAGTAGTGTCAGGGTCTTATTTAGGGCCAGTGCCATGGCTTTAGTTAGGACTAGCAACAGTGCCTTTTTTAGGTACCGTGTTAGGGCCTGAATTAGGGGTAGTGTCAGGGCCTTAGTTAGGGACAGACTCAGGGCTTTAGTTAGGACCACCATCAAAGCCTTTGTTAAGTATCATGTCAGGGCCTGAGTTTGGACTGGTGTCAGGGCCTTAGTTAGGGCAAGTGTCATGGGCGTATTTAGGAGTAGTGCCAGGGCCATAGTTAGGGACAGTGTCAGTGCCTTAGTTAGGTGTAGTGTCAAGGCTTTAGTTAGGGACAGTGCCAGGTCCGTAGTTAGGACTAGCATCACAGCCTTTGTTAGGAATTATGTGAGGGCTTGAATTAGGAGTAGTGTTAGGGACAGAGTCAGGGCCTGAGTTAGATGCAATTTCAGGGCCTAAGTTAGGGACAGTTTCATGCCCTGACTTAAGACGTGCATCCAGACCTTAGTTAGGGACAGTGTCACAGACTCGGGACTAATTTCAGAGCTTGACTTAGGTACAGCCTGAGGGCTTTAGTTAGCAGAAGAGGCAGGACATTATTTATGGACAGGGTCAGATTTAGATCTAAGGATGATATCAGGAATTGACTTAGGGATAGTGTCAAGACGTTTGTTACTGAGAGGATCATGGCCTTAGTTAGGACTAGCATCAGAGCCTCTCTTAGGTATCGTGTCAGGGCTTGAGGTAGGAGTAGTGTCGGGCCTTATTTAGGGACATTGTCAGACCTGAGTTAGGAGTCCTGTCAGGGCTTTATTTAGGGCCAGTGTCAGGGCTTGATTAGGTGTAGTTTCAGGGACTTATTTAGGGACAGTATCATGCCCTGATTTAAGACGAGCATCCAGCCTTAGTTAGGGACAGTGTCAGAGCCTCGGGACTAATTTCAGGGCTTTGGTTCAGCATGAGGGCTTTAGTTAGCATAAGAGGCATGCCATTAGTTATGGACAGGGTCAGGTCAAGATCTGTGGGTGACGTCAGGAAATGACCTAGGGATACTGTCAAGCCGCTTTTTACTGAGAGGATCAGTGCCTTATTTAGGACCAGCATCAGGGCTTCAGGTAGGGACAGCGCCAGAGCCTGAATTACGGAGAGCAGTTCAGCATGAGGGCTTTAGTTAGCATAAGAGGCATGCCATTAGTTATGGACAGGGTCAGGTCAAGATCTGTGGGTGACGTCAGGAAATGACCTAGGGATACTGTCAAGCCGCTTTTTACTGAGAGGATCAGTGCCTTATTTAGGACCAGCATCAGGGCTTCAGGTAGGGACAGCGCCAGAGCCTGAATTACGGAGAGCAACAGGGCCTGAGTGAAGCCTAACGTCAGGGCCTTAGCCCTGGACAGTGTGAGGGCATGACGTAAGAGCAGCATCAGTGTCTTTGTTAAAGACATTATCAGGGTCTCTGTTAGGTGCAGCCCCATGGCCTCACATAGGGAGAGTGTCAAGTGTCACTTAGGGACAGTTTCAGGACCTCAATAAGAGATGGGTCAAGATATAAGCTCAGGATAGTGTCAGGACTTAAGATATCGACAGTAGCAAGGCCTTAGTTAGGGACAGTGTTAGGGACTGAGTTAGGAGTAGTGTCAAGGCCTTAGTTAAGGCCAGTGTCAGGGACATAGTTAGGACTAGCATAAGGCCCTTGGTTAGGAATCGTGTCATCGCCTGAGTTAGGAGTAGTGTCAGGGCCTGGCATAGGTGCCTTGTCAGGGCCTAAGTTAGGGACAGTATCAGGGCCTGAGTTATGAGTAGTGTCAAGGCCTTAGTTAGTGTCATTGTCAGGGCCTTAGTTAGGCCTGGCATTAGAGACTTCGTTAGGAATCATGTGAAGGCTTACGTTAGGAGTAGTGTCAGGGCATTAGCTAAGGACAGTATCATGGCCTGAGTTAGCAGTAGTGTCAGGGCCTTCGTTAGGGACAGTGTAAGGGCCTTAGTTTGGACAAGCATCAGAGAATTTGTTAGGAATCGTGGGAGGGCCTGAGTTAGGAGTGGTGTAAGGGTCTTAGTTCGGGCCAGTGTCATGGGCTTCGTTAGGAGTAGTGCCAGGGCCATAGTTAGGGACAGTGTCATGGCCTGAGTTAGGTGTAGTGTCAAGGCTTTAGTTACGGACAGTTCCTGGGCCTTAGTTAGGACTAGTATTACAGTCTTTGATAGGAATCGTGTGGGGGTTGAATTGGGAGTAGTGTTAGGGCCTTAGTTAGGGACAGAATCAGGGCCTGAGTTAGGTGCAATTTCAGGACCTTAGTTAGGGACAGTATCATGCCCTGACTTAAGCCGTGCATCCAGGCCTTATTTAGAGACAGTGTCACAACCTAGGGACTAATTGCAGGGCTTTATTTACGTACAGCCTGAGGGCTTTAGTTAGCATAAGAGGCAGGACATTATTTATGGACAGGGTCAGCTTAAGATCCAAGGATGATGTCAGAAATTGACTTAGGAATAGTGCTTGTTACTGAGAGGATCATGGCCTTAGTTAGGACTAGCATCAGAGCCTCTGTTAGGTATCGTTTCATGGCCTGAGTTAGGAGGAGTGTTGGACCTTAGTTAGAGGCATTGTCAGACCTGAGTTAGGAGTAATGTCAAGGCCTGAGTTAGGGCCAGTGTCAGTGCCTAAGTTAGGACTAGCATTATAGCATACTTTAAGTACCGTATCAAAGCCTGAGTTAGGAGTAGTGTTAAAGCCTTAGCTAGGGACACTGTCAGGCCCTTAGTTAGGAGTAAGGTGAAGGCCTTAGTTAGGCCAAGGTCAAAGGCTTGGGTAGGAGTAGCAAAAGACCCTTCATTAGGTATTGTGTTATGGCCTGAGTTAGGAGTAGTGTCAGTGCCTGAAATAGGTGCAGTGTCAGTGCCTAAGTTAGGGACAGTATCAGGGCCTGAGTTAGCACTAGTGTCAGGGCCTTCGTTTAGGAACAGTGTCAAGGCCTTAGTGCCAGTGTCAGGGCCTCAGTTAGGACTAGCATCAGCAAATTTGTTAGGAATCGTGGGAAGGCCTGAGTTAGGAGTAGTGTCAGGGCCTTAGGCAATGTTTCAGGGCCTGATTTTGGTTCAGATTCAGGGCTTTAGTTACTGACAGTGCCATGGCCTGAGTTAGGAGTAGTGTCAGGGTCTTTGTTATGTATCATGTCAGGACCTGAGTTAGGTGTGTTGTCAGGGCCTTAGGACAAGTTTCATGGCCTGAGTTAGGAGAAGTGCCAGGGCCATAATTAGGGACAGTGTCAGGGCCTGATTTAGGAGTAGTGTCAGGCCTTAGTTAATGCCAGTGTCAGTGCCTTAGTTAGGGCTAGCATCAGAGACTTTGTTAGGATTCGTGGGTGGGCCTGATTAAGGAGTAGTGTCAGGCCCTTAGATAGGGACAATGACGGGACTTGATTTAAATTTAGTTTCAGGGCTTTAGTTAGGAACAGTGTCTTGGCCTGAGTTTGGAGTACTGTCAGGGTCTAAGTTAGGGACAGTGTCATGGCTTTCATTAGGAGTAGCATCAAAACCTCTGTTAGGTATCGTGTCAGGGCCTGAGTTACGAGTAGTGTCCGGGCCTTAGAGACACTGTCACACTTGAGTTAGGAGTAGTGTCAAGGCCTAAGTTAGGGCCCGTGTCAGGCCTTAGTTAAGACTAGCATCAGAGCCTTCGTTACGTACCTTCTAAAGGCCTGATTTTGGGGTAGCGTCAGGGCCTAAGTTAGGGACAGTGATAGGGCCTTAGTTAGGAATATCATCAGAGCCTTCATTACATATCATGTCAGGGCCTGAAGTAGGAATAATGTTAAAGCCTTAGTTAGGGACACTGTCAGGCCCTTACTGAGGAGTAATGTGAAGGCCTTAGTTAGGCCAGGGTTAGGGGCTTAGTTAGGACTAGCAAAAGGCCCTTCATTAGGTATTGTGTCTGGGCCTGAGTTAGGAGTAGTGTCAGGGCCTGTCGTAGGTGCAGTTTCAGGGCCTAAGTTAGGGACAGTATCAGGGCCTGAATTAGGAGTAGTGTCAATGTCTTAGTTAGGTCCAGTGTCATGGCTTTAGTTAGGACTAGCATCAGAGCCTTTGTTAGGTACCGTATCAGGGCCTGAATTAGGGGTAGTGTCAGGGCCTTAGTTAGTGACAGTGTCAAGTCCTTAGTTAGTGGCAGACTCAGGGCTTAGTTAGGACTACCATTAGAGCCTTTGTTAAGTATCATGTCAGGGCCTGAGTTAAGAGTGGTGTCAGGGCCTGAGTTAGGACAAGTGTCATGGCCTGTGTTAGGAGTAGTGCCAAGGCCATACTTAGGGACAGAGTCAGGGTCTGAGTTAGGTGTAGTGTCACGGCTTTAGTTAGGGACCATGCCAGGGCCTTAGTTAGGACTAGCATCACATCCTTTGTTAGGAATCGTGTGACGGCCTGAAATAGGAGTACTGTCAGTGTTTTAGTTAGGGACAGTGTCAGGGCCTGAGTTAGGTGTAGTTTCAGCACCTTAGTTAGGCACAGTATCATGCCCTTACTTAAGACTAGCATCCATGGCTTAGTTAGGGACAGTGTGACAGCCTTGGGACTAATTTGAGGGCTTTACTTTGGTACAGCATTACGGCTTTAGTTAGCATAAGAGGCACAACATTAGTTATGGACAGGGTCAGGTTAAGATCTAGGGATGATACCAGGAAATGACCTAGGGATAGCGTCGTGATGCTTTTTACTGAGTGGATCAAGGCCTTATTTAGGACCAGCATCAGGGCTTCAGGTAGGGACAGCGTCAGAACCTGAATTAGGGAGCGCGACAGGGCCTGAGTGAAGCCTTACGTCAGGGCCTTATTCCTGGACAGTGTGAGGGCATGACGTAGGAGCAGCATCAGAGTCCATGTTAAAGACATTATCTGGGCTTCTGTTAGGTGCAGCCTCAGGGCCTCACTTAGGACAGTGTCAAGTGTCATTTAGGGACAGTTTCAGGACCTTAGTCAGAGATGGGGCACGATATAAGCTCAGGATAGTGTCAGGACTTTAGATATTGACGGCAGGAGGGACTTCGTTAGGGACAGTATTAGGGACTGACTTAGGAGTAGTGTCAAGGCCTTAGTTAAGGCCAGTGTCAGGGGCTTAATTAGGACTAGCATAAGGCCCTTTGTGAGGTACTATGTCAGGGCCTTTTTTAGGAGTAGTGTCAGGGCCTGAAATAGGTGCAGTGTCAGGGCCTGAGTTATGGACAGTATCAGGGCTTGAGTTAGGAACTGTGTCAAGGCCTTAGTGCCAGTGGCAGAGCCTTAGTTAAGACTAGCATCAGAGACTTTGTTAGGAACCAAGTGAGAGCCTGAGTTAGCATTAGTGTCAGGGCGTTAGTTACAGACAGTATCAGGATCAGATAAGACTAGCATGAGGCCCTTCTTTAGGTATCGTGTCAGGGCCTGAGTTAGGAGTAGAGTCCAGACTTCAGTTTGGGGCAGTGTCAGGGTCTGTGTTAGGTGTAGTGTCAGGGCGTTAGTGGGAGGCAGTATCAGGGCCTGAATTAGCAGTAGTGTCAGGGCCTTAGTTAATGCCAGTGTCAGTGCTTTAGTTAGGGCTAGCATCAGAAACTTTTTTAGGAATCGTAGGTGTGTCTGAGTTAGGAGTAGTGTCAGGGCCTTAGTTAGGGACAGTGTCAAGGCCTTAGTTAGGGACAGTGTCAGGGCTTTAGTTAGGACTACCATTAGAGCCTTTGTTAAGTATCATGTCAGGGCCTGAGTTAGCAGTGTTGTCAGGGACTTAGTTAGGACCAGTTTTATGGCCTTAGGTAGGAGTAGTGCCAGGGCGATAATTAAACACAGTGTCAGGGCCTAAGTTAGGGACAGTGACAGGGCCTTAGTTAGGACTTGCAACAGAGCTTTCGTTACGTATCGTGTCAGGGCCTGTGTAGGAGTAGTGTTAACGCCTTAGTTAGGGACACTGTCAGACCCTTAGGTAGGAGTAGTTTGAAGGCCTTAGTTAGGCCAGGGTCATGTGCTTAGTTAGGACTAGCATCTGAGCCTATGTTAGGCAGAGAGTCAGTGCCTTAGTTAGGGACAGTGTCAGGGCCTAGGTTAGGAGTAGTGTCAAGGTCTTAGTTAGGGTCATTGTCAGGGGCTTAGTTAGGACTAGCATAAGGCCTTTTGTTAGGTATCGTGTCAGGCCCTGAGTTAAGAGTAGTGTCAGGGCCAGAAATACGTGTGGTGTCAGAGTCTAAGTTAGGGAGACTATCTGGGCCAGTGTTAGGAATAGTGTCAAGGCATTAGTTAGTGTCAGTGTCCGGGCCTTAGTTAGGACAAGCATCAGAGAGTTTGTTAGGAATCGTGTGAGGGCCTCAGTTAGGAGTAGTGTCAGGGCTTTAGTTAGGGTCAGTGTCAGGGCCTGAGTTAGGTGTAGTGTCCAGGGATTAGTTAGGGACAGTATCAAGGCCTGAGTTAACAGTAGTGTCAGGACCTTAGTTAGGGACAGTGTCAGGGCCTGATTTAGGAATAGTGTCAAAGCCTTAGTTAATGCCACTTTCAGTGCCTTAGCTAGTGCTAGCATCAGAAACTTTGTTAGCAATCGTGGGTGGGCCTGATTTAGGCGTAGTGTCAGGGTCTTAGGGCCAGTGTCATGGCTTTCATTAGGAGTAGCATCAGAGCCTCTGTTAGGTATCATGTCAGGGCCTGAGTTAAGAGCAGTGTCAGGGCCTTAGTTAGGGACACTGTCAGACATGAGTTAAGAGTAGTGTCAAGGCCTTAATTAGGGATACTGTCAGGGCCTGAGTTAGGAATAATTTCAGTGCCTTAGTTAAGGAAACTGTCAGGGTATAGGTTAGGAGTAGTATCAGAGCCTTAGTTAGGGCCAGTGTCACGGCCAGATTTAGGAGTAGTGTCACAGCCTTACTTAGGGACAGTGTCAGGGCCTTATTTAGGCCATGCAACAGAGCCTTCATTAGGTATTGTGTCAGGGCCTGAATTAGGCATAGTGTCAGGGCCTTAGTTAGTGACAGTGTCAAAGCTTTATTTAAGGACAGAGTCAGGGCATTAGTTAGGAATTCCATTAGAGCCTTTGTTAAGTATCATTTCAGGGCCTGCGTTAGGAGTGGTGTCAGGGCCGTACTTAGGACCAGGGTCATGGCCTGTGTTAAGAGTAGTGACAATGCCTTAGTTAGTGCCAGTGTCAGGGCCTTAGTTAGGACTAGTATCAGAGACTTTGATAGGAATAGTGTGAGAGCCTGAGTTAGGAGTAGTGTCAGGGCCTAAGATACGGACAGTGTCAAGCCTGAATTACGTGTAGTTTCAGGACCTTAGTTGGGACAGTATCATGCCCTGACTTAAAATGAGCATGCATGCCTTAATTAGGTACAGTGTCACAGCTTTGGGACTAATTTCAGGGATTTACTTAGGTATAGCATGAAGGCTTTAGTTAGCATAAGTGGCATGACATTAGTTATGGCCAAGGTCAGGTTAAGATCTAGGGATGCTGTCAGGAAATTACCTAGGGATACTGTCCAGACGCTTGTTACTGAGAGGATCAGAGCCTTAATAGGACCAACATCATGGCATCAGGTAGGGACAGCGTCAGAGCCTGAATTAGGGAGAGTGACAGGGCCTGAGTAAAGCCTATCGTCAGGGCCTTAGCCCTGGACAGTGTGAGGGCATGACGTAGGAGCAGCATAAGTGTCTTTGTTAAAGACATTATCAGGGCTTCTGTTAGGGGCACCCTCAGGGCCTCACTTAGGGACAACGTCAAGTGTCACTTAGGGACAGTTTTAAGGACCTTAGTAAGAGATGGGTCAGAATATAAGCTCAAAATAGTGTCAGGACTTTAGATATTGATGGCAGCAGGGCTTTTGTTAGGGACAGTGTAAGGCCTGAGTTAGGAATAGCATCAGTGCCTCTTTTGCTACAGTGTCAGTGTCTGAGTTAGGTATAGTGTCAGGGACTGGCTTAGGGCCAGTGTTAGAGCCTTAGTTATGAGAAGCATAAGAACCTTCGTTAGCTATTGCATCAGAGCCTGGGTTAGGAGTAGTGTCAGGGCCTTAGTTAGGGTCAGTGTCATGGCCTGAGTTAGGAGTACCATCATGGCCTTTGTTAGGGAGAGACTCAGGGCCTGAGTAAGGGTCATGACAGGGCGTTAGTTAGGAAGAGTTTCAGGGCCGTACTTAGGACTAGCATCAGAGCATCTGTTAGGTATTGTGTCAGGGCCTAAGTTAGGGACACTGTCACACCTTAGTTAGGAGTAGTGCCAAGGCCTAAGTTAGGGCCAGTGTCCGGGTCTTAGGACTAGCATCAGAGTCTTCTCTAGGAACCGTGTCAAGGCCTGACTTAGGAGTAGTATCAGGGCCTTAGTTACGGACAGTGTCAGGGCTTGAATTAGGAGTAGTATCAGAGTCTAAGTTAGGGGCAGTGACAGGGCCTTAGGTCTAGCATCACAGCCTTCATTACGTATCGTGACAGGGCCTGAGGTAGGAGTACTGTTAAAGCCTTATTTAGGGACACTGTCAGTCCCTTAGTTAGGAATAGTGTGAAGGCCTTAGTTAGGCCAGTGTCAGGTGCTTAGTTAGGACTAGCATCAGAGCCTATGTTAGGCACAGAGTCAGGGCCTGAGTTAGGAGTAGTGTAAGGGCCTTAGTAAGGGACAGTGTCAGGGACTGAGTTAGGAGTAGTTTCAAGGCTTTAGGTAGGGCCAGGGTCAGGGGCTTAGTTAGGACTAGCATAAAGCCCTTTGTTAGGTATCGTTTCAGGGCCCGAGTTAGGAGTAGTGTCAGGACCTGAAATAGGTGCAGTGTCAGAGCCTGATTTAGGGACCGTATCCGGGCCTGAGTTAGCAGTAGTGTCAGAGCCTGAGTTAGGAGTAGTGTCAAGGCCTTAGTTAGTGCCATGTCAGGGCCTTTGTTAGGACTAGCAGCAGAGACTTTGTTAGGAATCATGTGAGGGCCTTAGTTAGTAGTGTCAGGGCCTTAGCTAGGGACAGTGTCAGGGCCTGAATTAAGTTTACTTTCAGGTCTTTAGTTACTGACAATGTTATGGCCTGAGTTAGGCATAGTGTTAGGGTCTTAGTTAGGGCCAGTGTCATGGCCTTAGTTAGGACTAACATCAGAGCCTTTGTTAGGTACCGTGTCAGGGCCTGAATTAGAGCTAGTGTCAGGGCCTTAGTGAGAGGGTCAAGGCCTTAGTTAGAGACAGCATCAGGGCATTCGTTAGGACTATCATTAGAGCCTTTGTTAAGTAACATTTCAGGGCCTGAGTTAGGAGTGTTGTCAGGGCCCTAGTTAGGACGAGGGTCATGGCCTGAGTTAGTAGTAGTGTCAAGGCCTAAGTTAGGGACAGTGTCAAGACCTTAGTTAGGGCTAGTATCAGAGACTTTTTTAGGAATCATGTGAGGGCCTGAGTTAGGAGTAGTGTCAAGACCTTAGTTAGGGATACTGTCAGGGCCTGAGTTAAGAGTTGTGTCAGTGCCTTAGATAGGGAAACTGTCAGGGCCTCAGTTCGGAGTAGTATCAAAGCCTTAGTTAGGGCCAGTATCTGTGCCAGATTTAGTAGTAGTGTTATAGCCTTACTTAGGGACAGTGTCAGGGCCTTACTTAGGCGTAACGTTAGTGCCTATGTTAGGAATTGTGTCAGGACCTGAGTTATGAGTGCTCTCAGGGCCTTAGTTAGGGACAGTGACAGGCCTTAGTTAGGACTAGCGTCAGAGCCTTCCTTAAGTTTCGTGTCAGGGCCTGAATTAGGCATAGTGTCAGGTCCATATTTAGTGACAGTGTCAAGGCCTTATTAGGGACAGAGTCAGGGCATTAGTTAGGACTACCATTAGAGCCTTTCTTATGTATCATTTCAGGACCTGAGTTATGAGTGGTGTCAGGGCCGTACTTAGGACCAGGGTTATGGCCTGAGTTAGGAGTAATGTCAAGGCCTTAGTTAAGACCAGTGTCAGAGCCTTAGTTAGGACTAGCATCAAAGACTTTGTTAGGAATAGTGTGAGAGACTGAGTTAGGAGTAGTCACAGGGCCTTAGATATGGACAGAGTCAAGCCTGAGTTAGGTGTACTTTCAGGGCCTTAGATACGAACAACATCATGCCCTGACTTAAGACGAGCATGCAGGCCTTAGGGACAGTGTCCCATCCTCGAGACTAATTAGGAAACATGGCTTGTGACAACAGGTCCACATTTGCAGGTAGACACGCTGTACATAATATTTATTGTAAATATAACATGTCAAAAGACACAGAAGTTACACAATGGACCCTCCTGAGAATCAACTTCTTTACGCAGGACCTTCTGTGTGTAGCAAACTGCCTCATACAACACAGGCTCTAGATAGGCCTCTAAGCATTTCCCCTCCCAAAACACTGCAGTGTTACATGAAGAACTCTGCTTTAGTTGCAGTAGGAATACACACAGCCTTTCTCCCACAAGGTACACAATTGGCCCTTCCCTAAGTGAACTTCAATATGCAGGGTGTCCTGCATGCAGCAAACTGCCTCAACCAAGGCAGGCTCTAGTCAGGACTATAAACATTTGCCTGTGCCAAAAGACAGCAGTGTTACACAAAGAGTTGTGCTTTAGTTGCAGTTCCTCATCCAAGGAACGCTCTAGGTAGGCTCTCGGGCCTTAGCCTCCTCTTAAATGCTGCAGTTTAACATGAAAACTGTGCTTTACATACGGTAGGAGTGCATGCCGGTTATCTCCTGTTGGTACTCTTTCTTCGGGTATGCGTTCTCAGAAGGAATGCGAAGCGGATTGTTTATCCGGGTGCAGCTTAGATGAGGGCAGTGAGGAAGACTTTCATGGCACGTAGAACGTGAGAGAACAGACTTCCTGGAGCTGTTGGCGTGTTGAAGAATTCCAGCTGTCCCAAGGAAGAGCGCAGTGTGTTTCCCTAC
>NW_006785457.1:172268-190644 GCF_000442215.2 Lipotes vexillifer | reverse complement strand
GCATTCACAGAGTGACTGGGAAGGGCTTCCCGGCCTGGATGTTTCTGAGCAGAAAACAGTGGAGCCTGCCGCTTCTCAGGGTCCTTGAAGGGAATAATGTGCCCACGCGAGTATTCTCAGTGTCCGGTGCAGTGCGCTAAGGTTAAAATAATGCAGCACTTCGGGCTTCCCTGGTGGGGCAGTGCTTGAGGGTCCACCTACCGATGCAGGGGACACGAGTCGTTGCCCCGGACAGGGTAGGTCCAACATGCGCCGGAGCGAATAGGCCCGAGAGCAAGGGCCGCTGAGCTGGCGCGTCTATAGTCTCTGCTCTGAAACGGGAGAGGCCACAACAATGAGAGGCCCGCGTACAAAAACAGAAACAAACAAACAAAAAAATCCTTCCTGTACGGCGACGAAGACCCCATTGAAACTGCCGCATGTTTCCGCTTCAGCCGAGCAACTCCGGAACCTACCTCCAGGCAAGGGCTGACTTTCGTTCTCCACGGGGGTACAGGGAATGGCAGCATCTGCTCCCAAGCAGGCCTTGGAAGCACCATGTTTTAGTAGAGAAAATTCCTTCTTTTTCCCCACATCCATGCCTACAGTTTCTACAGGCCCGTGAAAAGTGTGCCTTTCCAGGAAATTCATGGCCCCATGAATAGAACTTTCAGAACGGGAAACACTCCTTGTGCCACCTTGCCCGCTTTTGCAGACAGCACACAGTATACTCACCTGTAAATTTAACATGTCGAAAGACACAGAAGGTTCACAATGGGCCCTTCCGTGAATCAGCTTCTTTACTCCGCGACGTCTATATGTAGCCAAGTGCCTCAAACAGGACGGGCTCTAGTTAGGCCTATGAGAATCTCCTCCCCCAAAACACTGCACTGTTGCACGAAGAACTCTGCTTTGCTGGCAGCTGGAACACAAGCCGTCTCACTCCCACGAGGTACACAATAGGCCCTTCCCTGAATGTACTTCCAGACGCAAGGCGTCCTGCGTGTGGCGAACTGCCTCAACCAGGTCAGGCTTTAGGTAGGTCTACAAGCATTTGCCTCTGCCACAGGACTGAAGTGTTACACGAAGAGCTGTGCTTTAGTTGCAGTTGGAACACAAGCGGAATTTCGCCTTGAGTACAGTGAATTCAGATGGAGGTCATTAAAGGAAATCAAAGCAGTCTATTTTCTCAGTGCAGCTCAGAGATGGGTAAAGATGAAAACGTCCATGGCACAGTGTACATGCTAAAAATGTGTTCCTGAAGCTGTTGGATTTCTGTGGAAATATAGCAGTCCCAAGGGAAAGTGCTTTGTGTGGGCCTTCCTTTGGCATACACAGAGGGACTCTGAAGGGTCTACTGGCCTGGGTGTGGCTCAGCAGGTCCAGAGACGCCAGGAGGTACTCAGTGGTGTTTTAGGGAAACAGTTGAAAACCCAAAGGGTCTTGGAGTCCTGAAAAGGGTATCACAGTTAAAATAAAGCACAAGAGTGACTAAGACCTCAAAGAACTGCTGTATGCTTCTTTCCTGCAGGGCTACTCTAGGTCTTACCTTGAGGTAATTACTAACATCGAATTTCCCTTTCACTCCAGAGCATGACAGGATGAGCTCCTAACCAGGATATGGAAGCACCTTGTTTATTTAGAGAAAAAGCCTTTTTTTTCCCTGAGCCCCACCTACAGGGTCTAAAGGCCCGTCAAAAACACTTTATTTGGAAGTTTCAAGGCAGCATGAATGGAGCTTTAAAAATGGGAAGGCAAGTCTTGTGCCATCAGGCCCCCATTTCCAGTGAACACGCAGCCTATATCATTGTAATTTCTAACAAGTCAGAAGACATTCTAGGTACACACTGGTCACACTTACCTGAATCAGCTTTTCTTCCCAGGGTGCTCTTCATGTAGCAAACTCCCTTATCCAAGGAACGCTCTAGATAGGCTCTAGGGCTTTAGTCTCTTCTCAAATACTGCAGTGTAACAGGAAGAACTCTGCTTTAATTACAGTAGGAATGCATGCTGGCTTTCTGCTATTGGTATGATGTCTTCGTGTATGAGTTCTTTGAAGGAATGCAAAACAGATTGTTTTTCTAAGTGCAGCTCAGGTGAGGGCAATGAGGAAGACTTCCATGGCATGTAGGACATGAGAGAACAGATTTCCTGGAGCTGTTGGCATTCTGAGGAAATCTAGCTGTCCTAAGGAAGAGTGCCGTGTGTTGCTGTACCCTCGGCATACACAGAGTGACTGGGAAGGGCTTCTGGGCCTGGATGTTTCTGAGCAGACCAATGGAGTGTGCCACTACTCAGTGTTTTTGCAGGGAATAGGGTGAATACGCGAGTGTTCTAAGTGTTGGGGAAAGTGTTCTAATGTTAAAATAATGCAGAACTTTGGGCTTTCCTGGTGGCGCAGTGGTTGAGAGTCCGCCTGGCAATGCAGGTGACATGGGTTCATGCCCCAGTCCAGGAAGATCCCACATGCCATGCAGTGAATGAACCGAGAGCCATGGCCGCTGAGCCTGCACGTCAGAAGTCTGTTTTCCTCATCTGGAGAGGCCACAACAGTGAGAGGCCCACATAGTAGAAAAAAAAAAAAGTCCAAATATGTGACGAAGACCTCATGGAAACTGCTGCATGCCCCCACTTCAGCAGGGAAATTCAGGGACTTACCTCGATGCAAGGGCTGACTTTTGGTCTCCACCTAGGTACAGAGAATCCCAGCATCAGCTCCCAACCAGGCCAAGGAAGCACCATGTTTTAGTAGAGAAAACTCCTTTTCTTCCCAGAGCCATGCCTACAGTTTCTAGAGTGCCGTGAAAAGTGTGCCTCTCTGGGAAATTCAATGCCCCATGAATAAACCTTTCAAAATGGGAAACACAGCTTGTGCCATCAGCCTGCATTTGTAGGTAGACACACAGTATACTTACCTGTAAATTTAACATGTCTAAAGACACCGAAGGTACACAATGGTTCCTTCCGTGAATCAACTTCTTTCCTCAGGGCCTTCTGCGTGTAGCAAACTGCCTCAAACAAGACAGGCTCTAGTTAGGCCTATAAGCATTTCCTCTCCTAAAACCCTGCAGGGTTCCACGAAGAAGTCTGCTGTAGTTGCAGGTTGAACACAATCAGACTTTCTCACAGAAGGTACACGGTGGGCCCTTCCCTGAATTAAATTCCATATGCAAGGTGTCCTGCATGTAGCGAAGTGCCTCAACCAAGACAGGCTCTAGTTAGGTCTATAAGCATTTGCCTCTCCCAAAAGACTGCTGTGTTACACGAAAAGCCATGCTGTAGTTGCGGTTGGAACACAAGCAGACTTTCACCTTCAGTAGAGTGACTTTGGAAGGAGGTTATTAAAGGAAATCTAAGCAGTCTATTTTCTCAGTGCAGCTGAGAGCTGGCCAAAGGCAAAAACTTCCATGGCACAGTGTACGTGCTAGAAATGTGTTCCTGATGCTGTTGGATTTCTTTGGAAATATAGCAGTCCCAAGGGAAAGTGCAGTGTGTTGTCATTCACATGGCATACAGTAGGCCCTCTGAAGGGCCTACTGGCCTGGCTGTTTCTCAGCCAACACAGAGCGGCTGGGAGGTACTCAGTGGTGTTTTAGGGAAACAGTTGCAAACCCAAAGGGTCTTGGAGTCCTGAAAAGGGTACCACAGTTAAAATAAAGCACAAGAGTGACTAAGACCTCAAAGAACTGCTGTATGCTTCTTTCCTGCAGGGCTGCTCTATGCCTTACCTTGAGGTAATTACTAACATCGAATTTCCCTTTTGCTCTAGAGCATGAAAGGATGAGCTCCTAACCAGGATATGCAAGCAGCCTGTTTATGTAGAGAAAACTCCTTTTCTTCACTGAGCCCTGAATACAGGGTCTACAGGCCCGTGAAAAACACTGTTGTTTTGGAAACTTCAAGGCAGCATTAATGGAGCTTTCAAAATGGGTAAACAAGATTTGTGCCATCAGGTCCCCATTTCCAGTGAACACACAGCCTTTATCAGTGTGATTTCTAACAAGTCAGAAGACAATCTAGGTACACACTGGTCACACTTACCTGAATCAACTTTTCTTCACAAGGTGTTCTGCATGTATCTAACTCCCTCATCCAAGGAATGAGCTAGGTAGTGTATCAGGCCTTAGCCATTTCTAAAATCCTATAGAATAACAAAAAGCACTGTGCTTTTGTTGCAGTAGAAATACAAGCCGACTTTCTCCTGTAGTTATGGGGTGTTCGGGTATGAGTTGCTGGAAGGAATGTGAAGCAGATTTTTTTCCTAAGTGTTGGTCAGATGAGGGCAATCAGTCAGAATTCCCTGGCATGTAGGACGTGAGCAAACAGATTTCCTGCAGCTGTTGGATTGCTGAGGAAATCTAGCTGTTCTAAGGAAGAGTGCAGTGTGTTGCGCTGCACTCGGCATACACAGAGTGACTCTGAAGGTCTTCCGGGCCTGGATGTTTGTGAGCAGGCCAGTGGAGCCTGCCAGTAGTCAGTGACTTTTTAGGGAACAGGGTGCCCATGCAAGGGTCCTAAGTTTCTGGAAAAGCATACTAACATTAAAATAATTCAGAACTGGGACTAAGACCTCATGGAAACTACTCCACGCTTCCGCTTCAGGAGGGCTATTCATGGCCTTACTTGAGATAAGTACGCATGTCCAGTTTCTCTTTAGCTCTAGAGCATGACAGGATGAGCTCCTAACCAGGCTACAGAAGCACCCTGTTTATTTAGCCAAAACTCTTTCTTCCATGAGCGCTGCCTACACTGTCAACAGGCACGTCAGAAACACTGTGTTTTTGGAGCTTCAAGGAAGCCTGAATGGAGTTCTCAAAATGGGTAGCAGGGCTTCCCTTATGGTTCAATGGTTGCAATTCTGCCTACTGGTGCATGGGACATGGGTACATTCCCCAGGCCGGGAAGATCCTACATGCCATGGAGACAATGGGCCTGAGTGCCATGGCACTTGAGCCTGCACATCTATAGTCTGCTCTGCAACAGGAGAGGTCACAAGAGTGAGATGCCCATGTACCGAGATAAAAGAAAAACAATCTTCCACAATGGTGATGTAAACCTCAAGGACACACGTGCATGCCTCCTCTTCAGCAGGGCAATTCAGTGATTTACCTGATGGCAAGGGCTGACTTTTTGTCTCCACTTAGGTATAAAAAATGGCAGCATCAGCTCCCAACCAGACCTTGGAAGCACCATGTTTTAGTAGAGAAAACTCCTTTTCTTCCAAGGAGTTTCTAGAGGCCTAAGAAAAGTGTGTGTGTCCAGGAAATAAAAGGCCCCATGAATCGAAATTTCAAAATGGGAAACACGGCTTGTGCCATCAGGCCAACACTTGCAGGTAGACATGCAGTATACTTACCTGTAAACAGGTAAAACCTCACACTGGAAGGCCCACATCACCAAGGGAATGGGATCCAGGCAGCAGTCTCCTCACACAAGACGGCACACATCATAAAAGTTGAGGATCCCAGCAGTTTTGATTTTACACCACAGGGCCCTCATCACCAAGGGGATGAGGTTCCCAGCAGGTTCCACCTAACACCAGAGGGTCCACATCACAAAAAGTTGAGGAACCCAACAGGGTCAATCTCACACAAGAGTGCCCACATCACCAAGGGGATGGGAACCAGGCAGGAGTGACCTCAAAACAGAGGGCCCACAGTATAACAGTGTGAGGAAACCAGCACTTGGGACCTTACACAAGAGGGTCAATATCACCAAGTGGATGAGGCAGCCATTAGGATCCACCTCACACCAGAGGGACCACATCACCAAGAGGATGGTTACCAGGCAGGATTGAACTCACACCAGAGGGCCCACATCATTAAAAGGTGATGAACCAGGCAATTGTGACCTCAAACCAGAGGGCCCACACCACCAAGGGAATGAGGCCCCCAGCAGGATCCACACAGACCAGCAGGCCCAACTCACCAAGGGGTTGGAAAGCAGGCAGGAATGACATCATACCAGCGGGAGCACATCATAAGAAGGTAAGAAACCCAGCAGTTTTGACCTCAAACCAGAGGGCGCACATCAAAAACTGGTGAGAAACCCAGCAGGATACATCTAACACCAGAGGGCCCACATCACCAAAGGGATGGAAACAAGGCCTCAGTTACCTCAGAGCAGAGGGCCCACATCACTAATTTGAGGAAAGCTGTAGGAGACACCTGAGACTTGAAGGCCCACATCACCAAGGGAATGGGATGCAGGCAGCACTCACGTCACACCAGACAACCCACATCATAAAATGTGAGGAGCCCAGCAGTTGTGACTTTACAAAAGAGGGCCCTCATCACGAAGGGAATGAGGCTCCAAGCAGGTTCCATGTAACACCAGAGAGCACACATCACAAAAATTTGAAGAACCCAGCAAGATCAATCACTTACCAGAGGGCTCACGTCACCAAGTGGATGGGAACCAGGCAGGAGTGCACTCAAACGAGAGTGCCCACATCATAAAAATGGGAGGAAACCAGCAGTTGGGACCTTACACAAGAGGGCCCACTTCATCTAGGGGATGAGGAACCCATCAGGATCCACCTCACACCAGAGGGTCGACATCACCAAGGGGATGGGAACCAGGCAGGAATGACCTCACATCCGATGGCCTACATCATAATAAGGTGAGGAACACAGCAGTTGGGAACTCACAACACAGGTCCAACATCAGGTCCACAGGTCCAAAGGGAACCAGGTAGGAGTAACATCACAACAGAGGGTCCATATAATAAAAAGGTGAGGAACCCAGCAGTTGGAACCTCACACCAGAGAATCCCATCACCAAGGGGATCAGGCACCCAGTAGGAACCACGTCACACCAGAGCCCCCACATCACCAAGGGTACGGGAACTAGACAGGAGTGAACTCACACCAGAGGGCCCATGTCATGAAAGGGTGAGGAACCCAGCAGCTGTGACCTCACACCAGAAGGCCCACCTCACCAAGGGGATGAGTCACCCAGGAGGACCCACCTCACACCAGGTGGCCCACATCACCAAAAGGATGGGAACCTGGCAGGAGTGTCATCACACAATGGGCCCACATCATAAAATGTGAGGAACCCAGAAGTTGTGACTTATACCACAGGGCCCTCATCACCAAGGTGATGAGGCTCCCAGCAGTTTCCACATAACACCAGAGGGCACACATTACAAAAAGTTGAGGAACATGGCAGGATCAATTTCTTACCAGAGGGCCCACATCACCAAGGAGATTGGAACCAGGTAGGAGTGTACTCACACCAGATGGCTCACATCATAAACATGTGAGGAAACCAGCAGTTGGGACCTTACACAAGAGGTCCCATTTCACCTAGGGGATGAGGCACCCATCAGGATCCACCTCACACCAGAGGGCCCACATCAACAAGGGGATGGTTCCAGGCAGGAGAGACCTCACACCAGAGGGCCCACATAAAAAGGTGAGGATCCCAGGACATGCGACCTGAAACCAGAGGGCCCACATCACCAAGGAGATCAGGCACCCAGAAAGATCCATACACAACAGCAGGCCCAAATCTCCAAGGGATTGGGAAGCAGGCAGGAATGTCGTCACACCAGCGGGCCCAAATCATAAAAAAGTAATGAGCCCAGCAGTTGTGACCTCAAAAATGAGGGCCCACATCACAAAGAGGATGAGGCAACCATCAGGATCCACCTAAAATCAGAGGGGTCATATCAAAAAAAGGTGAGGAACCCAGCAGTTGTGATCTTACACCACAGGTCCCACATCACCAAGGGGATGGGAATTAGGCATCTGTTACCTCATACCACGGGACCCACATCAAAATATATTGAGGAACACAGCAGTGGTGACATCACACCAGAGAGCCCACATCACCAAGGGTAAGAGGCATCCAGCAGGATACAGCTCCCTCCAGAGGGCTCACATCACCAAACTGATGGGAACCATCAAGGAGTGAACTCCCACAAGAGGGCGCACATCACTAAAAGAATGAGGATCCCATCAGGATCCACTTCACACCAGAGGGCCCACATCAACAAGGGGATGGGAACCAGGCAGGAGTGACCTCACACCCGATGCCCGACATCATAATAAGTTGAAGAATACAGCAGTTGGGACCTCACAACACAGGCCCAACATCACCAAGGTAAAGAGAACCAGGTAGGAGTAACATCACAACAGAGGGCCCATATAATAAAAATTTGAGTAAACCAGGAGTTGGAACGTCACACCAAAGTACCCCATCACCAAGGGGATCAGGAACCACATCACACCAGAGGGGCCACATCACCAAGTGTAAGGAAATTAGGCAGGAGTGAACCCACACCATAGGGCACACATCATGAAAACGTGAGGAACCCAGCAGTTGTAACCTCACACCAGAGGGCCCACCTCACCAAAGGGATAAGTCACCCAGGCAGACACATCTCACGCAGGATGACCCACATCACCAAGGAGATGGAAACCTGGCAGGAGTGTTGTCACACCAGTGGGCCCACATCATAAAATGTGAGGGACCCAGACGTTGTGACCTTACACCACAGAGTTCTCATCACCAAGGGAATGAGGCTCCCAGCAGGTTCCTCCTAAAACCAGAGTGCCCACATCACAAAAAGTTGAGGAACCCAGCAGGATCCATCTCTCACCAGAGGGCCCACATCACCAAGGGGATGGGAACTAGGCAGGAAGGACCTCACACAAGAGGAAACACATCATAAAATATTGAGGAATCCAGCAGTTATGACATCACATCAGATGGCACACATCCCCAAAGGAATGAGACTCCAAGCAGGATCCACTTCATACCAGAGGGCTCACATCAACAAGGGGTTGGGAACCAGACAGGAGTGACATCACACCCAATGGCCCACATCATAATAAGTTGAGGAACCCAGCAGTTGGGACCTCACAGCTGAGGTACCACCTCACCAAGGGATGGGAACCAGGCAGGAGTAACCTCACAAAAGAAGGCCCACATCATGAAAAAGTAAGGAACCAAGCAGTTGTGACCTCACACAAGAGGGCCCACACCACCCAGGGGATGAGTCACCCAGCCAGACCAACTTCACACCAGATGGCCCACATCACCAAAGGGATGGGAACCTGGCAGGAGTGTCATCACACCTGTGGGCCCACATCATAAAATGTGAGGAACCCAGCAGTTGTGACCTTACACCAGAGGGCCCTCATCACCAAGAGGATGAGTCTCCCAGCAGGTTCCACCTAACACCAGAGGGCCCACATCACAAAAAGTTGAGGAACGTAGCAGGATCAATCTCTCACGAGAGGGCCCACATCACCAAGGGGATGGGAACCAGAAAGAAGTGACCTCACACCAGAGGGCCCACATCATAATAATGTGAGGAAACCAGCAGTTGGGACATTACACAAGAGGGCTCATATCACCAAGGAGATGAGACACCCATCAGGATCCACCTCACACCAGAGGGCCCACATAACCAAGCAGATGGGTGCCAGCAAGGAGTGACCTCACACCAGAGGGCCCACATCACCAAGGGTATGAGACACCGAGAATTATCCACGCACACCAATGTGCCCAAATTACCAAGGTGTTGGGAAGCAGGTAGGAATGACCTCACACTAGCGGGCCCACATCATAAGAAGGATAGGAACCCAGCATTAGTTACCTCAAAAATGAGGGCCTACATCACCAAGAGGATGAGGTAACCAGCAGGAAACACCTCAAACCAGAGGGCCCGCATCAAAAAAAGTTGAGGAACCCAGCAGGATCTGTGTAACACCAGAAAGCCTACATCACCAAAGGGATAGGAACCAGGCATCAGTTACCTCACACCAGAGGGCTCACATCAAAAAGTTGAAGAAAGGTGTAGGAAACACTTTACATTGGAAGGCCCACATCACCAAAGGAATGGGATCCAGGCAGCAGTCACCTCACACCAGACGGCCCATATCAAAACAGTTGTGGATCCCAGCCATTTTGAACTTAAACCAGAGGGCCCTCATTTACAAGGATATGAGGCTCCCAGCAGTTTCTACCTAACAACAGAGGGCCACTTCAGAAAAAGTTGAGGAACCCAGCAGGACCATTCTCTCACCAGGGGGCCCACAACACCAAAGGGATGGCAATGAGGCAGGAGTTATCTCACACCAGAGGGCCTACATCATAAAAATGTGAGGAAACCAGCACATGTGAGCTCAAATCAGAGGACTCACTGCACCAAGGTGATGAGGCACCCATTAGAGTCCACTTCACACCAGAGGGCTCACATCACCAAGGCTATGGGACCAAGGCAGGAGTGACCTCACACCAGAAAACTCACCTCATAAAAATGTGAGGAAACAAGCAGTTGTGACCTTACACAAGAGGGCCCAAATAACCAAGGCGAAGAGACACCCATCAGGATCCATGTCACACCAGAGGGCCCACATCACCTAGGGGTTGGGACCCTGGTTGGAGTGTCCTCACACCAGCGGTCCAACATCATAAATGTGAGGATCCCAGCCGTTGTGACCTTACACCAGAGGGCCCTCATCACCAAGGGGATGAGGCGCCCAGAAGGTTCCACCGAACAACTGTGGGACCACATCACAAAATGTTGAGGAACCTAGCAAGATCAATCTATCACCAGAGGGCCCACATCAGCAAGGGGATGGGAACAAGGCAGGAGTGACCTCACACCAGCAGGCCCACTTCATAAAAAGGTTAGGGACCCAGCATTTGTTACCTCAAAAATGAGGGCCTACATCACCAAGAGGTTGAGGCAACCAGCAGGAAACACCTGAAACCAGAGGGCCCGCAGCAAAGTAAGTTGAGGAACCCAGAAGGATCTGTGTAACACCAGAGGGCCTACATCACCAAAGGGATAGGAACGAGGCATCAGTTACCTCACACCAGAGGGCCCACATCAAAAATTTGAAGAAAGGTGTAGGAAACACCTTACATTGGAAGGCCCACATCACCAAGGGAATGGGATCCAGGGAGCAGTCACCTCACAGCAGACGGCCCATATCAAAACAGTTGAGGATCCCAGCCGTTTTGAACTTAAAGCAGAGGACCTCATTAACAAGGCGATGAGGCTCCCTGAAGTTTGTATGTAACAACAGAGGGCCCACTTTGCAAAAAGTTAAGGAACCCAGCAGGATTAATCTCTCACCAGGGAGCCCACAACACCAAGGGGATGGGAATGAGGCAGGAGTGACCTTACACCAGAGAGCCCACATTATAAAAATGTGAGGAAACCAGCAGTTGGGACCTTACAAAAGAGGGCACACATCACCAAGGGCATGAGGCACCCATCAGGATCCACCTCACATCAGAGGGCCCACATCACCATGGGGATGGGTAACAGGCAGGGGGGACCTCACACCAGAGTGCCCACATCATAAAAATGTGAGGAACCCAACACATGTGACCTCAAACAAGAGGGCCCACATCACCAAAGGGATGAGGCACCCAGAAGGATCCACACACAGCAGTAGGCCCAAATCTCCAAGGTGTTGGGAAGCAAGCAGGAACGACTTCACACCAGTGGGCCCCCATCATAAAAAGGAAAGGGACACAGCAGTTTTGACCTCAAAAATGAGGGCCCACATCACCGAGATGATAAGGCAACCAGCAGGATCCACCTCACACCAGAGGGCCCACATCATAAAAATATGAGGAACCCAAGAATTTTGACATCACAACAGAGGGCCCACACCACCAAGGGGATGGGAACTGGCAGGAGTGACCTCACACCACAGGACACACATCATAATATATTGAGGAATCCAGCAGTTGTGACATCACACCAGATGGCACACATCACCAAAGGAATGAGACTTCCAGCAGGATCCACTTCACACCAGAGGGCCCACATCAACAAGAGGTTGGAACCAGGCAGGAGTGACATCACACCCAATGGGCCACATCATAATAAGGTGAGGAACCCAGCAGTTGGGACCTCACAGCTGAGGTCCTACCACACTAAGGTATGAGAACCAGTAACGTCACAACAGAGGGCCCACATCATGAAATGTTGAGGAACCCAGGAGTTTGACTTCACACTGAGGGCACACATCACCCAGGGGATGAGTCACCCAGCCGGACCCACCTCTCACCAGATGGCGCACATCACCAAAGGGGTGAGAACCTGGCAGGAGTGTCCTCACACCAGTGGGCCCACATCATAAATGTGAGGAACCCAACAGTTGTGACCTTGCACCAGAGGGCCCTCATCACCCAGGGGATGAGACTCCCAGCAGGTTCCACCTAACACCAGAGGACCCACATCACAAAAAGTGGAGGAATCTAGCAGGATGAATCTCTCACCAGAGGGCCCACATCACCAAGGGGATGGGAATAAGGCAGGAGTGACCTCACACAAGATGGCCCACATCATAAAAATGTGAGGAAACCAGCAGTTTGGACCTTACACAAGAAGGCCCACATCACAAAATGAATGAGTCACCCATCAGGATCCACCTCACAGTAGAGGGCCCACATTGTCAAGTCTATGGGAATTAGGCAGGAGTGAACTCACACCAGAGGGCACACATCATGAAAAGGTGAGGAACCCAGCAGTTGTGACCTCACACAAACGGGCCCACCTCACCAAGGGGATAAGTCACCCAGGCGGACCCACCCCACACCAGATGGCCCATTTAACCACGGGGATGGGAACCTGGCTGGAGTGTTGTCACACCAGTGGGCCCACATCATACAATGTGAGGGACCCAGAAGTTGTGACCTTACACCTCAGGGCCCTCATCACCAAGGGAATGACATTCCCATCAGGTTCTTCTTAACACCAGAGTGCCCACATCACAAAATGTTGAGGAACCCAGCAGGATCCATCTCTCACCAGAGGGCCCATACCACCAAGGGGATGGGTCCCAGGCAGGAGTGACCTCACATCAGAAGGCCCACATCACCAAGGGTATGAGGCACCAAGAATTATCCACACACACCAATGTTCCCAAATCACCAAGGGGTTTGGAAGCAGGCAGGAATGAACTCACACCAGCGGGCCCACATCATAAGAAGGTTAGGAAACCAGCATTTGTTACCTCAAAAATGAGGGCCTACATCACCAAGAGGATGAGGCAACCAGCAGGAAACACCTCAAACAAGAGGGCCCGCATCAAAAAAAGCTGAGGAACCGAGCAGGTTCTGTGTAACACCAGAGGACCTACATCACCAAAGGGATAGGAACCAGGCATCAGTTTTCTCACACGAGAGGGCTCACATCAAAAATTTGAGTTAAGGAATAAGAAACACCTTACATTGGAAGGCCCACATCACCAGGGGAATGGGATCCAGGCAGCAGTCACCTCACACCAGACGGCCCACATCAAAACAGTTGAGGATCCCAGCCGTTTTGAACTTAAACCAGAGGGCCCTCATTTACAAGGGGATAAGGCTCCCAGCAGTTTGTACCTAACAACAGAGGGCCCACTTCACAAAAAGTTGAGGAACGCATCAGGATCAATCTCTCACCAGGGGTCCCACAACAACCAGGGGATAGGAATGAGGCAGGAGTGACCTCACAACAGAGGGCATACATTATAAAAATGTGAGGAAACCAACAACTGGGATCTTAGACAAGAGGGCCCACATCACCAAGGGGTTGAGGCACCCATCAGGATCCACCTCACACCAGAGGGCCCACATCACCACAGGGATGGGTACCTAGCAGGTGTGACCTCACACCAGAGGGCCCACCTTATAAAAATGTGAGGAAACCAGCAGTTGGGACCTTACACAAGAGTGCCCACATCAGAAAATGGATAAGTCACCCATAAAGATCCACCTCAAACCAGCGGGCCCCATCAAAAGAAGTGACGAACCCAGCAGTTTCCATCTAACACCAGAGGGCCCACGTCACCAAAGGAATGGGAACAACGCATCAGTTACATCACACCAGAGGGCCCACATCATTAATTTGAGGAAAGCAGGAGGAAACACCTCACACTGGAATACCCACATCACCAAGGGAATGGGATCCAGACATCAGTCACCTCACACCATACGGCCAACTTCAAAACAGTTGAGGATCCCAGCAGTTTTGACGTTACCCCAGAAGGCCCTCATCACCAAGGGGATGAGACTCCCAGAAGGTTACACCTAACACCAGAGGACCCACGTTGCAAAAAGTTGAGGAACCCAGCCGGATCAATCTCTCACCAGAGGGCCCACAACACTAAGGGGATGGGAACGAGGCAGGAGTGACCTCACACAACAGGACACACATCATAAAATATTGAGGAACCCAGCACTTGGGACATCACACCAGAGGGCCCACACCACCAAGGGGTTGGGAACCAGGCAGGAGTGACATCACACCCGATGGCCCACATCATAATAAGGTGAGGAACCCAGCAGTTGGGACCTCACAGCTGAGGTCCCACCTCACCAAGGGATGTGAACCAGGCAGGAGTAACCTCACAACAGAGGGCCCACATCATGAAAAGTTGAGGAAACCAGCAATTGTGACCTTACACCAGAGGGCCCTCATCACCAAGGGGATTTGTCTCCCAGCAGGTTCCACCTAATACCAGAGGACCCACATCACAAAAAGTGGAGGAACCTAGCAGGATGAATCTCTCACCAGAGAGCCCACATCACCAACGGGATGGGAACCAGGCAGGAGTGACCTCACACCAGAGGGCCCACATCATAATAATGTGAGGAAACCAGCAGTTGGGACATTACACAAGAGGGCTCGCATCACCAAGGGGATGGGTCCCAGGCAGGAGTGACCTCACACCAGAGGGCCCACATCATAATAATGTGAGGAAACCAGCAGTTGGGACATTACACAAGAGGGCTCGCATCACCAAGGGGATGGGTCCCAGGCAGGAGTGACCTCACACCAGAGGGCCCACATCACCAAGGGTATGAGACACCGAGAATTATCCACGTACACCATTGTGCCCAAATTACCAAGGGGTTGGGAAGCAGGCAGGAATGAACTCACACCGGTGGGCCCACATCATAAGAAGGTTAGGAAACCAGCATTTGTTACCTCAAAAATGAGGGCCTACATAACAAGAGGATGAGGCAACCAGCAGGAAACACCTCAAACAAGAGGGCCCACATCAAAAACAGTTGAGGAACCCAGCAGGGTCTGTGTAACACCAGAGGGCCTACATCACCAAAGGAATAGGAACCAGGCATCAGTTACCTCACACCAGATGGCCCACATCAAAAATTTGAGGAAAGGAGTAGGAAACACCTTACATTGGAAGGCCCACATCACCAAGGAAATGGGATCCAGGCAGCAGTCACCTCACACCAGATGGCCCACATCAAAACAGTTGAGGATCCCAGCCGTTTTGAAATTAAACCAGCAGGCCCTCATTAACAAGGGAATGAGGCTCCCAGCAGTTTGGACCTAACAACAGAGGGCCCACTTCGCAGAAAGTTGAGGAACACAGCAGGATCAATCTCTCACCAGGGGGCCCACAACACCAAGGGGATGGGAACAAAGCAGGAGTGACCTCACACCAGAGGGCCCACATTATAAAAATGTGAGGAAACCAGCAGTTGGGACCTTACACAAGAGGGCCCACATCACCAGGGGATGAGGCACCCATCAGGATCCACCTCACACCAGAGGGCCCACATCACCACAGGGATGGGTACCTAGCAGGTGTGACCTCACACCAGAGGGCCCACATCATAAAAATGTGAGGTACACAGCACATGTGATCTCAAACTAGAGGACCTGCTGCACCAAGGTGATGAGGCACCCATCTGGGTCCACTTCACACCAGATGGCTCACATCACCAAGGCGATGGGAACGAGGCAGGAGTGACCTCACACCAGAGAGCCCACCTCATAAAAATGTGAGGAAACAAGCAGTTGTGACCTTACACAAGAGGGCCCACATCACCTAGGGGTTGGGACCCTGGTTGGAGTGTCCTCACACCAGCGGGCCAACATCATAAAAAGTGAGGATCCCATCAGTTGTGACCTTTCACCAGAGGGCCCTCATCACCAAGGGGATGAGCCTCCCAGCAGGTTCCACCAAACACCAGAGGGACCACATCACAGAAAGTTGAGGAACCTAGCAGGATCAATCTCTCACCAGAGGGCTCACATCACCAAGGGGATGGGAATAAGGCAGGAGTGACCTCACACCAGAGAGCCCACATCATAAATATGTGAGAAAACCAACAGTTTGGACCTTACACAAGAGGGCCCACATCACAAAATGAATGAGGCAACCATCAGGATCCACCTCCCAGCTGAGGGCCTACATAAAAAAGGGGATGGGTATCACGCAGGAGTGACCTCACACCAGAGGGCCCACATGATAAAAAGGTGAGGAACACAGCAGAGGTGACCTCAAACTGGAGGGCCCACATCACCAAGGGTATGGGAACCAGGCAACAGTGAACTCACACCAGAGGGCCCACATCATTAAAAGGTGAGGAACCCAGCAGTTGTGACCACACACATGAGGGCTCACATCAGCAAGGGGATGAGTCACCCAGCCCCAACTACCTCCACCAGATGGCCCACATCATCAAGGGGATGGGAACCTGGCAAGAGTGTCCTCACACCAGCGGGCCCACATGATAAAATGTGACGAAACCAGCAGTTGTGACCTTACACCAGTTGGCCCTCATCACCAAGGTGATAAGGCTCCCAACAGGTTCCACCTAACATCAGAGGGCCCACATCATCAAGGGTATGGGTACCAGGGAGGAGTCACCTCAAACCAGTGGGCCCACATCATAAAAATGTGGGGAACCAAGCAGTTGGGACCTTATAGAAGAGGGCCAACATAAGCAAGGTGAGGAGGCACCCATCAGGATCCACGTCACACCAGAGGGCCCACATCACCAAGGGGAAGGGAACATGGCAGGAGTGTCCTCACACCAGTGGGCCCACATCCTAAAAAGTGAGTAACACAGCAGTTGTGACCCTACATCATAGGGTCCTCATCTCCAAGCGGATGAGGCTCCCAGCAGGTTCCACCTAACAACAGAGGGCCCACATCACAAAATGATGAGGAACCCAGCAGGATCAATCTCTCACCAGAGGGCCCACATCACGAAGGGTATGGGATCCAGGCAGGAGTGACCTCACAACAGAGGGCCCATATCATAAAAATGTGAGAAAACCAGTGGTTGGGACCTTACACAAGAGGGCCAACATCACCAAGGGGATGAGGCACCCATCAGGATCCACCTCACACCAGAGGGCCCACATCACCAAGGGGATGGGTACCAAGCAAGAGTGACCTCACACCAGAGGACCCACATCATAAAAAGTTGATGAACCCAGGACATGTGACCTCAGCCCAGATGGTGAACATCACCCAGGGGATGAGGCACCCAGAAGCATCCATGCACACCAGTGGGCCCAAATCACCAAGGGGTTGGGAAGCAGGCAAGAATGACCTCCCACCAGAGGGCCCCCATCCCCAAACTTAATGGAACCAGGCAGGAGTGACCTTACACCAGAGGGCGCACATCAACAAAGAAATGAGGCTTCCGGCAGGACCCACTTCACACAAGAGAGCCCACATCAGCAAGGGGATGGGAACAAGTCTGGAGTGACCTCACACTCGATGGCCCACATCATAATAATGGGAGGAACCCAGCAGTTGGGACCTCACAACACAGGTCCCACATCTCCAAGGGGATGGGAAACAGGAAGGAGTAATCTCACCACAGTGGGCCCATATAATTAAAACGTGAGGAATCCAGCAGTTGGAACCTCACACCAGAGAGGCACATCACCAAGGGGCTGTGGCACCCAGCCTGAACCACCTCACACCAGAGGGCCCACATCACCATGGGTATGGGAACCAGGCAGGAGTCAACTCACACCAGAGGGCCCACATCATGAAATGGTGAGGAACCCAGCAGTTGTGACCTCAAACCAGAAGGCCCACATCACCAAGGGTATGGGAATCTGGAAGGAGTGTCCTCACACTAGTGGGCCCACATCATAAAAGGTGAAGTACCCAGCAGTTCTGACCTTACCCCAGAGGGCCCTCATCACCATGGGGATGAGGCACCCAGCAGATTGCACCTCACACCAGAGGGCCCACATCCAAAAAAGTTGAGGAAACCAAGAGGATCAATATCTCACCAGAGGGCCCACATCACCAAGGAGATGGGACCAGGCAGGAGTGACCTCACACCAGAGGGCTCACATCATAAAAATTTCAGGAAGCCAGCAGTTGGGACGTTACACAAGAGGGACCACATCACCAAGGGGGATGAAGCACCCATCAGGATCCACCTCACAAGAGAGGGCCCACATCACGAAGGGGATATGTACCAGGCAGGGTTGACCTAACAACAGTGGGCCGATATCATAAAAATGTGAGGAACCCAGAAGATGGGACCTTACACAAGAGGGATCACATAAACAAGGTGATGAGGCACCCATCAGGATCCAGGTCACACCAGAGGGCCCTCATCACCAAGGGGAAGGGAACCTGGAAAGAGT
>NW_006785457.1:105289-171839 GCF_000442215.2 Lipotes vexillifer | reverse complement strand
AAAGAGTGTACTCACACCACTGGGCCCACATCATAAAATGTGAGGAACCCTCCAGTTGTGACCTTACACCAGAGGGCCATCATCTCCAAGGAGATGAGTCTCCCAGAAGGTTCGAACTAATACCAAAGGGCCCACATCACAAAAAGCTGAGGAACCCAGCAGGATAAATCTCTCACCATAGGGCTCACATTGCCAAGGGGATGGAAACCAGGAAGGAGTGACCTCACACCAGAGGGCCCACATCATAAAAATGTGAGGAACTCAGCAGCTGGGAATTACACAATAGGGCCCACATCACAGCGGGGATGAGGCACCCATCAGGATCCACCTCATCCCAGAGGACCCAAATCACCAAGGTGATTGGTACTAGGCAGGAGTGTCCTCAAACCAGAGGGCCCACATCACCAAGGGGATGAGGCACCCAGAAGGATCCACGCACACCAGAGAGCCCAAATTACCAAGGGTTTGGGAAGCAGGCAGGAATGACTTCACACCAGCGGGCCCACATCATAAAATGTAAGGAACCCAGCAGTTGTGACCTCAAAAATGATGGCCCACACCACCAAGAGGTTGAGGCAACCAGCAGGATTCACTTCAAACCAGAGGGCCCACATCAAAAAAAGGTGAGGAACCCAGCAAAATCCATCTAACACCAGAGGGCCCACATCACCCAAGGGAATGGGATCCAGGCAGCATTCACCTCACACCAGACGGGTCACAACATAAAAGTTTAGGATCCCAGGATTTGTGACCTTACACCAGATGGCCCTCATCACCAAGGGGATGAGTCTCCCAGCAGGTTCCACCTAACACCGGAGGGCACCCATCACCAAGGGGAAGGGTTACAAGCAGGATTGACCTCACACCAGAGGGCCCACATCATAGTAAGACGCGGAATGGAGCACATGTGACCTCATACCAGAGGGCACACATCACCAAGGGGATGAGGCACCCATCAGGATCCACTTCACACCAGAGGGCTCACATCACCAAGGTGATGGGTACCAGGTAGGAATGACCTCACCCCACAAGGCCCTCATAATATAATGGTGATGAACCCAGCACATGTGACTTCAAACCAGTGGGCCCAAATCTACAAGGGGTTCACACCAGCGGTCCCATATCATAAAAAATAAGGATCCCAGCAGTTGTTACCTCTAAATTGAGGACCCACATCACCAACAGGATGAGGCAACCAGCAGGATCCACCTTAGATCAGAGGGCCCATATCAAAAAAAATGAGGAGCCCAGAAGGATCCATCTAACACCAGAGGGCCCACATCACGAAAGGGATGGGAACCAGGCATCAATTACCTCACACCAGAGGGCCGATATCATAAATTTGAGAAAAGCAGTAGGAAACACCTCACCCTGGAAGGCCCACATCACCAAAGAATGGGATCCAGGCAGCAGTACCCTCACACCAGATGGCCCAAATCATAAAAGTTGAGGATCCCAGCAGTTGTAACCTTACAACAGAGGGCCCTCATCACCAAGTACATGAGGCTTCCAGCAGGTTCCACTTAACAACAGAGGGCCCACATCACAAAAAGTTGAGGAACCCAGTAGGATCAATCTCTCACCAGAGGGCCCAAATCACCAAGGGGAAGGGTCACAGGCAGGAGTGACCTCACACCAGAGGTTCCACATCATAATAAGGTGAGGAACCCAGATCATGTGACCTCATACCAGAGGGCCCACATCACCAAGGGGATGAGGCACCCAGAAGGATTCACGCACACCAGCGGGCCCAAATCACTAACCGGTTGGGAAGCAGGCAGGAATGACCTCACACCAGGGGCCCACATCACGAAAAGGTAAAGAACGCAGCAGTTGTGACCTGGGATCCTCACCATTTTATGATGTGGGCCCTCTGGTGTGAGGTCACTCTTGCCTGGTACCCATACCCATCGTGATGTGGGCCCTCTGGTGTGAGGTCACTTCTGCCTCGTTCCCATCTCCTTGGAGATGTGGGCCCTCTGGTGAGAGATTGAATCTGCTGGGTTCCTCAAATTTTTGTGATGTGGGCCCTCTGGTTTTAGGTGGAACCTGCTGGGAGCCTCATCCCGTTGGTCCTGAGAGACATCTTTTGTAAATTCACAACTGCTGGGATCCTCAACTTCTATAAAGTGGGCTGTCTGGTTTGAGGTGACTGCTGCCTGGATCCCATATCCTTGGTGTTGTGGGCCTTCCAGGGTGAGGTATATCCTACTTCTTTCCTCAAATTTATGATGTGGGCCCTCTGGTGTGAGTTAACTGATGTCTGGTTCCCATCCCCTTGGTGATGTGGGCCCTCTGGTATGAGGACACATGTGCGGGGTTCCTCACCTCTTTATGATGTGGGACCTCTGGTGTGTGGTCACTCTTGCCTGGTACCTATCTGCATGGTGATGTGGGCCCTCTGGTGTGAGGTCACTCCTGCCTTGTTCCCATTCCATTGGTGATGTGGGCCCTCTGGTGAGAGATTGATCCTGCTGGGTTCCTCAGCTTTTTGTGATGTAGGCCATCTGCTCTTAGGTGGAAACTGCTGGGAGCCTCATCCCCTTGGTGGTGAGGGCCCTCTGGTGTAAGATCACAACTACTGGGTTCTTCACTTTTCATGATGTGAGCCCACTGGTGTGAAGACCCTCCTGCCAGGTTCCCATCCCCTGGATGATGTAGGCCCTCTGGTGTGACGTGGATCCTTTTGGGTGCCTCATTGCCTTGCTTATGTGGGCCCTCTTTTGTAAGATCCTAAGTGCTGGTTTCCTAACATTTTTATGATGTGGGCCCTCTGGAGGGGGGTCACTCCTGCCTGGTTCCCATCCCCTTGGTGATGTGGTCCCTGTGGTGAGAATTTGATCCTGCTGGTTTCCTCACCTTTTTGTGATGTTAGCCTTCTAGTGTGAGGACGTTCCTTCCTGGTACCCATTCCCTTGGTAATGTGGGCCCTCTGGTGTGAGGTGGATCCTGATGGGTGCCTCATCCCCTTGGTGATGTGGGTCCTCTGGTTTGAGGTCACATGTGCTGGGTTCCTCATATTTTTATGATGTGGCCCCACTGGTTTGAGGATATTTCTGCCAGGCTCCCATCCCCTTGTTGATGTGGGCCCTCTTGTGTGACGTGGATGCTGATGGGTGCCTCATCCCCTTGTTTATGTGGGTCCTCTTGTGTAAGGTCCCAACTGCTGGTTTCCTCACATTTTTGTGATGTTAGCCTTCTAGTATGAGGTCACTCCTTCCTGATACCCATTCCCGTGCTGATGTGGGCCCTGTGGTGTGAAGTGTATCCTGTTGGGTACCTCATCCCCTTGGTGATGTCGGCCCTCTGGTGTGATGTCACAACTGCTGTGTTCCTCAGTATTTTAAGATGTGGGACCTGTGCTGTGAGGTCACTCCTGCCTAGTTCCCATCCCCTTGGTGATGTGGGCCCTCTGGTCAGAGATTGATCCTGGAGCGTTCCTCAGCTTTTAATGATGTGGGCCCTCTGGTGTTAGGTGGAACATTCTGTTAGCCTTATCCCCTTGGTGTTGAGGGCCCACTTGTGTAAGGTCACTACTGCTGGGTTCCTCACTTTATATGATGTGGGCCCACTGGTGTGAGGACACTCCTGCCAGGTTCTCATCCCTGTGGTGGTGTGGGCCCTCTGGTGGGCAGTGTATACTGCTTGGTGCCTCATCCCTTTGGTGATGTGGGCCCTCTGGTGTTAGATCCTGCTGGGTTCCTCACCTTTTTTTGATGTGGGCCCTCTGGTTTGAAGTGGATACTTCTGGTTGCCTCATCCTCTTGGTGATGTTGGCCCTCATTTTTGAAGTCACAACTGCTAGGTTCTTTACCTTTTTATGATGTGGGCCTGCTGTTGTGAAGTCATATCTGCCTTCTTCCCACCCCCTTGGTGATTTGGGACCGCTGGTGTGCATGGAACTTTCTGAGTCCCTCCTACCCTTGGTGCTGTGAGCTCTCAGGTTTGAGGTCACATCTGCTTGGTTCCTCACATGTTTCTGAAGTGGGCCCTCTGGTGTGAGGTCACCCCTGCCTTGAACCCATCCCCTTGGTCATGTGGGCCCTCTGGTGTGTGGTGGATCCTGATGGGTGCCGCATCCCCTTGGTGATTTGGGCCCTCTTGTGTAAGGTCTCAACTGCTGGTTTCCTCACATTTTTATGATGTGTGCCCTCTGGTGTTAGATGGAACTTCCTAGGAGCCTCATACTCTTGGTGATGAGGACCCTCTGGTGTAAGGACACTCCTGCCAGGTTCCCATCCCCTTGCTGATGTAGGCCATCTGGTGTGAGGTGGTTTTGGCTGGGTGACTCATCCCCTTGGTGATGTGGGCCCTCTGATGTGAGGTCACAACTGCTGGGTTCCTCACCTTTTCACGATGTGAGCCGTCTGGTGTGAGTTTACTCCTGCCTGGTTCCCATACCCTTGGTGATGTGGGCCCTCTGGTGTGAGGTGGTTCCTGCTGGGTGCCTCAACCCCTTGGTGATGGGTCTCTCTGGTTTAAGGTTCCAACTGCAGGATTCCTCACCATTTTTTTATATGGGCCCTCTGTTTTGAGGTTTCTCCTGCCTTGTTGCCATCTGCTTGGTGATGTGAGACCTGTGTTGTGAGGTCCCAACTGCTGGGTTCCTAACCTTATTATGATGTGGGCCATTGAGTGTGAGGTCACTGCTGCCTGGTTCCCATCAGTTTGGTGATGTGGGCTCTCTTGTGGTGGTGTATAGTGCTGGGTGCCTCATCTCCTTGGTGATGTGAGCCCTCTGGTGTGATGTCATAACTTCTGGGTTCCTCAATATTTTATGATGTGGGTGCTGTGGTGTGAGGTCACTCCTGCCTAGTTCCCATCCCCTTGGTGTTTTAGGACATCTGGTGTAAGGTCACAACTGCTGGGTTCCTCACCTTTTTTTTGATGTGGGCCCTCTGTTTTGAGCTGGACCCTGCGGGTTGCCTCAACCTCTTGGTGATTTGGGTCCGCTGGTGTGAGGTCATTTCTGCCTGCTTCCCAACACCTTGGTGATTTGGGCCCGCTGGTGTGCATGGATCCTTCTGGGTGCCTCATCCCCATGGTGATGTGGGCCCTCTTGTGTAAGGTCCAAACTGCTGGTTTCCTCACATTTTTATGATGTGGGCCCTCTGGTGTGAGGTCAGTTCTGCCTCGTTCCCATCCACTTAGTGATGTGGGCCCTCTGGTGAGAGATTGATCTTGCTGGGTTCCTCAAATTTTTGTGATGTGGGCCCTCTGGTTTTAGGTCGGACCTGCTGGGAGCCTATTTTGTTTGGTGATGAGGGCCCTCTGGTGTAAGGTCACAACTGCTGGGATCCTCACCTTTTATGATGTGGGCCGTCAGGTGTGTGGTGACTGCTGCCCGGATCCACATCCCTTGGTGATGTGGGCCTTCCCGTGTGAGGTGTTCTCTACTGCTTTTCTCAAATTTATGATGTGACCCCTCTGGTGTGAGGTAACTGATGCCTGGTTCCCATCCCCTTAGTGATGTGGGCCCTCTGCTGTTAGACTGATCCTGCTGGGCTCCTCACCTTTTATTGATGTGGGCCTTCTGGTGTGAGGTGGATCCTTCTGGGTGCCTCATCCCCTTCCTGATGGGTGATTTTATGTGCGGCCCCATCTGACTGGGTTCCTCACCATTTTATGAAATGGGCCCTCTGCTGTGAGTTTACTACTGCTAGGTTCCCATCCCCTTGGTGATGTGGAACGTCTGATGTAAGGTCAGCACTGCTGAGTTGCCCACCTTATTATGATGTGGGCCATAGGGTGTTAGCTCACTCCTACCTGGTTCTCATCCCCTTGTTGATGTGGGCCCTCTGGTGTGAAGTGGATCCTTCTGGGAGCCTCATTCCTTTCGTGATGTGCACCCTCTTGTGAGGTCATCCCTGTATGGTTCCCATCAGTTTGGTGATGTGAGTCCTCTGGTGGGAGGTGTATCCTGCTGGGTGCCTCATTCTCTTGGTGGTGTGGGCCCTCTGGTGTGATGTCACAACTGCTGTGTTCCTTAATATTTTATGATGTGGGTGCTGTGGTGTGAGGTAATGGATGCCTAGTTCCCATCCCCTTGGTGATGAGGGACCTGTGGTATAAGGGCACAACTGCTGGGTTCCTCACCTTTTTTTGATGTGGGCCCTCTGGTTTGAGGTGGATCCTGCTGGTTGCCTCATCCTCTTGGTGATGTGGACCCTCATTCTTGAGGTCACAATTGCTCGGTTCCTTACATTTTTATGATGTGGGTCCGCTGGTGTGAGGTCATTCTTGCCTGCTTCCCAACCCCTTGATGATTTGGGCCCTCTGGTGTGCGTGGATCCTTCTGGGGGCCTCATCCCCTAGGTGATGTGGGCACTCTGGTTTGAGATTACATGTGCTGTGTTCCTCACCTTGTTATGATGTGGGACCTCTGGTGTGAGGTCACTCCTGCCTGGTACACATCCCCTTGGTGATGTGGGCCCTCTGGTGTAAGGTCACAACTTCTGGGTTCCTCACAATTTATGATGTGGGCCCACAGGTGTAAGGACACTCCTGCCAGGTTCCCATCCCCTTGGTGATGTAAGACATCTGGTGTGAGGTGGGACTGGCTGGTTGACTCATCCCCTTGGTGATGTGGGCCCTCTGATGTGAGTTCACTCCTGCCTGGTTCCCATACCCTTGGTGATGTGGGCCCTCTGGTGTGAGGTGGTTCCTGCTGGGTGCCTCAACCCCTTAATGGTGGGGCTCTCTGTTGTGAGGTCCCAACTGCTGTATTCCTCTCCTTTTTATTATATGGGCCCACTGTTTTGAGGTTAATCCTGCCTGGTTCCCATCCACTTGGTGATGTGGGACCTGTGTTGTGAGATCCCAACTGCTGTGTTCCTCACTTTATTATGATGTGGGCCATCGGGTGTGAAGTCAATCCTGCCTGGTCCCCATCCCCTTGTTGATGTGGGCCCTCTGGTGTGAAGTGGGTCCTGCTGGGTGCCTCATTCCTTTGGTTATATGTACCGTCTCTTGTGAGGTCACTCCTGCATGGGTCCCATCAGTTTGATGGTGTGGGCTCTCTGGTGGGAGGTGTATCTTGCTGGGTGCCTCATCTTCTTGGTTTTGTGGGCCCTATGGTGTGATGTCACAACTGCTGTGTTCATCAATATTATATGATGTGAGCCCTCTGGTGTGAGGTTACTACTCCCTGGTTCACATCCCCTTGGTGATGTGGGACCTCTGGTGTGAGGTGGATCCTGATGGCTGCCTCATCTCTTTCCTGATGTGGGCTCTTTGATTTTACATGGATCCTGTTGGTTTCCAAACCTTTTTTTGATGTGGGCCCTTTGGTTTGAGGTGGATCCTGCTGGCTGCCTCATCCTATTGGTGATGTGGGCGCTCATTTTTGGGGTCACAGCTGCTGGTTTCCTTAGCTTTTTATGATGTGCGCCCGCAGGTGTGAGGTCATTCCTGCCTGCTTCCCATCCCCTTGCATATTTGTGCTCTCTGGTGTGCATGTAACTTTCAGGGTGCCTCATCCCCATGGTGATGTGGGCCCTCCCCTTTGAGGTCACATGTGTTGGGTTCCTCAATTTTTTTGATGCTGGCTCTGTGTTGTGAGGTCACACCTGCCTGGTACCATCCCCTTGGTGACGTGGGCCCTCCTGTGTAAGGTCTCAACTGCTGGTTCTCTCACATTTTTATGATGTGGGCCCTTTGGTTTGAGGTCACTCCTGCCTGGTTCCCATCTCCTTGGTGATGTGGGCCCTCTGGTGGGAGATTGATAAAGCTGGGTTCCTCTACTTTTTGCAATGTGGGCCCTCTGGTATTAGGTTTGACATGCTGGGAGTCTCATCCCCTTGGTGATGAGGGCTCACTGGTGTAAGGTCACAACTGCTGGGTTCCTCAGTTTTTATGATGTGGACCCAATGGTGTGAGGACACTCCTGCCAAGGTCCATAATCTTTGGTGATATGGGCCATCTGGTGTCTGGTGGTTCTGGCTGGGTGACTCATCCCCTTTGTGTTGTGGGCTCTCTGTTGTGAGTTCACTCCTGCCGGGTTCCCATACCCTTGGTGGTGTGGGCCCTCTGGTGTGAGGTGTCCTGCTGAGTGCCTCAAACACTTGGTGATGGGGCTCTCTGGTGTGAGGTTGCAACTGCTAGATTCCTCAGTATATTGTTATATGAGCCCTCTCTTGTGAGGTCCCTCCTGCCTGTTTCCCATTCCCATGGTGATGTGGGCTCTCTGGTGAGAGTTTGATCCTACTGGATTCCTCACCTTTTTGTGATGTTGGCCCTCTGGTGTGGGGTCACTCCTGCCTGGTACCCATCCCCTTGGTGATGTAGGCACTCTGCTGTGCATGGATCCTTCTGCGTGCCTCATACCCTTGGTGATGTGGGCCCTCTGGTGTGAGGTCACACTTGCCTCGTTCCCATCCCCTTGATGAATTGGGCCCTCTGTTGAGAGATTGATCCTTCTGGGTTCCTCATCTTTCTGTGTTGTGGGCCCTCTGGTGTTACATGGAACCTGTGGGGAGCCTCATCCCCTTTGTGATGAGGGCCCTCTGGTGTAAGTTTACAACTGCTGAGTTCCTCACTTTTTATGATGTGGGCCCAACGTTGTGAGTACACTCCTGCCAGGTTCCCATCCCCTTGGTGAAGTTGGCCATTTGGTGTAAGGTGGTTCTGGCTGGGTGACTCATTCCCTTGGTGATATGGGACCTCTGGTGTGAAGTGGATCCTGCTGGGAGCCTTATTCCTTTGGCGATGTGCACCATCTGGTGTGAGGTCAATCCTGAATGGTTTCCATTAGCTTGGTGATATGGGCCCTTTGGGTGCCTCATCCCCTGGGTGATGTGGTCCCTCTGGTGTGATGTCAACATTGCTGTGTTTCTCAATATTTTATGATGTGGTTCCTGTTGTGTAAGGTCACTCCTGCCTAGTTCCCATCCCCTTGGTGATATGGGACCTGTGGTGTAAGGTCACAACTTTTGGGTTCCTCACGTTTTTTTGACGTGGGCCCTCTGGTTTGAGGTGAATCCACCTGGTTGCCTCATCTTTTTGGTGTTGTGGGCCCTCAAATTTGAGGTCATAGCTGTTGGATTCCTTACCTTTTTATGATGTAGGCCCGCTGGTGTGAGGTCATTCCTGCCTGCTTCCCAACACCTTGGTGATTTGGGCCCACATGTGTGCGTGGATCCTTCTGGGAGACTCATCCCCTTGGAGATATTGGCCCACTGGTTTTTAAGTCCCATGTGCGGGTTTCCTCAACTTTTTATGATGTGGGCCATCTTGTGTGAGGTGGATCTTGTTGGTTGCCTCATCCCCTTGGTGATGTTGGCCCTCTTGTGTGAGGTGGATCCTGATGGGTACCTCATCCCCTTGGTGATGTGGACCCTCTTGTGTAAGGTCCCAATTCCTGGTTTCCTCACATTTTTATGATGTGGGTCCTCTAGTTTGAGGTCACTCCTGCCTGGTTCCCATCCCCTTGGTGATGTGGGCCCTCTGGTGAGAGATAGGTCAAGCTGGGTTGCTCAATTTTTTGAGATGTGGGCCCTCTGGTATTACGTTTAACCTGCTGGAAGCCTCATCCCCCTGGCGATGAGGACCCTCTTTTGTTAGGTCACAACTGCTGGGTTCCTCAGTTTTTATGATGTTGGCTCACTGGTGTGAGGACACTCCTGCCAGGGTCCTCATTTTTTATGATGTGGGCCCACTGGTGTTATGACACTCCTGCCAGGTTCCATAACTCTTGGTGATGTGGGCCATCTGGTGTCAGGTGGTTCCGGCTGGGTGACTCTTTCCCTTTGTGATGTGGGCCCTCTGTTGTGAGGTCACAACTGCTGGGTTCCTCACCTTTTCGTTATGTGGGCCCTCTGGTGTGAGTTCACTTCTGCCAGGTTCCCATACCCTTGGTGAAGTGGGCCCTCTGATGTGAGGTGGTTCCTGCTTAGTGCCTCAACCCCTTGGTGATGGGGATCTCTGGTGTGAGGTTTCAACTGCTAGATTCCTCAACTTTTTATTATATGGGCCTTCTCTTTTGAGGTCCCTCCAGCCTGGTTCCCATCCCCTTGGTGATTTGGGAACTGTATTTTGAGGTCCCAACTACTGGGCTCCTCACATTATAATGATGTGGGCCATTGGGTGTGAGGTCCCTCCTGCCTGGTTCCCATACCCGTGGTGATGTGGGGCGCCTGGTGAAAGTTTGATCCTACTGGGTTCCTCACCTTTTTGTGATGTTGGCCCTCTGGTGTGAGGTTAATCCTGCCTGGAACCCAACCCCTTGGTAATGGGGGCCCTCTGGTTTGAGGTCACATGTGCTGGGTTCAACATGAAGTCATCAACATTTTTATGATGTGGGCCCTCTGGGGTGAAGTCACTCTTGCCTCATTCCCATCCCCTTGGTGAAGTGGGCCATCTGGTGAGAGATTGATCCTCTTGGATTCCTCATCTTTCTGTGTTGTTGGCCCTCTGGTTTTAGGTGGAACCTGCTGGGAGACTCATCCCCTTTATGATGAAGGCCCTCTGGTGTAATGTTACAACTGCTGGGTTCCTCACTTTTTATGATGTGGGCCCAACGTTGTGAGTACACTCCTGCCAGGTTCCCATCCTCTTGGTGATGTGGGACATCTGGTGTATGGTGGTTCTGTCTGGGTGACTCATCCCCTTGGTGATGTGGGTCCTCTGGTGTGAGATCACAACTGCTGAGTTCCTCACCTTTTCATGATGTGGGCCGTCTAGTGTGAGTTCACGCCTGCCTGGATCTCATACTCTTGGTGATGTGGGCCCTGTGGTGTGAGGTTGTTCTTGCTGGGTGCCCCAACCACTTGGAAATGGGGCTCTCTGGTGTGAGGTTCCAACTGCTGGATTCCTCACCTTGTTATTATAGGGGACCTCTGTTGTGAGGTTACTCCTGCCTGGTTACCATCATTTTGGTGATATGGGGCCTGTGTTGTGAGGTCCCAACTGCTGGGTTCTTCACCTTATTATGATGTGCTCCATTGTGTGTGAGTTCAATTCTGCCTGATTCACATCCCATTGTTGATGTGGGGCCTCTGGTGTGAAGTGGATCCTGCTGGGAGCCTCATTCCTTTGGTGATGTGTGCCATCTTGTGCGAGGTCAATCCTGCATGGTTTCCATTAACTTGGTGAGGTGGGCCCTCTGGGTGCCTCATCCCCTTGGTGATGTGGGCTCTCTGGTGTGATGTCAACACTGCTGTGTTCTTCAATATTTTATGATGTGGTTCCTGTTGTGTGAGGTCACTCCTGCCTAGTTTCCCATCCCCTTGGTGATGTGGGACCTTTAGTGTAAGGTCCCAACTGCTGGTTTCCTCACATTTTTATAATGTGGGCCCTCTAGTGTGAGGTCACTCCTGCCTGGTTACCATCTCCTTTGTGATGTGGGCCCTCTGGTGAGAGATTGATCAAGCTGGATTCCTCAACTTTTTGTCATGTGGGCCCTCTGGTGTTAGGTTTAACCTGCTGGGAAACTCATCCCCTTGATGATGAGGGTCCACGGGTGTAAGGTCACAACTGCTGGGTTCCTCACTTTTTATGATGTGGGCCCACTGGTGTGAGGACACTCCTGCCAGGGTCCATAACCCTTGGTGATATGGGCCATCTAGTGTCAGGTGGTTCCGGCTGGGTGATTCATCCCCTTTGTGATGTGGGTCCTCTGTTGTGAGGTCACAACTGCTGGGTTCCTCAACTTTTCACAATGTGGGCCCTCTGGTGTGAGTTCACTGCTTCCGGGTTCCCATACCCTTGGTGATGTGGGCCCTCTGGTGTGAGGTGGTGCCTGCTGGGTGCCTCAACCCCTTGGTGATGGGGCTCTCTGGTGTGAGTTTGAAACTGCAAGATTCCTCAACATCACCTTTTAATGATGTGGGACGTCTGGTGTGAGTTCACTACTGCTTGGATCTCAGACCCTTGGTGATGTGGGCCCTCCGGTGTGAGGCTGTTCCTGCTGGGTGCCCCAACCACTTCGTGATGGGGCTCTCTGGTGTGAGGTTTCAAATGCTGGATTCCTCACCTTTTTATTATATGGGCCCTCTCTTGTGAGATTACTCCTGCCTGGTTCCCATCCCCTTGGTGATGTTGGACCTATATTGTGAGGTCCCAGCTACTGGGCTCCTCACATTATTATGGGTGGGCCATCGGGTGTGAGGTCACTCCTGCCTGGTTCCCATACCCATGGTGATGTGGGCCCCCTGGTGAGAGATTGATCCTACTGGGTTCCTCACCTTTTTGTGATGTTGGCCCTCTGGTGTGAGGTCACTCCTGCCTGGTACCCAACCCCTTGGTTATGTAGGCACTCTGCTGTGCATGGATCCTTCTGGGTGCCTCATCCCCTTGGTGATGTGGGCCCTCTGGTTTGAGGTTACAACTACTGGGTTCAACATGAATTCATCAACATTTTTGTGATGTGGGCCCTCTGGGGTAATGTCACTCCTGCCTCGTTCCCATTCCCTTGGTGAAGAGGGCACTCTGGTGTGAGACTGATCCTGCTGGGTTCCTCATCTTTCTGTGTTGTGGGCCCTCTGGTGTTAGGTGGATCCTGCTTGGAGCCTCATCCCCTTTGTGTTCCTCACTTTTTATGATGTGGGCTCAACATTGTGAGTACACTCCTGACAGGTTCCCATCCCCTTGGTGATATGGGACCTCTGGTGTAAGGTGGTTCTGTCTGAGTGACTCATCCCCTTGGTGATGTGGACCCTCTTGTGTGAGGTCACAACTTCTGAGTTCCTCACCTTTTCATGATGTGGGCAGTCTGGTGTGAGTTCACGCCTGCCTGGTTCTCATACCATTGGTGATGTGGGCCCTGTGGTGTGAGGTTGCTCCTGCTGGGTGCCCCAACCACTTGGTAATGGGGTTCTCTGGTGTGAGGTTCCAACTGCTGGATTCCTCACCTTATTATTATAGGGGCCCTCTGTTGTGAGGTTACTCCTGCCTGGTTACCATCACTTTGGTGATATGAGACCTGTGTTGTGAGGTCCCAACTGCTGGGTTCTTCACCTTATTATGATGTGCTCCATTGTGTGTGAGTTCACTTCTGCCTGATTCACATCCCATTGTTGATGTGGGGCCTCTGGTGTGAAATGGATCCTGCTGGGAGCCTCATTCCTTTGGTGATGTGCGCCATCTTGTGTGAGGTCAATCCTGCATGGTTTCCATTAGCTTGGTGAGGGGGACCCTCTGGGTGCCTCATCCCCTTGGTGATGTGGGCCCTCTGGTGTGATGTCAACACTGCTGTGTTCCTCAATATTTTATGATGTGGTTCCTGTGGTGTGAGGTCACTCCTGCCTAGTTTCCCATCCCCTTGGTGATGTGGGAGCTGTGGTGTAAGGTCACAATTTCTGGGTTCCTCATCTTTTTTTGATGTGGGCCCTCTGGTTTGAGGTGGATCCTGCTAGCTGCTTCATCCACCTGGTGGTGTGGACCCTCATTTTTGAGGTCACAACTGCTGGGTACATTACTTTTTTATGATGTGGGTCCGCTGGTGTGAGTTCACTCCTGCCTACTTCCCAACACCTTGGTGATTTGGGCCCGGTGGTGTGCGTGGATACTTCTGGGTGCCTCACCTTGTTGATGTGGGCTCTCTGGTTTGAGGTAACAGGTGCTGGGTTCCTCAACCTTTTATGAAGTGGGCCCTCTGTTGTGACGTCACTCCTGCCTGGTACCCATCCACATGGTGATGTGGGCCCTCTGGTGTGAGATGGATCCTGATGGGTGCCACATCCCCTTGGTGATGTGGGCCCTCCTGTGTAAGGTCCCAACTGCTGATTTCCTCACATATTTATAACGTTTTCCCTCTGGTGTGAGGTCACTACTGCCTCGTTCCCATTCCCTTGGTGATGTGGGCGCTCTGGTGAGAGATTGATCCTGCTGGGTTCCTCAACTTTTTGTGAGGTGGGCCTTCTGGTGTTATGTGGAACCTGCTGGGAGCCTCATCGCCTTGGTGATGAAGGCCCTCTGGTGTAAGGTCACAACTGCTGGGATCCTCACCTCTTATGATGTGGGCCGTCTGGTGTGAGGTGACTGCTGCCTGGATCCCATCCCCTTGTTGATGTGGGACCTCTGGTGTAAGGTCCCAACTGCTGTTTTCCTCACATTTCTTTGATGTGGACCTGTGGTGTTAGGTCACAACTTCTCGGTTCCTCATCTTTTTTGATGTGGGCCCTCTGGTTTGAGATGTTTCCTGTTGGTTGCCTCAACCTCTTGGTGACGTGGGCCCTCAATTTTGAGGTCACAACTATGGGTTCCTTACCTTTTTGTGATGTAAGCACGCTGGTGTGAGGTCATTCATGCCTGTTTCCCAACACCATGGTGATTTGGGCCCACTGGTGTGTGTGGATCCTTCTGGGAGCCTCATTCCCTTGGAGATATTGGCCCACTGGTTTGAAATCCCATGTGCTGGGTTCCTCAACTTTTTATGATGTGGGCCCCCTGGTGTGAGGTGGATCCTGTTGGTTGCCTCATCCCCTTGGTGATGTTGGCCCTCTGGTGTGAGGTGGATCCTCATAGGTCCCTCATCCCCTTGGTGATGTGGGACCTCTTGTGTAATGTTCCAACTGCTGGTTTCCTCACATTTTTATGATGTGGGCCCTCTGGTTTGAGGTCGATCGTGCTGGTAGCCTCATCCTCCAGGTGATGTGGGCCCTCACTTTTGAGGTCACAACTGCTGGCTTCCTTACATTTGAAAGATGTGTGTGGCTGGTGTGTGGTCATTCCTGCCTGCTTACAAACCCCTTGGTGATTTGGGCCCGCTGGTGTGCGTGGATGCTTCTGGGTGTCTCATCCCGTTGGTGATGTGGGCCCTCTGGTATGAGGTCACATGTGCGGGGTTCCTCAGCTTTTTGTGATGTGGGACCTCTGGTGTGTGGTCACTCCTGCCTGGTACCCATCCGCATGGTGATGTGGGCCCTCTGGTGTTAAGTGGAACCTGCTGGGAGTCTCATCCCCTTGGAGTTAAGGGCCCTCTGGTGTAAGATCACAACTGCTGGGTTTCTCAGTTCCTATGTTGTGGGCCCACTGGTGTGAGGACACTCCTGCCAGGTTCCCATCCCCTTGGTGATGTGGGCTCTCTGGTGTGACGTGGATCCTGTTGGGTGCCTCATCGCCTTGTTTATGTGGGGGATCTTTGGTAGGATCACAACTGCTGGTTTCCTAACATTTTTATGATGTGGGCTCTCTGGTGTGGGGTCACTCTTGTCTGGTTCCCATCCCCTTTGTGATGTGGGCCCTCTGGTGAGAGTTTGATCCTCCTGGGTTCCTCACCTTTTTGTTATGTAGGCCCTCTGTTTTGAGGATGTTCCTTCCTGGTCCCCATCCCCTTGGTAATGTGGGCCCTCTGGTGTGAGGTGGGTCCTGATGGGTGCCTCCTCACCTTGGTGATGTGGGTCCTCTTATTTGCAGTCACATATGCTGGGTTCCTCATATTTTTATGATGTGGGCCCACTGGTGTGAAGTCATTTCTGCCAAGTTCCCATCCTCTTGGTGATGTAGTCCCTCTTGTCTGAAGTGGATGCTGATGGTTGCCTCATCCCCTTGGTTATGGAGCCCTACTGTGTAAGGTACCAATTGCTGGTTTCCTCACATTTTCATGATGTGGGCCCTCTGGTGTGTGGTGGACGTTGATGGGTACCTTATCCCCTTGGTGATGTGGGGTCTCTGGTGTGAGGTCACTCCTGCCTGGTTCCCATGCCCTTGATGATGTGGGTCCTCTGGTCAGAGATTGATCCTGCTGGGTTCCTCAGCTTTTAGTGATGTGGGCCCTCTGGTGTGAGGTGGAACTTTCTGTGGGCCTCATCCCGTTGGTGACGAGGGCCCTCTGGTGTAAAGTCACTACTCCTGGGTTCCTCATTTTATATGATGTGGGCCCAGTGGTGTGAGGACACTCCTGCAAGGTTCCCATTCCCCTGGTGGTGTGGGCCCACTGTTGGGCGGTGTATACTGCTTGGTGCTTCATCCCTTTTGTGATGTGGGCCCTCTGGTGTTAGATGGATCCTGCTGGGTTCCTCAGCTTTTTTTGATGTGGGCCCTCTGGTTTGAGATGGATCCTGCTGGTTGCCTCATCCTCTTGTTGACATTGGCCCTCATTTTTGAGGTAACAACTGCTGGGTTCCATACCTTTTGATGATGTGGGCCCACTGGTGTGAGGTCATTCCTGCCTGCTTCTGATCCCCTTGATAATTTGGGGCCGCTGGTGTGCATGGATCCTTCTGGGTGACTCCTACCCTTGGTGATGTGTGCCCTCAGGTTTGAGGTCACATCTGCTGCGTTCCTCACATTTTTATGAGGTGGACCTTCTGGTGTGAGGTCACCCCTGCTTGGTACGCATCCCCTTGTTGATGTGGGCCCTCTGGTGTGAGGTGGATCCTGATGGGTGCCGCATCCCCTTGGTGATGTGGGCCCTCTTATGTAAGGTCTCAATTGCTGGTTTCCTCACATTTTTATGATGTGGGCCCTCTGGTGTTAGGTGGAACCTTAGGTGCCTCGGCCCCTGTGGTGTAAGGTCTCAACAGCTGGTTTCCTCTTTTTATTATGTGAGCTCAATGGTGTGATGACACTCTTACCAGGTTCCCATCACCTTGGTGATGTAGGCCATCTGGTGTGAGGTGGTTTCGGCTGGGTGACTCATCCCCTTGGTGATGTGGGCCCTCTGATGTGAGGTCACAACTGCTGGGTTCCTCACCTTTTCATGACGTGGGGTCTCTGGTGTGAGTCACTTCTGCCTGGTCCCCATACCCTTGGGGATATGGGCCCTCTGGTGTGAGGTGGTTCCTTCTGGGTGCCTCGTCCTCTTCGTGATGGGGCTCTCTGATTTAAGGTTCCACCTGCAGGATTCCTCACCATTTTATTATATGGGCCCTCTGTTGTGAGGTTACTCCTGCCTGATTGCCACCCGCTTGGTGATATGAGACCTGTGTTGTGATGTCCCAATTGCTGAGTTCCTAACCTTATTATGATGTGGGCCATTGGGTGTGAGGTCACTCCTGCATGGATCCCATCACCTGGTTGATTTGGTCCCTCTGTTGTGAAGTGGATCCTGCTGGGAGCCTCATTCTTTTAGTGATTTGTGCCGTCTGGTTTGAGGTCACTCCTGTGTGTTTCCCATCAGTTTGGTGATGTGGGCTCTCTTGTGGGTGGTGTACAGTGCTGGGTGCCTCATCCCCTCGGTCATGTGGGCCCTCTCTTGTGATGTCAAAACTGCTGTGTTCCTCAATATTTTATGATGTGGGTGCTGTGGTGTGAGATCACTCCTGCCTAGTTCTCATCCCCTTGGTGATTTGGGACCTCTGGTGTAAGGTCACAACTGCTCGTTTCCTCACCTTTTTTTTGATGTGGATCCGCTTGCTTGAGGTGGATCCTGCTGGTGGCCTCATCCTCTTAGAGATGTGGACCCTCATTTTTGAGGTCACAGCTGCTGGGTTCCTTACCTTTTTATGATGTGTGCCCTCTGGTGTGAGGTCATTTCTGCCTGCTTCCCAACACCTTGGTGATTTTGGCCTGCTGGTGTGTATGGGTCCTTGTGGGTGCCTCATCCCCTTGGTTATGTGGGCCCTGTGGTTTGAGGTCACATGTGCTGGGTTCCTCACCATTTTATGATGTGGGCCCTCTGGTGTGCTGTCACTCCTGCTTGGTATTCATCCCCATGGTTCTGTGGGCCCTCTGGTGTGAGGTGAATCTTGATGGGTGACGCATTCCTTTTGTAATGTGGGCCCTGTTGTGTAAGGTCCCAACTGCTGATTTCCTCACATTTTTATGATGTGGACCCTCTGGTGTGAGGTCACTCCTGTTGGGATCCTCACCTTTTATGATGTGGGCCGTCAGGTGTGTGGTGACTGCTGCCTGGATCTACTTCTCTTGTTGATGTGGGCCTTCCATTGTGAGGTGTTTCCTACTGCTTTCCTCAAATTTTGATGTGGCTTCTCTGGTGTGAGGTAACTGATGCCTGGTTCCCATCCCCTTGGTGATGTGGGCCCTCTGCTGTTAGATGGATCCTGCTGGGTTCCTCACCTTTTATTGATGTGGGCTTTCTGGGGTGAGGTGGATCCTTCTGGGTTCCTCATCCCTTGCCTGATGGGTCGCTCTGGTGTGCGGTCCCATCTGACTGTGTTCCTCCACCATTTTATGATATGGGCCCTCTGGTGTGAAGTTACTTCTGCCAGGTTCCCATCCCCTTCATGTTGTGGCGCCTCTGGTGTGAGGTCAGCACTGCTGGGTTGCTCACCTTATTATGATGTGGGCTATCGGGTGTTAGCTAACTCCTGCCTGGATCCCATCCCCATGTTGATGTGGTCCCTCAGGTGTGAAGTGGATCCTGCTGGGAGCCTCATTCGTTTGGTGATGTGCGCCCTCTAGTGGGAGGTATCTCCTGCATGGTTCACATGAGTTTGGTGATGTGAGTCCTCTGCTGGAAGGTGTATCCTGCTGGGTGCCTTATCCCCTTGGTGATTTGGGACCTCTGGTGTGATGTCACAACTGCTGTGTTCCTCAATATTATATGATGTGGGTGCTGTGGTGTGAGGTAACTGATGCCTAGTTCCCATCCCCTTGGTGATGAGGGACCTGTGGTATAAGGGAACAACTGCTGGGTTCCTCACATTTTTTTGATGTGGGCCCTCTGGTTTGAGGTGGATCCTGCTGGTTGCCTCATCCTCTTGGTGATGTGGACCCTCATTCTTGAGTTCAAAATTCCTGGATTCCTTACCTTTTTATGAAGTGGGCCCGCTGGTGTGAGGTCATTCTTTCCTGCTTCCCCACACCTTGGTGATTTGGGCCTGCTGGTGTGCGTGGATCCTTCTGGGGGCCTCATCCCCTAGGTGATGTGGGCACTCTGGTTTGAGGTTACATGTGCTGTGTTCCTCACATTGTTATGATGTAGGCCCTCTGGTGTGAGGTTACTCGTGCCTGGTACACATCCTCTTGGTGATGTGGGCCCTCTGCTGTGAGGTGGATCCTGATGGGTGCCTCATCCCTTTTGTGATGTTGGCCCTCTTGTGGAAGGTCCCAACTGCTGGTTTCCTCACATATTTATGATGTGGACCCTCTGGTGTGAGTTCACTCCTGCCAGGTTCCAATACCCTTGGTGATGTGGACCCTCTGGTGTGAGGTGGTTCCTGCTTGGTGCTTCAACCCCTTGGTGATGGGACTCTCTGGTGTGTGGTTGCAAATGTTAGATTCCTCAAATTTTCATTTTATGGGCCCTCTCTTGTTAGGTTACTCCTGCCTGTTTCCCATCCCCTTGGTGATGTGGGACCTGTATTGTGAGGTCCCAATTGCTGGGCACCTCACCTTATTATTATGTGGGCCATAGGATGTGAGGTCCCTCCTGCCTTTTTCTCATCTCCATGTTGATGGGGACCCCTTGATGAGAGTCTGATCCTTCTGGGTTCCTTACTTTTTGTGATATTGGTCCTCTGGTGTGAGGTCACTCCTGCCTGGTACCCAACCCATTGGTGATGTAGGCCCTCTGCTGTGCATGGATCCTTCTGGGTGCCTCATCCGCTTATTGATGGGGGCCCTCTGGTTTGATGTCACATGTGCTGGGTTCCTCATCTTTTTATGATGTGTGCTCTGTGGTGTGAAGTCACACCTGCCTGGTACCCATCCCCATGGTGATGTGGGCCCTCTCGTGTGAGGTGGACCCTGATGGTTCCCTCATCCCCTTGGTGATGTGGGCCCTCTTGTGTAAGGTCCAAGCTGTTGGTTTCCCCACATTTTTATGATGTGGACCCTCTGATGTGAAGCCACTACTGCCTTGTTCCATTCCCTTGGTGATGTGGGCCCTCCGTGGAGAGATTGGTCCTGCTGGGTTTCTCAACTTTTTGTGATGTGGGCCCTCTGGTGTTAGGTGGAACCCGCTGGAAGCCTCATCGCCTTGGTGATGAGGACCCTCTGGTGTAAGGTCAAAATTGCTGGGTTCCTGAACTTTTATGTTGTGGGCCATCTGGTGTGAGGTGACTGCTGCCTGGACCCCATTCCCTTGATGATGAGGGACCTATGGTGCAAGGTCCCAACTGCTGTTTTCCTGACATTTTTATGATGGAGGCCAGCTGGTGTGAGGTCATTCCTGCCTGCTTCCCAAAGCCTTGGTGATTTGCGCCCACTGGTTTGCGTGGTTCCTTCTGGGAGCCTCAACCCCTTGGAGCTCCGGGCCCAACGTTTTGAAGTCCCATGTGCTGGCTTCCTCAAATTTTTATGATGTGGGCCCTCTGGTGCGAGGTTGGTTGACTCATCCCCTTGGTGATGTGGGATCTCTGGAATGAGGTGGATCCTGATGGGCGCCTCATCAACTTGGTGATGTGGGCCCACTTGTGTAAGGTCCTAAATGCTGGTTTCCTCATATTTTTATGATGTGAGCACTCTTGTGTGAGGTCACTCCTCCCTGGTTCCCATCACCTTGGTGATGTGGGCCCTCTGGTGAGAGATTGTTTGTGCTGGGTTCCTCAACTTTTTTGTGATGTAGGCTCTCTGGTGTTAGGTTAATCTGCTGGGAACCTCATCTTCTTGATGATGAGGGTCAACTGGTTTAAGGTCACAACGGCTGGGATCCTCACATTTTATTATGTGGGCAATCTGGTGTGAGGTAAAGGATGCCTGAGGTGATCGACATGAGGTGAGGGAGTTATGGGAGGGGAGGTGAGGAAAGTGAGGGAGGTGAGGTGAGAGAGGTGAGGGATGTTAAATGTGGGAGGTGAGGTAGGTGAGGTGTGGGGGGTGAGGGAAGTGAGGTGAGGGAGGAGAGGTGACGTGAGTGAGGTGAGGTGAGAGATGTGACGGAGGTGAGGTGTGGAAGGTGATGTGAGGGAGGTGAGGGAGGTAAGGTGAGGGAGATAAGGTGAGCTAAGGGAACTGAGGAGATGTGTGGGAAGTGGGGGAGGTGAGGTGAGGGAGGTGAGGTGATGTTGGTGAGGGAGGTAAGGTGAGGGAGGGGATGTGAGGTAAGGGAAGTGAGAAGAGAGGTGAGAGGTGAGGGAGGTGAGGTGAGGGAGGTGAGGTGTGGTGAAGGATATGAGGTGATGTGAGGGAGTTGAGGTGAGGTGAGGAAGGTGATGTGAGGGAGGTGAGGGAGGTGAGGTGTGGGAGGAGATGTGACGCTGGTGAGGGAAGTAAGGTGGGGAGGTGAGGTGAGGTAAGGTAAGTGAGGAGACTTGTGGGAGGTGAGGGAGGTGAGGTGAGGGAGGTGAGGTGAGTTGAGGGATGTGAGGGAATTGAGGTGAGGTGAGGGAAGTGAGGGAGGTGTGGTGAGGGAGGTGAGGGAGGTGAGGTAAGGGAGGGGAGGGAATTGAGTGGAGGGAGGTGAGGGAAGTGAGGTGAGGGAGGTGAGGTGAGGTGAGGGAGATTTGGGAGGTGAGATGAGGGATGTGAGGTGAGTTTTAGGAGGTGAGAAGTGTGGGAATTGATGGAGGTGAGATGAGGAAGGTGAGGTGATGGAGGTGTGGTGAGGGAGGTGAGGGAGTTAGGTGAAGGTGGTGAGGTGAGAGAGGTGAGGGATGTGAGGCGATGGAGGTGAGGTGAGGTGAGGGAGGTGAGGTGAGGTGTAGGAAGTGAGATGATGAGGGATGTGAGGGAGGTGAGGTTGGGAGGTGAGGGAGGTGAGGTGAGGTAGATGATGTGAGGGAAGTGACTTCAGGGAGGTGATGCAGGTGAGGTGAGGGAGGTGAGGTGAGGTGAGGGAGGTGAGGTGAGGGATGCGAGGGAGGTGAGGTGATGGAGGTGAGGGAGGTGAGGCGTGGGAGGTGAGGGAGTTGAGGTGAGGGAGGTGTGGGTGATGAGGTGAGGGAAGTGAGGGAGGTAAGGTGATGGAGGTTAGGTGAGGTTAGGGAGGTGAGGTGAGGTGATGGAGGTGAGGTAATATGAGCGAGGTGAGGTGAGCAGAGGTGGTGAGGGAAATGAGGTGAGGGAGGTGAGTGAGATGAGGTGAGAGAGGTGAGGGAGGTGAGGTGAGGGAGGTGATGGAGGTGAGGTGAAGGAGGTGAGGGGGTGAGTTTAGGGAGGTGAGGGAGGTGAGGTGAGGGAACTGTGGTGAGTTGAGGGAGGAGAGGTGATGTGAAGAAGTTGAGGTGAGAGATGTGAGGGAGGTGAGGTGAGGTAGGTGATGTGAGGGCATTAAGGGAGGTGAGGTGAGGGAGGTGAGGTGAGGGAGGTGAGGTGAGGTGTGGGAGGAGATGTGACGTTGGTGAGGTAGGTAAGGTGAGGGAGCTGAGGTGAGGTAAGGGAAGTGAGGAGAGGTGTGGGAGGTGAGGGAGGTGAGGTGAGGTGAGTGAGGAGAGGTGAGTTGAGGTTAGAGATGTGAGGGGAGGTGTGGGAGGTGATGGAGGTGAGGTGAGGGAGGTAGGTGAGGTGAGGGAGGTGAGGTCATGTGATTGTGTTGAGGTGAGGTAGGTAAGTTGACAGAGTTGAGGGAAGGGGAGAAAGGTGAGGTGAGGTGTGGGACATGAGATGAGGGATGTGAAGGAGGTGAGGTGAGGGAGGTGAGATGACGGAGGTGAGGTGAGATGAGGTGTGGGAGGTGAGGGAGGTGAGGGGAGGTAGGTGAGGGAGTTTAGGTGAGGGAGGTGAGGGAGGTGAGATGAGGGAGGTGAGGTGACAGAGGTGAGGTGAGGTGAGGGAAGTGACGTTAGGTGTAGGAGGTGAAGGAGGTGAGGTGAGGGAGGTGAAGTGAGTTCCGGAGAGGTGACTTGAGGGAGGTGAGGTTAGTAAGGTGATGTGAGGGAGGTCAGGGAGGTGAGGTGCGGGATGTGAGGTGAGGGAGGTAAGGTGAGGTGAGGGTGGTGAGGTGAGGGAGGTTAGGTGAGGGAGGGATGACGTGAGGTGAGCGAGGTGAGGGAGGGATGACGTGAGGTGAGGGAGGTGAGGGAGGGAGGGAGGTGAGGTGAGGGAGGGAGGGAGATCAGAAGAAGTGGGTGAGGTGATGGAGGTGAGGTGAGGTGATGTGAGGGAGGTGAGTTGAGCTGAGGTGAGGGAGGTGAAGGGAGGGAGGTGAGGTGTGGGAGGTGACGTGAGGGAGGTGAGGTGTGGGAGGTGAGGGAAGCCAGGTAAGGGAAGTGAGGTGAGGGGGGTGAGGGAGGTGACGGTGGTGAGGTAAGTGAGTTGAGGGAGGTGAGGTGAGGGAGGTGACGGAGGTGAGGTGAGGTGAGTGAGGGGAGGTGAGGGAGGTGAGGTGAGGGAGGTGAGGTGAGGGTGGTGAGGGAGGTGAGGTGATGTGAGGGAGGTGAGGTGAGAGAGGTGAAGGAGGTGAGGTGGGGGAGGTGATGTGAGGGAGGTCAGGTGAATTGAGTGAGGTGAGGTGAGGGAGTTGAGGGAGGTAACCTGAGGGAGGTGAGGAGATATGTGGGAGGTAAGGAGCCATTTGCGAAGTGAAGAATGTGAGGAGAGGGAGGTGAGTTGAGGGAGGTGAGAGAGCTGAGGTGAGGGAGGTGAGGTGAGGGGGGTGAGGGAGGTGACGGTGGTGAGGTGAGTTGAGGGAGGTGAATAGAGGTGTGGGAAATGAGGCAGGTGAGTTGAGCTGTGGGAGGTGAGGGAGGTGAGGTGAGGGAGCTGAGGTGATGTGAGGTGTGGTGAGGGAGGTGAGGTGTGCTGAGGGAAGTGAGGTGAGTTAGATAAGGAAGGTGAGGTGAGGGAGGTGAGGGAGGTGAGAGAGGTGAGGTGAGGTGACGGAGGTGAGATGAGGGAGGTGAGGTGAATTGTGGGAGGTGAGGGAAGTAAGGTGAGGAGGGTGAGGTGAGGGAGGTGAGGTGAGGTGAGGGAGGTGAGGTGAAGTGAGGAGGTTAGGTGAGGGAGGGAGGGAGGTGAGGTAAGGGAGCTGAGGGAGGGAGGGAGCTGAGGTGAGGAAGGGAGGGAGGTGCAAAGAGGGAGGTGAGGTGAGGTGAGGGAGGTGAGGTGAGGGAGGTGACGGAAGTGAAGTGAGGGTGGTTATGGAGGTGGGGTGAGGAAGGTGAGGGTGGTAAGTTGAGGGAGGTGAGGGAGGTGATGGGAGGGAGGTGAGGTGAGGCAGGTGAGGTGAGGCAGGTGAGGTGAGGCAGGTGAGGTGTTCACCTCCCTCACCTCCCTCACCTCACCTCCACCAACTCCTCTCCCTCACCTCACCTCACTTCTGTCACCTCATTACCCACACCTCCCTCACCTCCCTCACCTCCCTCACCTCCCTCACCTCACCTCTCTCACCTCAACTCTCTCACCTCCCTTACCTCACATCCCTCACCTCCCTAACCTCATCTCCCTCACCTCACCTCCCTCACCTCCCACACCTCACCTCACCTCCCTGGCCTCTTCTCCATCACATCCCTCACCTGACCTCAAACACCTCACCTCACCTCCATCACCTCACCTCCCTCACCTCATTCACCTCACCACCCTCACCCCACCTCCCTCACCTCCCTCACCTCACCTCAGCACCCTCAAATCACCTCACCACCCTCACCTCACCTCCCTCCCATCACCTCCCTCACCTCCCTCAACTTACCACCCTCACCTTCCTCACCCCACCTCCATAACCACCCTCACTTCACTTCCGTCACCTCCCTCACCTCACCTCCCTCACCTCACCTCACCTCCCTCTTTGCACCTCCCTCCCTTCCTCACCTCAGCTCCCTCCCTCCCTCAGCTCCCTTACCTCACCTCCCTCCTTCCCTCACCTAACCTCCTCACTTCACCTCACCTCCCTCACCTCACCTCACCTCCCTCACCTCACCTCACATCCTTCACCTCACCTCCCTCACCTCCCTCACATCACCTCCCTAACCTCACGTCCCTCACATCACTTCTCCCTCACTGCACATCACCTCCCTCACCTCAACTCCCTCACCTCTCTCACATCACCTCCATCACCTCCCACACCTCACTTCACCTCACTCACCTCATGTCACCTCCATCACCTCACCTCCCTCAACTCTCTAACCTAACCTCTCACACCTCACCTCCCTCACCTCATTTCCCTCACCTCACCTCCCTCACTTCCCACACCTCACCTCCCTCACAGGACCTCTCTCACCTCACCTCCCTCACCTCCTCTCTCTCACCTCATCTCCCTCACCTCATTTTCCTCACCTCCCTCACCTCAACTCACCTCCCTCACCACACCTCACCTTCCTCACGTTACCTCCTTCACTTCCGTCACCTCATGTCACTCACCTCCGTCACCTCACCTCCCTCACCTTCCACACCTCACCTCACCTCCCTTCCCCCAACTCACCTACCTCTCCTCCCTAACTTCACCTCCCTCAACTACTTCACCTCACCTCTGTCACTTCAACTCAACTCAGCTCCCTCACCTCCCTCACCTCACCTCCCTCACCTCAACTCCCTCACCTCACCTCACATCCCACACCTCACCTCCCTCACCTCAACTCCCTCACTTCCCTGACATAACCTCCCTCACCTCACATCCCTCATCTCCCTCACCTCACCTTCCTCCCCTCACCTCATCTCCCTCACCTCACCTCCCTCACCACACCTCACCTCACCTCACCTCCCTCCAATCACCTCCCTCACCTCACCTCTATCAACTCCCTCACCTCACCTCCCTCTCTTCACCTCCCTCCCTTCCTCACCTCACCTCCCTGCCTCCCCACCCTCACCTTACCTCTATCCCTCCTTCACCCTACCTGCATCACTTCACCTCATCTCCCTCTACTCACCTCAGCTCCGTCACCTCACCTCACTTCCCTCACCTCACATCCCTAACCTCACCTCCCTCACCTCACCTCCCTCTCCTCACCTACCTCACCTCCCTCACATCACCTCTCCCCCTCATCCCACCTCACCTCCCTCAACTCACCTCCCTCACCTCACCTCCCTCACCTCCCTCACCTCCCCTCCCTCACCTCACCTCACTTCTGTCACCTCACATCCCTAACCTCCCACACCTCACCACACTCAACTCACCTCCCACACCTCAACTTCCTCCCTCACTCACCTAACCTCCCTCACTTCACATCAGCCTCACCTCACCTCAACTCTCTCACCTCATCTCAACTCCCTCACTTCACCTCCCTCAGCTCACCACTCCTCCTTCACCCCACCTCACTTCCCTAACCTCACCTCCCTCAACACAATCACATCACCTCCCTCACCTCACCTCCCTCAACTTTCTCACCTCACCTCCCTCGCCTCTTTCACATCACCTCCCTCACTTCCCTCACCTAATTTCTCTCACCTCCCTCACCTCACCTCACCTCCCTCACATCACCTCACCTCCCTCACTTCACCTCACCTCTCTCACATCACCTCCCTCCCCTGCCTCCCCTCCCCTCCCTCACCTCACTGCCCTCACCTCCCTCACCTCCCCTCCCTCACTTCACCTCCCCTCCCTCACTTCACCTCCCCTCCCTCACTTCACCTCCCCTCCCTCACTTCACCTCCCCTCCCTCACTTCACCTCCCCTCCCTCACTTCACCTCCCCTCCCTCACTTCACCTCCCCTCCCTCACTTCACCTCCCCTCCCTCACTTCACCTCCCCTCCCTCACTTCACCTCCCCTCCCTCACTTCACCTCCCCTCCCTCACTTCACCTCCCCTCCCTCACTTCACCTCCCCTCCCTCACTTCACCTCCCCTCCCTCACTTCACCTCCCCTCCCTCACTTCACCTCCCCTCCCTCACTTCACCTCCCCTCCCTCACTTCACCTCCCCTCCCTCACTTCACCTCCCCTCCCTCACTTCACCTCCCCTCCCTCACTTCACCTCCCCTCCCTCACTTCACCTCCCCTCCCTCACTTCACCTCCCCTCCCTCACTTCACCTCCCCTCCCTCACTTCACCTCCCCTCCCTCACTTCACCTCCCCTCCCTCACTTCACCTCCCCTCCCTCACTTCACCTCCCCTCCCTCACTTCACCTCCCCTCCCTCACTTCACCTCACCTCTCTCACATCACCTCCCTCCCCTGCCTCCCCTCCCCTCCCTCACCTCACTGCCCTCACCTCCCTCACCTCACCTCCCTCACCTCCCTCAACTCACCTCACCTCACTCATATCACCTCACATCCCTCACCTCACCTCTGTCACATCACAAACCTCTCCTCCCCTCCCTCTACTCACCTGACCTCCCTCACCTCCCTCACCTCACCACTCCTCCCTCACCCCACCTCACTACCCTCACCTCACCTCCGTCAACACCATCACCTCATCTCCCTCACCTCACCATCCTCTCCTCACCTCTCTCACCTCCCTCACCTCACCTCCCTGACCTCACCTCATTTCTGTCACCTCACCTCCCTCACCTCCCTCCCCTCCCCTCCCTCATCTCAACTCCCTAACCTGCCTTACCTCACCTCCCTCACCTCTCCTCCCTCATCTCACCTCACTTCCGTCACCTTACCTCCCTCACCTCCCTCACCTATTCTCCCTAACCTCAGCTCATCTCCTTCACATCACCTCTCCTCCCTCACTTCACCTCACCTCCCTCACCTCCCTCACCTCACTTGCCTCGCCTCACCACACTCAACTCCCTTACTTCCCCTCCCTCATCTCATCTCCATAAACTCACTTCCCTCAGCTCCCTCACCTCACCTCCCTCACCTCCCTCACCTCACCTTCCACACCTCACTTACCCTCCAACACCTTACCTCACATCTTTCAGATTCCTTACCTCCCCTCCCTCACCTCACCTCCCTCTCCTCCCTCACCTCACCTCCCTCACCTCACCTCCTTCACATTCCTTACCTCCCCTCCCTCACCTTATATCCCTCACCTCACCTCCATCACCTCCCTCACCTCACCTCCCACACCTCACCTCATCTCCCTTCCCTCACCTTGCCTCTCCTCCCACACCTCACCTCATCTCCCTAACTTCACCACCCTCACCTCCCTAACCTCACCTCCCACAACTCCCCTCCTTCACATCACCTCACTTCTGTGACCTCATTTCCCTCACCTCCCTCACCTCACCTCGCTCACCTCGCCTCCCACACCTCACTACACCTCCCTCACCTCACCTCCCTCACATCACATCACCTTCATCACCTCACCTCACCTCCCTCTCTTCACGTCCCTAAACACCCACACGTCTCCTCACCTCCCTAACCTCACCTCACTTCCCTCACCTTACTTCCCTCACTACTCTCACCACACCTCCCTCAACTCATGTCACCTCACCTCACCTCCCTCACCTCACCCACCTATTTTCACCTACCTTACCTATTTTCACCTCCCTCCCTTCCACACCACACCTCACTCACCTCACCTACCTCACCTCACCTCTCTCACCTTACCTCACATACCTCACGTCACATCCCTCTCTTCACCTCCCTCACATCCCTCACATCACCTCCCTAACTTCACCTCCCTCAGCTACCACACCTCACGTCCCTAGCCTCACCTCACCTTCCTCACCTCACCTACCTATTTTCACCTCCCTCCCTTCCACACCACACCTCCCTCCCTCCCTCCCTCGCCTCACCTCACCTCCCTCACCTCACCGCAACCTCCCACACGTCTCCTCACTTCCCTAACCTCACCTCACCTCCCTCACCTCATCATCCTCACCTCACCTCCCTCACCTCACCTCATCTCCCTCACATTAACTCCCTCACCTCCCTCACCTCCCTTGCCTCACCTCCCTCACCTCTCTCACCTCACCTCCCTCACCTCATTTCCCTCACCTCCCTCACCTCACCTCACCTAACTCACATCCCTCACCTCACCTCCCTCACCTCACCTCCTTCATTTCCCACACATCTCCTCACTGCCCTAACATCACCTCTAGTCCCTCACCTCACCTCCCTCACCACAACCCCATCACCTCCCTCATATCACCTCATCTCCATCACCACCCTCACCTCACCTCCCTCACCACACCTCTCCTCCCTCATCTCACCTCAACTCCCTCACTCCACATCCCTCATCTCCTTCACATTACCTCCCTCCCCTCCCTCACCTCTCCTCCCTCACCTACCTTACCTCACCTCCCTAACCTCATCTCCCTCACGTCACCTCCCTTGCCTCCCTCACCTCACTGCCCTCACCTCCGTCACCTCACCTACCACAACTCACCTCACCTCACCTCCGTCACCTCCCCTCCCTCTCCTCCCCTCCCTCTCCTCACCTCACCTCACTCACTTCATCTACCTCGCCTCTCACCTCACCTCTCTCACTTCCCTCACCTAATTTCCCTCACCTCCCTTACCTCACCTCACCTCCCTCACATCACCTCACCTCCCTCACATCACCTCCCTAAACTCCCCAAAGTCTCCTCCCCTCCCTAACATCACCTCTACTCCCTCATCACAACTCCTTCCCCACAATCCCATCACCTTCCTCACATCACCTCCCTCAACTCACCTCCCTCACCTCCCTCACCTCACCTCTCCTCCCTTATCTCACCTCAACTCCCTCACCCATCCTCCCTCACCTCCATCACATCACCTCCCTCCCCTCGCTCACCTCACCTCCCTCACCTACCTTACCTCACCTCCCTCACCTCATCCCTCCTCCCTCACCTCACTCACTTCCTTCACCTCACCTCCCTCAACACCATCACCTCATCTCCCTCACCTCACCTCCCTCACCTCTCCTCCCTTGCCTCCCTAACCTCACCTCCCTCACTTACCTCACCTAATTTCCCTCACTTCCCTCAGCTCACCTCACCTCACTCACATCACCTCACCTCCCTTTCCTCACCTCAACTCCCTCACCTCAACTCCCTATCCTCCCACAAGTCTCCTCACCTCCCTAACCTCACTTCACCTCCTTCACCTTACCTCCGTCACTACCCTAACCTCACCTCCCTCACCTCCCTCACCTGACCTCCCCCAACTCACCTCACCTCCGTCACCTCCCTCCTTTCCCTCACCTCACCTCACCACATTCACCGCACCTCACCTCCCTCACCTAACCTCCCTCACCTCCCTCCACTCACCTTCCTCACCTTCCTCACCTCACCTCCCTCACCTCTCTTACCTCACCTCCCTCACCTCATTTCCCTCACCTCCTTCACCTCACCTCATCTCCCTCAAATCACCTCACCTCCCTCTCCTCACCTATCCTCCCTCACCTCAACTCCCTTACTTCCCACATGTCTCCTCACATTCCTAACCTCACCTCACCTCCCTCACCTTTCCTCCATCACTACCCTCAACTCAGCTCCCTCACCTCCCTCACCTCACCTCCCTCACCTCCCACAACTCACCTCACCTCCCTCATCTCACCTCACTTACCTCACCTCAACTTCCTCACCACCCTCACCTCAACCCCTCACCTACCTCACCTCACTTCCCTCGCGACACCTCACCTCCCTCACCACACCTCATCTTAGCACCCTCACAATAACTCACCTCAGTTCCCTCACTTCAGCTCACTCACCTCACCTCCCTCAACTCCCTCACCTCACCTCCCTCACGTCCCTCACCTCACCTCCCACCCCTCACCTCACCTGACTCACCTCACCTCTCCTCCCTCAACTCACCCCCTCACCTCACCTCCATCACCTCCCTCACTTCACGTCCCTCACCTCATCTCACCTTCCTCACATCACCTCCCTCTTCTAACCTCCCTCCCTCCCTCACCTCACCTCACCTCCCTCCCTCCCTCACCTCTCCCACCTCACCTCCATCCCTCCCTCACTTCACCTCACATCCCTCACCTCACCTCCCTCACCTCAACTCCCTCACCTCCCACACCTCACCTCACCTACCTCACAACCCTTACCTTACCTTGCTCACCTCATCTCCCTCACCTCACCTCCCTTACCTCCCTCACCTCACCTCACACACCTCACCTCCCTCACCTCCCTTCCCTCATCTCAACTCCCTAACCTCCCTCCCCTAACCTCCCTCACCTCTGCTCATGTCTTTTATGTCACCTCTCCTCCCTCACTTCACCTCACCTCCCTCACCTCCCTCACCTCTCTTCCCTCACCTCACCTTCCTCACATCCCTTACCTCCCCTCCCTCACCTCATCTCCCTCACCTCACCTCCCTCACCTCCCTCACCTCACTTCCCTCACCTCCCTCACCTCACCTCCCACACCTAACCTCACCTCCCTTCCCTCACCTCACATTTGCTCCCTCACCTAACCTCACCACACTCACCTCCCTAACCTCACCTCTCTCAGCTCCCTTTCCTCATCTCACATCACTTCCTTGACCTCATTTCCCTCACATCACTCACCTCACCTCCCTCACATCACCTCCCCTCCCTCACCTCACCTCACCTCATCTCCCTCACTTCACCTCCGTCACCTCTCACACCACTCCTCACCTCCCTAACCTCACCACACCTCCCTCACCTCACCTCTGAAACTTCCCTCATCTCACCTCCCTCACCACACTACCCTCATATCCGTCACCTCACCTCTCTCACCTCACCTCTCCTCCCTCACCTCACCTCACCTCCATCAAGTCACCTCCCTCACCTCCCTTACTATAACTCCCTCACCTCCCTCAACTCACCTCTATAACCTCCCTCACCTTATGTCCCTCATATCATGGCCCTCACCTCCCTCACCTCACCTCCCTCACCTCTCTCTCCTCACCACCCTCACCTCCCTCACCTCATTTTGCTCACTGCTTCAACTCACCTCACCTCCCTCACATCACCTCACCTCCCTCACCTCAACCTCACATACCTCATCTCACCTCCCTGACCTCCCACTCCTCGCCTCACCTCCCTAAACTCACCTTACCTCCCTCACTTCCCTCACCTCACCTCCCTCACCTCACCTCCCTCAGTTCCCTCTCCTTACCTCCCTCACCTCCCACAGCTCACCTACTTCACCTACCTCACCTCACCTCGCTCACTTCACCTCCCTCACCTCCCTCAACTCATGTCCCTCACCTCAGGCATCAGTTAGCTCACAACAGATGGCCCATATCATAAAATGTGAGGATCCCAGCAGTTCTGACCTTACACCAATTTGCCCTCATCACCAAGGGCATGAGGCTCCGAGAAGGTTAAACCTCACACCAAAGGGACCACATCACAAAATGTTGAGTAATCCAACAGGATCAACCTCTCACCAGAGGGCTCACATCACTAAGGGGATGGGAACGAGGCAGGAGTGACCTCACACTATAGGGCCCACATCAAAAAATGTGAGGAAACCAGCAGTTGGGACCTTACACAAGAGGGCCCACATCACCAATGGGATGAGGTACCCATCAGGACCCAACTCACACCAGAGGGCCCATGTCACCAAGGGGATGAGGCAACCAACAGGATCCACCTCACACCAGAGGGTCCACATCATAAAAAGTTGAGGAACCCAGCTAATGGGACTTCAAAACAGTGGGCCCAGATCTCCAAGGGGATGAAGCTCCCAGAAGGATCCACGCACACCAGTGGGCCCAAATCACCAAGGGTTGGGAAGCAAGCAGGAATGGCGTGAGAAGCAGGCAGGAATGACATCACACCAGCGGGCCCACATAATAAAAAGGAAAGGAACCCAATACTTATGACCTCAAAAATGAGGGCCCACATAAGCAAAGGATGAGGCAGCCAGCAGGATCCACCTCAAACCAGAGGACCCACATCAAAAAAAGGTGAGGAACCCAGCAGTTGTGACCTCAAACCAGAGGGCCCACAACTCCAAGGGGATGAGGCACCAAATAGGATCCACGCACAGCAGAGGGCCTACATCACCAATGGTTTGGGTACCAGGCAGGAGTGACCTCACACCAGAGGGCCAACATCACAAAAGTTGAGGAACCCAGTAGGACCAAACTCTCACCAGGGACCCCACATCACCATGGGGATTGAAAGCAGGCAGGAGGGACCTCACACCCAATGGCCCACATCATAATAAGGTGAGGAGTCCAGCAGTTGGGACCTAGAATACAGTTCCCAAATCACCAAGGGAATGGGACCCAGGCAGGAGTAATCTCACAAGAGAGGGCCCATATAATAAAAAGTTGAGGAATCTAGCAGTTGCGACCACACACCAGAGAGCCCCATCACCAAGGGGTTGAGGCACCCAGCAGGAACGACTTCACACCAGAGGGCCCACATCACCAAGGGTATGAGAAACTGGCAGGAGTGAACTCACACCAGAGGGCCCACATCATGAAAAGGTGAGGAATACAGCAGTTGTGACCTCACAACAGAGGGCCCACATCACAAAGGGGATGAGTCACCCAGCCGGAACCACCTGACACCAGATGGCCCACATCACCAAGAGTTATGGAACCTGGCAGGAGTGTCATAACACCAGTGGGCCCACATCATAAAAAATGAGGAACCCAGCAGTTGTGACCTTACACCAGAGGGCTCTCATCACCAAGGGAATGAGGCTCGCAGGAGGTTCAACCTAACAGGAGAGGGCCCAAATCACAAAATGTTGAGCAACCCAGCAAGATCACTCTCACAAGATGGCCCACATCACCAAGGGGATAGGAACCAGGCAGGAGTGACCTCAAACTAGAGGACCCACATCATAAAAATGTGAGGAAACCAGGAATTGGGACCTTACACAAGAGGGCCCACATCACCAAGGGGATGAGGCGCCCAGAAAGATACACCTCAAACCAGTGAGCCAACATCACCAAGGGGATGGATACCAGGCAGATTTGACCTCCCAACAGAGGGCCCACATCAAAAAAAAGGTGAGGAACCCGGCAAATGTGACCTCAAACCAGAGGTGCCACATCACTATGGCGATGAGGCACCCAGATGGTTTCACGCACACCAGAGAACCCAAATATGCAAGGGGATGGGAAACAGGCAGGAATGGCCTCACACCAGAGGACACACATCATAAAAAGCTAAGAAACCCAGCAGTTGTTACCCCCAAAATCAGGGCCAACACCACCAAGAGGATGAGCCAGCCAGCAGGATCCACTTCAAATCAGACAGCCCACATCAAAAACTGTGAAGAAACCAGCAGGATCCATGTAAAATCAGAGGGCCCACATCACCAAAGAGATGGGAACCAGACATTAGTTACCTCACACCAGAGGGCCCACATCATAAATTTGAAGAAAGTAGTAGGAAACACCTCACACTGGAAGGCCCACAGCACCAAGGGAATGGGATCCAGGCAGCAGTCACCACACACCTGACGGCCCACATCATAAAAGCTGAGGATCCAAGTAGTAATGACCTTACACCAGAGGGCCCTAATCACCAAGGGGATGAGGCTCCCAGCAGGTTCCACCTAACACCAGAGTGCCCACATCATAAAAAAATGATGAACACAGTAGGATCAATCTCTCACCAGAGGGCCCAATTCACCAAGGGGATCGGAACCAAGCAGGAGTGAACTCACACCAGAGGGCCTACATCATAAATATGTGAGGAAACCAGCAGTTGGGACCTTCCACAAGAGGGATAACATCACCAAAGGGATGAAGCACCCATCAGGATCCACCACACACCAGAGGGCCCACATAACCAATGGGATGTGTACCAGGCAGGAATGACCTCACACCACATGTCCCACATCATAACAATATGAGGAACACAGCACGTGTGACCTAAAACCAGTGTGCCTACTTCACCTAGGGGATGAGACCCCCAGAAGGATCCACGCACACCAGCGGGCCTAAATCACCAAGGGGTTGGGAAGCAGGGAGGAATGACTTCACACCAGCGGGCCCACATCATAAAAAGGTAAGGAACACAGCAATTCTGACCTCAAGAATGAGGGTCCACATCACCAAAAGGATGAGACAACCAGCAGGATCCACCTCAAACCAGAGGGTCCACATCAAAATAAAGTGAAGAACCCAGCAGTTGTGCCCTTACACCACAGGTCCCTCATCACCAAGAGGATGGGAACTAGGCATCAGTTACCTCACACCACAGCACCCATATCACAAAATATTGAAGAACACAGCAGTTGTGACATCACACCAGAGGGCCCACACCACCAAGAGAATGAGACACCCAGCAGGATACACCTCCCACCAGAGGACTCACATCACCAAACTGATGGTAACCATGCAAGAGTTACCTCCCACCAGAGGGCACACATCACCAAAGGAATGAGGCTCCCAGCAGGATCCACTTCACACCAGAGGGTCCACATCAACAAGGGGATGGGAACCAGGCAGGAGTGAGCTAACATCCGATGGCCCACATCATAATAAGGTGAGCAACCCAACAGTGCTCACCTTACACCAAAGGTTCCACATCACGAAGGGGATGGGATCCTGGCAGGAGTAACCTCACACTAGAGGGCCCATATCATAAACTGTTGAGGAACTCAGTCAGATGGCACCTCACACCAGATGACTCATCAGGAAGAGGATGAGCCACCCAGAAGGATCCAACTGACACCAGAAGGCCCACATCACTAAAAGATGAGGAACCCAGCAGGATACATCTAACAGAAGAGGGCCCACATCACCAAGGGGATGGGAACCAGGCATCAGTTACCTAACACCAGAGTGACCACATCATAAATTTGAGGAAAGCAGTAGGAAACACCTCACACTGGAAGGCCCACATCACCCAGGGAAGTGGATCCAGGCAGCAGTCAACACATACCTGACGGCCCACATGATAAAAGGTGAGGATCCCAGCAGTTTTGACATTACACCAGAGGGCCCTCATCACCAAGGTAAAGAGGGTCCCAGCAGGTTAAACCTAAAACCAGAGGGCCCACTTCACAAAAATTTGAGGAACCCAGCAGGATCAATCTCTCACCAGAGGGCCCACATCACCAAGGGGATGGGTACGAGGCAGGAGTGACCTCACACCAGAGGGCCCACATCATAAAAAATTGAGGAAGCCAGCAGTTTGGACCTTACAGAAGAGAGCCCACATAACAAAAGTGATTAGTCACCCATCAGGAATCACCTCACACCAGAGGGCCCACATAATCAAGGGGATGGGTACCTAGCAGGAGTGACCTCACACCAGAGGGCCCACATCATAAAATGGTGTGGAACCCAGCACATGTGACCTCAAACCAGAGGGCCCACATCACCAAAGGGATGAGGCACCCACAAGGATCCATGCACACCAGTGGGCCAAAATCATCAAGGTGTTGGGAAACAGGCAGAAATGACCTCACACCAGCGGGCACATATCATAAATAGTTAAGGAACCCAGGAGTTGTGACCTCAAAAATGAGGACCCACATCACCAAGAGGATGAGGAAACAAGCAGAATCCACCTAAAACCAGAGGGCCCAGATCAAAACAAGGTGAGGAACACGGCAGTTGTGACCTTACACCAGAGGTCCCAAATAACCAAGAGGATGGGAACTAGGCAGGAGTGACCTCAAAACACAGCACCCACATCATAATATATTGAGGAACACTGCAGTTTTGACATCACAACAAAAGGGCCACATCACCAAGGGGATGAGGCACCCAAACACTGTACAGCACCCACAAGAGGGCCCACATCACCAAACTGATGGGAAACATGTAGGCGTGACCTCACATCAGATGGCGCAAATCACCAAAGGAATGAGGCTCCCTGAAGGATCTACTTCACACCAGAGGAACCACATCAAAAAAGGGATGGGAACCAGGCAGGAGTGACCTCACAACCAATGGCCCACATCATAATACAGTTAGGAACCCAGCAGTTGGGACCTCACAACACAGGTCTCACATTACAAAGCGGATGGAAAGCAGGCAGGAGTAACCTCAAAACAGAGGGCCCATATAATAAAACTGTGAGGAATCCTGCAGTTGGAACCTTAAACCAGAGAGACCCATCACCAAGGGGTTGAGGCACCCAGCAGGAACCACCTCACACCAGGGGGCCCACATCCCCAAGGGTATGGGAACCAGGCAGGTGTGAACTCACACCAGAGGGCCTACATCATGAAAAGGTGTGAAACCCAGCAGTTGTGACCTCACATCAGAGGGCCCATATCACCAAGGGGATGAGTCACCCAGACGAAACCACCTCACACCAGATGGCCTACATCACCAAGGGGATGGGAACCTGGCAAGAGTGTCCTCACACCGTTGAGCCTACATCATAAAAAATGAGGAAACCAGCTGTGGAGACCTTACACCAGAGGGCCATCATCCCCAAGGGGATGAGGCTCCTAGGAGGTTCCACCTAACACCAGAGGGCACACATCATAAAAATGTGAGGTAACCAGCAATTGAGACCTTACACAAGAGGGCCCACATCACCAAGGGGATGGGTATTAGGAAGGAGTGACCTCACACTAGAAGGCCAACATCACAAAAAGGTGAGGAACCCTGCAGGATCAAAGTCTCACCAGAGGGCCCACATCACCAAGGGGATGGGAACCAGGCAGGAGGACCTCACACCAGAGGGCCCACATCACCAAGGGGATGAGGCACCCATCAGGTTCCACCTTACACCAGAGGGCCCACATCATAAAAATGTGAGGAAACCAGCAATTGGTACCTTACACAAGAGGGACCAAATAACCAAAGGGATGAGTCACCCATCAGCATCCACGTCACACAATAGGGACCACATCACCAAGGGGATGGGAACCTGGCAGAAATGTCCTCACACCAGTGGACCCACATCACAAAAATATGAGGAACCCAGCACACGTGACCTCAAATCAGAGGATCCACATCACCAATGGGATGAGGCACCCAGCAGGATCCACCTCACACCAGAGGGCCCACATCACCAAGGGGATGGGTACCAGGCAGGAGCGACCTCAACCAGAGGGCCCACATCACAAAAAGTTGTGGAACTAAGCAGGATCAGACTCTCACCAGAGGGCCCACATCACCAACAGGATGAGTCACCCACACGGACCACCTCACACTAGATGGCCCACATCACCAAGGGGATGGAGACCTGGCAAGAGTGTCCTCACACCAGTGGGCCACATCATAAAATGTGACGAACCGAGCCATTGTGACCTTATACCAGAGGACCCACATCACCAAGGGGATGAGGCTCCAAGAAGGTTCCACCTAACACCAGAGGGCCCACAACACAAAAACCTGAGGAACACAGCAGGATACATCTAACACCGGAGGGCCCACATCACCAAAGGTATGGGTACCAGGCATCACTTACCTCACACCACAGGGCCCACATCATCAATTTGAGGAAAGCAGTAGGAAACACTTCACACTGGAAGGCACACATCACCAAAGGAATGGGATCTAGGCAGCTGTCACCTCACACCACATGTCCCACATCATAAAAGGTGAGGATCCCAGCTGTTGTGACATTACACCAGAGGGCCCTTGTCACCAAGGGGATCAGGCTCCCAGTAAGTTCCACCTAACAACAAAGGAAACACATCACAAAAAGATGAGGATCCCAGTAGTGTGAATCTCGCACCAGAGGGCTCACAAAAACAAGGGGATTGGAGCCAGGCAGGAGTGACCTCACACCAGAGGGCCCACATCATAAAAAGTGAGGAATGCAGCAGTTGTGATCTTACACCAGAGGGCCCTTATCACCAAGGGGATGAGGCTCCCAGAAGATTCCACCTAACACCAGAGGGCCCATATCACAAAAAGTTGAGGGACCCAGCAGGATCAATCTCTCATCAGAGGGCCCGCATCACCAAGTGGATGGGAACCAGGCAGGAGTGACCTCACACCAGAGGGCCCACATCATAAAAATGTGAGGAAACCAGCAGTGGGGACCTTACACAAGAGGGCCCACATCACCAAGGGGATGAGGCCCCAAGAAGCATCCATGCACACCAGCAGGCCCATACCAACAAGGGGTTAGGAAGCAGGCAGGAATGACCACACACCAGCTGCCCACATCTTTCAAATGTAAGGAAGCCAGCAGTCGTGACCTCAAAAATGAGGACCCACATCACCAAGAGGATGAAGCTACCAGCAGGATCGACCTCACACCATAGGGCCCATATCAAAATAGGATGAGGAACCCAGCAGGATGCATCTAACACCAGAGGGCCTACATCACCAAAGGGATGGGCACCAGGCATCAGTTAACTCACACCAGAGGGCCCACATCATAAATTTAAGGAGAGCAGTAGGAAATACCTCACATTGGAAGGCCCACATCACCAAGAGAATGGGATCCAGGCAGCAGTCACCTCACACCAGATGGCCCATATCATAAAAGGTGTGGATCCGAGCAGTTGTGACTTTACAAAAGAGGTCCCTCAGCACCAAGGGAATGAGCATCCCAGCAGGTTCCACCTGACACCAGAGGGCCCACATCACAAAAAGTTGAGAAACCCAGCAGGATCAATCTCTCACCAGAGGGCCCACAATATCAAGAGAATGGGAACGAGGCAGGAGTGACGTCACACCAGAGTGCCCACATCAAAAGAAAGTGAGGAACCCAACACATGTGACCTCAAACAAGAGGTCCCACATCACCAGGTGGATGAGCCACCAAGAAGGATCCACACACACCAGAGGGCCCAAATCACAAAGGCGTGAGAAGCAGGCAGGAATGACATCACACCAGCGGGCCCACATCATAAATATGTAAGGAACCCAGCAGTTGTGACTTCAAAAATGAGGACCCACACAACCAAGAGGATGAGGCAACCAGCAGGATCCACCTCAAACCAGAGGTCTCACATCAATAAAATTTGAGGAACCCAGCAGTTGTGACCTCACACCACAGGACGCACATCATAAAATGTTGAGGAACACAGCAGTTTTGGCATCACACCAGAGGGCCCACATCACCAAGAGGATGAGGTACCCAGAGGTATACAAAACCCACAAGAGAGCCCACATCACCATACTCACGAGAACCATGCAGGAGTGACCTCATACCAGATGGCACCCATCACCAAAGATTGAGACTTTCAGTAGGATCCACTTCACACCAGAGGGCCCATATCAAAAAGGGGATGTGAACCAGGCAGGAATGACCTCAAACCCATTTGTACACATCAAAATAAGGTGAGAAACCCAGCATTTGGGACCTCACAACACAGGTTCCATATAAACAAGGGGATGGGAAACTGGCAGGAGTGTACTCACAAAGTTGGGCCCACTTCATAAAAAGTGATGAACCCAGCAGTTGTAACCTTACACCACAGGGCCCTCCTCACAAAGAGGATGAGGCTCCCAACAGGTTCCACCTAACACCAGAGGGCCCACAACACAGAAACGTGAGGAATCCAGGAGGATCAATCTCTCACCACAGGGCTCACGTCACCAAGGGGATGGGAACGAGGCAAGCGTGACCTCACACCAGAGGGTCCACATCATAAAAATGTGAGGAAACCAACAGTTGGGACCTTACACAAGAGGGACCACATCACCAAGGGGATGAGGCACCCATCAGGATCCACCTCACACCAGAGGGCCCACATCAACATGGGGATGGGTACGAGGCAGGAGTGAACTCACACCAGTGGGCACACATCATAAAAAGATGAGGAACTCAGCACATGTGACCTCAAAGCAGAGGGCCCACATCCCCAAGGGGATGAGGCACCCAGAAGAATCCACACACAGGAGAGGGCTTACATTACCAACGGGATGGGTACCAGGGAGGAGTGACCTCACACCAGAGGGCTAACAGCACAAAAAGGTGAGGAACCCAGTAGGATCAAACTCTCACCAGGGGGCCTACATCACCATGGGGATGGGAACCAGGCAGGTGGGACCTCACACCTGATGGCCCACATCATAATAAGGTGAGGAGCCCAGCATTTGGGACCTCACAATACAGGTCCCACATCAACATGGGAATGGGAACAAGGCAGGAGTAACCTCACAAGAGAGGGCCCATATAATAAACAGTTGAGGAATCTAACGGTTGCAACCTCACAGCAGAGAGCCCCATCACCAAAGGGTGGAGGCACCCAGCAGGAACCACTTCACATCACCAAGGGTATGGGAACCTGGCAGGAGTGAACTCACACCAGAGGCCCCACATCATGAAAAGTTGAGGAACCCAGCATTTGTGATTTCAAAACAGAGTGTCCACATTACAAAGGGGATGAGTCACCCAGCCAGAACCACCTGACACCAGATGGCCCACATCACCAAGGGTTATGGAACCTGGCAGGAGTGTCGTCACACCAGTAGGCCCACATCAAAAAAGTGAGGAACCCAGAAGTTGTGCCCATACACCAGAGGGCCTTCATCACCAAGGGGATGAGGTTCCCAGGAGGTTCCACCTAAGAGCAGAGGGCCGAAATCACAAAATGTTGAGGAACCCAGCAGGATCACACTCTCACAAGTGGGCCCACTTCACCAAGGGGATGGGAACCAGGCAGGAGCGACCTCAGACCAGAGGGCCCACATCATAAAAATGTGAGGAAACCAGCAGTTGAGACCTTACACAAGAGGGCCCACATCACCAAGGGTATGGGGCACCCATCAGAATCCAGCTCACACCAGAGGGCCCACATCACCAAGGGGATGGGTACCAGGGAGGTGTGACCTCACAATAGAGGGCCCACATCAAAGAAAGGTGAGAAACGCAGCACATGTGATCTCAATCCAGAGGGCCCACAGCATCAAGGGGATGAGTCACCCAGAAGGTTTCATGCACAACAGAGAGCCCAAATATACAAGGGGATGGGAAGCAGGCAGAAATGAACTCACACCAGAAGGCGCACATCATAAAAATCTAAGGAACCCAGCAGTTGTGTCCCCAAAAATGAGGGCCCACATCACCAAGAGGATGAGGGAGCCAGCAGGATCCACCTCAAACCAGAGGGCCCACATCAAAAAAAGGTGAGGAAACAAGCAGGATTCATGTAAAATCAGAGGGGCCACATCACCAAAGGAATGGGAACCAGGCATTAGTTACCTCACACCCGAGGGCTCACATCATAAATTTAAGGAAAGCAGTAGGAAACACCTCACACTGGAAGGCCCACAGCACCAAGGGAATGGGATACAGGCAGCAGTCACCTCACACCAGAAGGCTCACATCATAAAAACTGAGGATCTCAGTAGTTGTGACCTTACACCAGAAGACCCTAATCATCAAGGTTATGAGGCTCCCAGCAAGTTCCATCTAACACCAGAGTACCCACATGTTAAAAACATGAGGAACCCAGTAGGATCAATCTCTCACCAGAGGGCCCTCATCACCAAAGGGGTGGAAACCAGGCAGGATTGAACTCACATCAGAGGGCCCACATCATAAAAATTTGAGAAAACCAGCAGTTGCGACTTAAACAAGAGGGCCAACATCACCAAAGGGATGAGGAACCCATCAGGATTCACCTTACCCAAGGGCCCACATCACCAAGGGGATGTGTACCAGGCAGGAGTGACCTGACACCAGAAGGGACACATCATATAATATTGAGGAACACAGCAGTTGTGACATCACACCAGAGGGCATGATGTCATGCCCTGGATGAGGCACCCAGCAGGATACAGCTCCCACCAGAGGACCTACACCACCAAACTGATGGGAACCATTCAGGAGTGACTTCACACAAGAGGTCAAACATCACCAAAGGAATGAGGCACCCAGTAGGACCCACTTCACACCAGAGGGCCCACATCAACAAGGGGATGGGAATCAGGTAGGACTGACTTCACACCCGATGGCCGACATCATAATAAGGTGAGGAACACAGCAGCTGGGACCTCACAACACAGGTTCCACATCACCAAGGGAATGGGAACTAGGAAGGAGTAACCTCACAACAGAAAGCCCATATAATAAAAAGGAGAGGAATACAGCAGCTGGGACCTCACAACAGAGAGTCCCCTCAGGCACCCAGTAGGAACTACGTCACACCAGAGGGCCCACAACACCAATGGTATGAGAACCAGGCAGGAATGAACTCACACCAGAGGGCTCACATCACCAAGGTGAAGAGTAACCCAGCCAGGCCCACGTCACACCAGATGCCCCAAATCACCAAGGGGATAGGAACCTGGCAGGAGTGTCCTCACAGCAGTAGGCCCACATCATAAAATGTGAGGAACCCAGCTGTTGTGACCTTACACCAGAGAGCCCTCATCACCAAGGGGATGAGTTTCCCAGCAAGTTCCACCTAACAACAGAGGGCCACATCACAAAAAGTTGAGGTAACCAGCAGGATCAATCTCTCACCAGAGGGCCTACAACACCAAGTGGATGGGAACAAGGCAGGAGTGACCTAACACGAGAAGGCCCACATCATAAAATTGTGAGGAAACCAGCAGTTGGCACCTTACACAAGTAGGACCTCATCACCAAGGGGATGAGCTGCCCATCTGTATCCACCTCACACCAGAGGGCAAACATCACCAAGGGAATGGGTATCAGGCAGGACTGCCCTAACACCAGAAGGCCCACATCATAAAATCGTGAGGAACCCAGCACATGTGACCTCAAACAAGAGGGACCACATCACCAAGTGGATGAGGCACCAAGAAGAATCCACACCCAACAGCGGGCCCAAATCTCCAAGGTGTTGAGAAGCAGGCAGGAATGACATCACACCAGCAAGCCCACCTCATAAAAAGATAAGGAACCCAGCAGTTGTGACCTCAAAAATGAGGGCCCGCATAACCAAGAGGATGAGGCAACCAGCAGGATCCACCTCAAACCAGAGGTCCCACATCAATAAAACTTGAGGAACCCAACAGTTTTGACCTTGACTTCACACCACAGGACCCACATAATAAAATATTGAGGAACACAGCAGTTTTGGCATCACACCAGAGGGCCCACATCACCAAACTCATGGGAACCATGCAGGAGTGACCTCATACGAGATGGCGCCCATCACCAAATGATTGAGGCTCCCAGGAGGATCCACTTCAAAGCAGAGGGTCCACATCAACCAGGGGATGGGAACGAGGCAAAAGTAACTTTACAACACAGGGCCCATATAATAAAAAGGAGAGGAATCCAGCAGTTGGAACCTCACACCAGAGAGGCCCATCACCAAGGGGTTGAGGCACCCAGCAGGAACAACCTCAGACCAGAGAGCCCACATCACCAAGGGTATGAGAACAAGGCAGGAGTGAACTCACGCCAGACGGCCCACATCATGAAAAGGTGAGGAACTGAGCAGTTGTGACATCACACTAGACGGACCACATCACTAAGGGGATGAGTCACCCAGCCGGAACCACCTTACACCCGATGGCCCACATCACCAAGGGGATGGGAACCTTTCAGGAGTGTACTCACAACTTTGGGCCCACTTCATAAAAAGTGACGAACCCAGGAGTTTTAACCGTACACCAGTGGGCCCTCATTACAAAGTGGATGAGGCTCCCAGCATGTTCCACTTAACACCAGAGGGCTCACAACACAGAAAGATGAGGAACCCAGCAGGATCAATCTCTCACCAGAGGGCCCACTTCACCATGGGGATGGGTACCAGGCAGGAGTGACCTCACACCAGAGGACTCACATCATAAAAAGATGAGGAACCCAGCACATGTGACCTCAAACCAGAGGGCCCACATCTCCAAGGGGATTAGGCACCCAGAAAGATCCATGCACACCAGCAGTCCCAAATCACCAAGGGGATTGGAAGCAGGCAGGAATGACCTCACACCAGCGGGCCCACATCATAAAAAGGTAAGGAACCCAGCAATTTTGACCTCAAAAATGAAGGCCAACATCACCAAGAGGATGAGGCAACCAGCAGGATCCAACTCAAACCAGAGGGCCCACATCAAAAAAAGGTGAGGAAGCCAGAAGGATTCATCTAACACCAGAGGGCCCAATCACAAAAGGGATGAGGCACCAAGCAGTGTACACCACCCAACAGAGGGCCCACGCCACCAAGGGGATGGGAACCTGGCAGGAGTGTCCTCACACCAGTGGGCCCACATCACATAAATTGAGGAACCCAGCAGTAGTGACGTTACACCAGAGGGCCCTCATCACCAAGTGGATGAGGCTTACAGAAGATTCCACCTAACAACTGAGGGCCCACATCACTAAAAGCTGAGGAACCCAGCAGGATCAATCTCTGACCAGACAGCCCACATCACCAAGGGGATGGGAACTAGGAAGGAGTGACCTCACATCACAGGTCCCACATCTTAAAATATTGAAGAACATAGCAGTTGTGACATCACACCAGAGGGCCGACATCACCAAGGGGATGAGGCACCCAACAGGATACACCTGACACCAGAGGGCCCACGTCACCAAGGGGATGGGTAACTGGCAGGATTGTCCTCACACCAGTGGTCCAAGATCATAAAAATGAGGAAACCAGGAATTGTGAACTTACAGCAGATGGCACTCTTCACCAAGGGGATGAGGAACCCAACAGGATGCACCTCACACCACAGTACCCACATCACCAAGGGGATGGGTATCAGGAAGGAGTGACCTCACATTAGAAGGCCAAGATCACAAAAAGTGAGGAAGCCAGCAGGATCAAAGTCTCACCAGAGAGCCCACATCACCAAGGTGATGTGAACCAGGCAGGAGTGACCTCACACCAGAGGGCCCACATCATAAAAATGTGAGGAAACCAGCAGTTGGGACCTTACAAAAGAGGGCCCACATAACCAAGGGGATGAGGCACCCATCACCAAGGGGATGGGAATCGGAAGGGGGTGACCTCACATTAGAAGGCCAAGATCACAAAAAGTGAGAAAGCCAGCAGGATCAAAGTCTCACCAGAGAGCCCACATCACCAAGGTGATGTGAACCAGGCAGGAGTGACCTCACACCAGAGGGCCCACATCATAAAAATGTGAGGAAACCAGCAGTTGGGACCTTACAAAAGAGGGCCCACATAACCAAGGGGATGAGGCACCCAGAAGCATCCTCGTCACACAAGAGGGCCCACATCACCAAGGGGATGGGAAACTGGCAGAAATGTCCTCACACCAGTGGGCCCACATCGTAAAAATATGAGGAACCCAGCACATGTGACCTCAATCCAGAGGACCCACATCATGAAGGGGATGAGGCACCCATGAAGATTCACCTCAAACCAGAGGGCCCACATTACCAAGGGGATGGGTACTAGGAAGGAACATCCTCACAACAGAGGACCCACAGCACAAAAATTTGAGGAACCCAGCAGGATCAAACTCTCACCAGAGGGCCCACATCACCAAGGGGATGGGAACCAGGCAGGATTGACGTCACATCAGAGGGCTCACATCATAAAAAGATGAGGAACACAGCACATGTGACCTCAAACCAGAGGGCCCACATAACCAAGGGGATGGGTACCAGGCAAGGGTGACGTCACACAAGAGGGCCCACTTCACAAAAATGTAAGGAACCAAGCAGATGTGACCTCAAACCTGAAGGCCCACACCACCAATTGTAGGAGGAACCCAGAAAGATCCATGCACATCAGCGGTCCCAAATCACCAAGGGGATGGGAAGCAGGCAGGAATGACCTCACACCAGCGGGCCCACATCATAAAAAGATAAGGAACCCAGCAGTTGAGACCTCAAAAATGAGGGCCAACATCACTAAGAGGATGAGGCAACCAGCAGGATCCACCTCAAACCAGAAGGCTCATATCACCAAAGGGATGAGGGACCAAGCAGTATACATCGCCCAACAGATGGCCCACACCCCCAAGGGGATGGGAACCTGGCAGGAGCATCCTCACAGCAGTATCCTCACATCATATAAAGTGAGGAACCCAGCAGTAGTGACCTTACACCAGAGGGCCCTCATCACCAAGGGGATGAGGCACCCAACAGGATAAACCTCACACCACAGGGCCCACATCACCAAGGGAATGGGTACCAAGAAGGAGTGACCACACACTGGAAGGCCAACATCACAAAAAGGTGAGGAACCCAGCAGGATCAAAGTCTCACTAGAGGGCCCACATTACCAAGGGGATGTGAACCAGGCTGGAGTGACCTCACACCGAGGGCCCACACCATAAAAGTGTGAGAAAACCAGCAGTTGGGACCTTACAGAAGAGGGCCCACATCACCAAGGGGATGGGAAACCGGCAGAAATGTGCTCACACCAGTGGGCCCACATCATAAAATTATGAGGAATCCAGCACATGTGACTTCAAACCAGAGGACCCACATAACCAAGGGGATGAGGCACACATCAGGATCCACCTCACACCAGAGGGCCCACATTACCAAGGGGATGGGTATCAGGAAGGACCGTCCTCACAACAGAGGGTCCACATCACAAAAAGTTGAGGAAACCAGCTGGATCAAACTCTCATCAGAGGGCCCACATCACCAAGGGGATGGGAACCAGGCAAGAGTGACCCCACTCCAGAGGGCCAACATCATAAAAATGTTAGGAACCCAACAGTTGGGATCTTAAACCAGAGAGCCCTCATCACCAAGGGGTGAGGCTTGCAGCAGTTTCCACCTAAGAGCAGAGGGCCCACATCACATAAAGTTGAGGAACCCAGCAGGATCAATCTCTCACTGGAGGGCCCACATCACCAAAGAGATAGGAACCAGGCAGGAGTGACCTCACACCAAAGGGCCCACATCATGAAACTGTGAGGAAACCAGCAGTTAGGACCTTACACAAGAGGGCCCACATAACCAATAGGATGTGGCACCCATCAGGATCCAACTCACACCAGAGGGCCCACATCACCATGTTGATAGGTACCAGGCAGGAGTGACCACACACCAGAGGGCCCATATCATAAAAAAGTGAGGAACCCCGCACATGTGACCTCATACCAGAGGGCCCACATCACCAAGGGGATGAGGCACCAGAAACATCCATGCACACCAGCGGGCCCAAATCATCAAGGGGTTTGGAAGCACGCAGTAATGACCACACACCAATGGCCCACATCTTTAAAAGGTAAGGAAGCTAGCATAATCCATCTAACACCAGAGGGCCCACATCACCAAAGGGATGGGAATCAGGCATCAGTTACCTCACACCACAGGGTTCACATAATAAATTTGACAAAAGCAGTATGAAATACCTCACACTGGAAGGCCCACATCACCAAGGGAATGGGATCCAGGCAGCAGTCCCCTCACAACAGACAGCCCACATCATAAAATGTGAAGATCCCAGCAGTTGTGACTTTACAAAAGAGGTCGCTCAACACCAAGGGGATGAAGCTCCCAGCAGGTTCCACCTAAAACCAGAGGACTCACATCACAAAAATTTGAGAAACCCAGCAGGAACAATCTCTCACCAGAGGGCCCACATCACCAAGGGGATGGCAACAAGGCAGAAGTGACCTCACACCAGAGGGCTCACATCATAAAAATGTGAGGAAACCAGCAGTTGGAACCTTACACAAGAGGGCCAACAACACCAAGGGGATGAGGCACTGATCAAGTTCCACCTCACACCAGATGGCCCACATTATAAAAAGGTGATGAAGCCAGCACATATGACCTCAAACCAGAGGGCCACATCACCAATGGGATGAGGCACCCAGAATGATCCACGCACACCAGCTGGCCCATACCACCAAGGGGTTGTGAAGCAGGCAGGGATGACCTCACACCAGTGGGCCCACATCATAAAAGGGTAAGGAACTCAGCAGTTATGACTTCAAAAGTGAGGGCCCACATCACCAAGTGGATGAAGCAACCAGCAGGTTGAACCTCAAACCAGAGGGCCAACAGAAAAAAAGGTGAGGAACCCAGATTTTGTGACCTTACACCAGAGCTCTCACATCACCAAGGGGAAGGGAAGTAGGCAGGAATGACCTCACACCACAGGACCCACGTTATAAAATTTTGAGGAATACAGCAGTTTTGACATCGTACCAGAGGGCCCACATCACCAAAGGGATGAGGCACCTAGCAGGATACACCTCCCACCAGAGGGTCCACATCACCAAAATAATGGAAACCATGCAGGAGTGACCTCACACCAGAGGGCACACATCACCAATGGAAGGATGCTCCCAGCAAGACACACTTCCCACCAGAGGGCCCACATCACCAAGGGAATGGGAACCAGGCAAGAGTGAATTCACACCAGAGGGCCCACATCACCCAGGGGATCAGTCACCCAGCCGGACCCACCTCACACTAGATTTCCCACATCACCAAGGGTATGGGAACCTGGCAGGAGTTCCCTCACACCAGTAGGCCCACATCATAAAATGTGTGGAAACCAGCAGTTTTGACCTTATGCCAGAGGACCCTCATCACCAAGGGGATGAGGTTCCCAGCAGATTCCACCTAACACCAGAGGGCCCACATCACAAAAACATGAGGTACCCAGCAAGATCAATCTCTCACCAGAGGGCCCACACCTCCAAGTGGATGGGAACCAGGCAAGAGTGACCTCACACCAGAAGGCCCACATCATAAAAATGTTAGGAAACCAGCAGTTGGGACTTTAGACAAGAGGGCCCACATCATCAAGGGGACCAGGCACCCATCAGGATCCACCTCACACCAGAGGGCACACTTCACCAAGGAGATGGATTCTAGGCAGGAGTGACCTCACACCAGAGGGCATACATCACACAAAGGTGAAGAACCCAGCAGGATCAATCTCTCACCAGGGGCCCACAACACAAAGTGGATGGGAACGAGGCAGTAGTGACCTCACACCAGAGGGCCTACATCATAAAAATGTGAGGAAAACAGCAGTTGGAAACTTACACAAGGGGGTCCACATAATCAAAGCAATGAGGCACCCATCAGGATCCTCGTCACACCAGAGGGCCCACAACACGAAGGGGATGGGTTCCTGGCCAAGGTGTCCTCACACCAGTGGTCACACATCATAGAAAGTGAGGAATCGAGCAGTTGTCACCTTACACCAGAGGGCCATCATCACAAAATTTGAGGAACTCAACAGGATCAATCTCTCACCAGGGCCCCACATCACCAAGTGAATTGTAACGAGGCAGTAGTGACCTCACACCAGAGGTCCCACATCATAAAAATATGAGGAAACCAGCAGTTGGGACCTTACACAAGAGGGCCCACATCACCAAGGTGATGAGGCACTCATCAAGATCCACCTCACATCAGACGCGCGACATCAACAAGGGGATGGGTACCAGGCAGGAGTGACCTCACACCAGAGGGCCTACGTCATAAAAATGTGTGGAAAAGAGCACTTGGGACCTTATACAAGAGGGCTCACATAATCAAGTCGATGAGGCAGCCATCAGGATCCACGTCACACCAGAGTGCCCACATCACCAAGGGGAAGGGAACCTGGCAGGAGTGTCCTAACACCAGTGGGCACACATCATTAAAAGTGAGGAACCCAGCAGTTGTAACCCTACAACAGAGGACCCTAATCACCAAGAGGATGAGGCTCCCAGCAGGTTCCACTGATAACCAGAGGGCCCACATCACAAAAAGTTGAGGAATCCAGAAGGATCAATCTCTCCCCAGAGGGCTGAGATCACCAACGTGATTGGAATCAGGCAGGAGTGACCTCACACCAGAGGGCCCACTTCATAAAAATGTGAGGAACCAGAAGTTGGGACCTTACACAAGAGGTCCAACATCACCAAGGGGATGAGGCACCCATCAAGATCCACTTCACACCAGAGGACCCACATCACCAAGGGGATGGGTAGCAGGAAGGAGTGACCTCACACCAGAGGGCTCATATCATAAAAATGTGATGAACACAGCACATTTGACCTCAAACCATAGGGCCACATCACCAAGAGTATGAGGCACCCAAAATGATCCACGCACTCCAGAGGACCCATATCACCAAGGGGTTGTGAAGCAGGCAGGAATGACCTCACACCAGCGGGCCCAAATCGTAAAAAGATAAGGAACCCAGCAGTTTTGACCTCAAAAATGAGGGCCCACATAAGCAAGTGGATGAGGCAACCAGTAGGATCCACCTCAAACCAGAGGGCCAACATAAAAGAAGGTGAGGAACCCAGCAGTTGTGGCCTTACACCAGAGGTCGCCCATCACTAAGGGGATGGGAACAAGGCAAGAGTGACCTCACACCACAGGAACTACATCATAAAATATTGAGGAACATGGTAGTTGTGACATCACAGCAGTGGGCCCACATCACCAATGGGATGAGGCACCCAGCAGGATACACCTCCCACCAGAGCGCTCACATCACCAAACTGATGGGAACCATGCGGGAGTGACCTCACATAAGAGGTCACACATTACCAAAGGAATGAGGCTCCCAGTAGAACCCACTTAAAACCAGAGGGCGCACATCACCAGGGATATGGGAACAAGGCAAGAGTGAATTCACACCAGAGGGCCCACATCACCAAGGGGATGAGTCACCCAGCCAGACGCACTTCACACCAGATGGCCAACATCACCAAGGGGATGGGACTCTGGTAGGAGTGTCCTCAAACCAGTGGTCCCACATCATAAAATGTGAGGAAACCAGCAGTTGTGATCTTACACCAGAGGGCCCTCATCACCTAGGGGATGAGGTTCCTGGCAGGTTCCACCTAAGGCGAGAGGGCCCACGTCACTAAAAGATGAGGAACTCAGCAGGATCAATCTCTCACCAGAGGGCCCACAACACCAAGTGGATGGGCACCAGGCAGGAGTGACCTCACACCAGAAGGCCCACATCATAAAAATGTGAGGAAACCAGAAGTTGGTACGTTACACAAGAGGACCCACATCACCAAGAGGATCAGGAAACCATCAGGATCCACCCCACAGCAGAGCACACACATCACATAGGAGATTGGTACCAGGCAGGAGTGACTTCACACCAGAGGGTCCACATCAAAAAAAGGTGAGGAACCCAGCAGGATCAAACACTCACTGGATGGCCCACATCACCAAGGGGATGGGAACCAGTCAAGAGTGACTTCACACCAGTAGGTCCACGTCATAAAAAAGTGAGGAAACCAGCAGTTGGGACCTTACACAAGAGGGCCCTCATAACCAAGGCGATGAGGCACCCATCAGGATCCACGTCATACCAGAGGGCCCACATCACCAAGGGGATGGGATCCTGGCAATCATGCCTTCACACCAGTGGGCACACATCATAAAATGTGAGGAACCCAGCAGTTGTCTACTTACACAAGTGGGCAATCATCACCAAGGGCATGAGGCTCCCAGCTGGGTCCACCTAACACCAGAGGGCCCACATCAAAAAAGGTTTAGGAACCCAGCAGGATCAGTTTCTCACCAGAGGCCCCACATCACCAAGGTGATGGGAACGTGGCAGGAGTGACATCACATCAGAGGGCCCACGTCATCAAAATATGAGGAAAACAGTTGAGACCTTACACAAGAGGGCCCACATCACCAAGGGAATGAGGCCCCCATCAGGATCCACCTCACACCAGAGGGCCCACATCACCATGGGGATGGGTACCAGGCAGGAGTGATCTCACACCAGAGGGCCCACATCATAAAAAGGTGAGAAAACCAGCAATTGGGACCTTACACAAGAGGTCCCACATCACCAAGGGGATGAGGCACCCATCAGATCCACCTCACCCGAGAGGTACACATTACCATGTGGATGGATACAAGGCAGGAGTGACCTCACACCAGAGGGCCAACATCATAAAAAGGTGAGGAACCCACACATGCGACCTCAAAACAGAGGACCCATGTCACCAAGGGGATGAGGCACTCAGAATGATCCACGTACACCAGCGGGCCCAAATCACCAAGGTGTTGGGAAGCAGGGAGGAATGACTTCACACCAGCGGGCCCACATCATAAAAAGCTAAGAAACCCAGCATATGTGACCACAAAATTGAGGGCCCACATCACCAAGAGGATGAGGCAACTAGCAGGATCCACCTCAAACCAGAGGGCCCACATCAAAAAAAGGTGAGGAACCCAGCAGTTGTGACCTTACACCAGAGGTCCAACATCACCAAGGGGATGGGAACTAGGAAGGAGTCACCTCAAACCACATGACCAACATCATAAAATATTGAGGAACACAGCAGTTGTGACATCACACCAGAGGGCCCACATCACCAAGGGGATGAGGCACCCATCAGATTCCATCTCACACAAGAGGGCCAACATCACTAAGGGGATCGGTACCCGACAGGAGTGACTTCACACCACAGGGGCAACCTCACAAAAACGTGAGAAACCCAGCAGGATCCATCTCTCACCAGAGGGCCCAGATCACCAAGGTGATGGGAACCAGGTAGGAGGGACCTCAAACCAGAGGGCCCACATCAAAGAAAGGTGAGGAACCCAGAAGTTGTGACCTTACACTACGGGTCCCACATCACCAAGGGGATGGGAAATAGGCAGGAGTGACCTCGCACTACAGGGCCCACATCATAAAAAGGTGAGGATCGCAGCAGTTGTGACCTCAATAATGAGGGCCCACATCACAAAGATGATGAGGCAACCAGCAGGATCCACCTCAAACCAGAGGGCCAACACCAATAAAGGTGAGGAACCAGCAGTTGTGACTTTCCACCAGAGGTCCCACATCACCAAAGGGATGGGAACTAGGCAGGAGTGGCGTCACACCACAGGACCCACATCATAAAATATTGAGGAACAGAGGACTTGTGGCATCACACCAGAGGGACCACATCATCAAGGGGATGAGGCACCCAGCAGGATACACCTCCCACCAGAGGGCCCACATCAACAAGGGGATGGAAAACCAAAATCAGCAGTTGGGACCTTACAGAAGAGGACCCACATCACCAAGAGGATGAGGCACCCATCAGGATCCACCTCACACCAGAGGGCCCACATCACCAAGGGGATGGGTACCAGGCAGGAGCGACCTCAACCAGAGGGCCCACATCACAAAAAGTTGTGGAACTAAGCAGGATCAGACTCTCACCAGAGGGCCCACATCACCAACAGGATGAGTCACCCACACGGACCACCTCACACTAGATGGCCCACATCACCAAGGGGATGGAGACCTGGCAAGAGTGTCCTCACACCAGTGGGCCACATCATAAAATGTGACGAACCGAGCCATTGTGACCTTATACCAGAGGACCCACATCACCAAGGGGATGAGGCTCCAAGAAGGTTCCACCTAACACCAGAGGGCCCACAACACAAAAACCTGAGGAACACAGCAGGATACATCTAACACCGGAGGGCCCACATCACCAAAGGTATGGGTACCAGGCATCACTTACCTCACACCACAGGGCCCACATCATCAATTTGAGGAAAGCAGTAGGAAACACTTCACACTGGAAGGCACACATCACCAAAGGAATGGGATCTAGGCAGCTGTCACCTCACACCACATGTCCCACATCATAAAAGGTGAGGATCCCAGCTGTTGTGACATTACACCAGAGGGCCCTTGTCACCAAGGGGATCAGGCTCCCAGTAAGTTCCACCTAACAACAAAGGAAACACATCACAAAAAGATGAGGATCCCAGTAGTGTGAATCTCGCACCAGAGGGCTCACAAAAACAAGGGGATTGGAGCCAGGCAGGAGTGACCTCACACCAGAGGGCCCACATAATAAAGGGGATGAGGCAACCAACAGGATCCACCTCAAGTCAGAGGGCCCACATCAAAAAAATTTGAGGAACCCAGCAGGATCAAAATCTCACCAGAAGGCCCACATCAATAAGGGGATTGAAACCAGGCAGGAGTGACCTCACACCAGATGGTGAACATCCCCAAAGGAATGAGGTTCCCAGCAGGATCCACTTCACACAAGAGGGCCCACATCAACAAAGTGAAGGGAACCAGGCGGGAGTGACCTCACACCTGATGGCCCACATCATAATAAGATGAGGAAACCAGCAGTTGGGACCTCACAACACAGTTCTCACATCACGAAGGGGATGGGAACCAAGCAGGAAAAATCTCAAAAGAGACCCATATAAAAAAAGGTGAGGAATCCAACAGTTGGAAAACCACAACAGAGAGCCCCATCACCAAGGGGTTGAGGCACCAAGCAGGAAAAACCTCAAACCAGAGGGCACACATCATCAAGGGGATGGGAACCAGGAAGTACTGACCTCACACCAGAGACCCCACATCAACAAATGTGAGGAAACCAGCAGTTGGGACCTTACACAAGCGTGTCCAACTAACCAAGGAGATGGGGCACCCATCAGGATACACGTCACATCAGAGGGCCCACATCACCAAGGGGATGAGAACCTGGCAGGAGTGTCCTCACACCTGTAGGCCCACATCATTAAATGTGAGGAAGCCGTTGGTTGTGACCTCTTCTATCTCTAGAAATACAATCTTCTATGTCTAGCTGTAAAGTCTTCTATCTCTAAGAGTATATCCTTCTATCACTAGGTGTATAGTCTTCTATCTCTAGAAGTATAATTCTCTATCTCTAGGTGTGATATATTCTATCACTAGGACTATACTATTCTATCTCTAGGTGTATAGTATACTATCTCTAGGTGTAAAGTCTTAAACCTTTAGGAGTACACTCTTCTATCTCTAGAAGTATAATCTTCCATCTCTAGGTGTCAAAACTATCTCTAGGAGTACGTTCTTTATCTCTAGGAGTATAGTCTTCTATCTCTAGAAGTATAATATACTATCTTCAGGTGTAATGTCTTCTATCTATAGAAGTATACTCTTCTATCTTTAGGTGTATAGTCTTCTATATCTAGAAGTACAACCTTCTATCAATAGGTGCAAAGTCTTCTATCCCTAGGAGTATATTCTTGTATGTCTAGGAGCATAGTCTTCTATCTCTAGAAGTATACTCTTCTATCTCTAGGTGTATAGGCATCTATCTCTAGAAGTATAATCTTCTATCTCTAGGGGTAAAGTCTTCTATCTCTAGGAGTACGTTCTTATATCACTAGGAGTATAGTCTTCTGTCTTTAGAAGTAAAATATTCTATCTCTAGGTGTAAAGCCTTACATTCCTAGGAGTATACTTTTCTATCTCTAGGTGTATAGTCTTTTGTCTCTTGAAGTATAATTTTCTATCAGTAAGTGTAAAGTCTTCTATCTCTAGGAGTATAATCTTGTATCTCTAGGAGTATAGTCTTCTATCTCTAGAAGTATAATATTCTATCTTTCGTATCTCTAGGAGTATACTCTTCTTCTCTAGGTGTATACTCTTCTATCTCTAGAAGTATAATTTTCTACCTATAGGTGTAAAGTCTTCTATCTCTAGGGGTAATGTCTTCTACCAATAGGAGTATACTCTTCTATCTCTAGGTGTAAAGACTTCTACCTCTAGGAGTATACTCTTCTATCACTAGGTGTATAGTCTTCTATCTCTAGAAGTATAATCTTCTATCTATAGGTGTAAAGTCTTCTATCTCTAGGGTAAAGTCTTCTACCACTAGGAGTATACTCTTCTATCTCTACGGGTATAGTTTTCTATCTCTAGAAGTATACTCTTCTATCTCTAGGTGTAAAGACTTCTATCTCAAGGAGTATAGGTTTCTACTTCTTGGTGTAAAGTCCTCTATCTCTAGGAGTATACACTTGTATCACTTGGTGTATAGTATTCTATCACTAGAAGTATAATCTTTTATCTCTAGGTGTAAAGTCTTCTATCTGTCGAAGTATAATCTTCTATCTGTAGGTGTAAAATCTTCTACCTCAAGGAGTATAATCGTCTATCTCTATGTGTATAGTTTTCTATATATAAGAGTATAATCTTCTATGTCTAGGTGTAAAGTCTTCTATCTCTAGGAGTATAATCTTCTATCACTAGGTGAAAAGTCTTCAACTTCTAGGATTATACTTTTCTATTTCTAGGTGTAAAGTCTTCTATCTCTAGTTGTATAAACTTTTATGACTGTAGTCGTCTATCTCTATAAGTATAATCTTCTACCTATGTAGTCTTCTATCTCTACAAGTATTGTCTTCTATCTCTAGGTGTATAGCCTTCAATCTCTAAAAGTATAATCTTCTATCTCTAGGTGTAATGCCTTCTATCTCTAGTTCTATAGTCTTCTGTCTCTAAGAGTATACGCTTCTATCTCTATCTGTAAAGTCTTGTATCACTAGGTGTACAGTCCTCTGTCTCTAGGAGTATAATCTTCTATCTCTAGGTGTAAAGTCTTCTATCTCTAGGAGTATACTCTTTTATCTCTAAGTGTTAAGGCTTCTATCTCTAGGAGTGTATTCTTCTATATCTAGGTGTAAAGTCTTCTATCTCTAGAAGTATAATCTTCTATCTATGTAGTCTTCTATCTCTAGAAGTATAATCTTCTAAGTGTAATGTCTTGTATCTCTACGAGTACACTCTACTATCTCTACGTGTAAATTCTTCTGTCTCTAGTTGTATAGTCTTCTATCTCTAGGAGTATAGTCTTCTATCTCTGAGGGTAAAGTCTTTTATCTCTAATTGTATAGTCTTCTAACTCTAGTTGTAAATCTTCTATCTCTAGAAGTATAATCTTCTCTCTCTAGCTGTATATTCTTCCATCTCTAAAAGCATCCTCTTCTATCTCTAGTTGTAAAGTCTTCTATCTCTACTTGTATACTCTTCTATGTCTACGTGTATAGTCTTGAATCTCTAAAAGCATAATCATCTATCTCTACATGTAAAGTCATGTACCTCTAGTTATATAGTGTTCTGTCTCTAGGAGTATACTCTTCTATCTCTAGGGGTAAAGTCTTTTATCTCTAGTTCTATAGTCTTCTAACTCTAGTTGTACATCTTCTATCTCTAGAAGTATAATCTTCTATCTCTAGCTATATTGTCTTCAATCTCTAATAGGATAATTTTCTATCTCTAGTTGTAAAGTCTTCTATCTCTATTTGTACTGTCTTCTGTCTATAGGAGTATAGACCTTTACCTCTAGGATTAAAGTCTTTTATCTCTAGTTGTATAGTCTTCTAACCCTAGGTGTAAAGTCTTCTATTTCTAGAAGTACAATCATTTTTCTGTAACTGTTTAGTCTTCAATCTCTAAAAGTATAGTCTTCTCTCTCTAGGTGTAAAGTCTTCTATCTCTAGTTGTGTAGTCTTCTGTCTCAAAGAGTATACTCTTCTAACTATGGGTGTAAAGTCTTTTATCTGTAGTTGTATAGTTTTCTATGTCTGCAGTCTTCTATCTCTAGGAGTATAATCTTCTATCTCTAAGTGTAATGTCTTGTATCTCTACGAGTATACTCTACTATCTCTACGTGTAAATTTTTCTGTCACTAGTTGTATAGTCTTCTATCTCTAGGAGTATACTCTTCTATCTCTAGGGCTAAAGTCTTCTATATCTAGTTGTATAGTCTTCTAATTCTAGTTGTAAATCTTCTATCTGTAGAAGTATAATCTTCTATCTCTAGCCGTACAGTCTTCAATCTCTAAAAGCTTAATCTTCTATCTCTAGTTGTAAAGTCTTCTATCACTAGTTGTATAGTCTTCTATCTCTAGGAGTATACTCTTCTATGTCTAGGTGTAAAGTCTTCTATCTCTAGTTGTATAGTTTTCTGTGTCTGTAGTCTTCTACCTCTAGAAGTATAAATTTCTATCTCTAAGTGTAATGTCTTCTATCTCTACGAGTATACTCTACTATCTCTACGTGTAAATTCTTCTGTCTCTAGTTGTATAGTCTTCTATCACTAGGAGTATTCTCTTCTATCTCTTCGTGTAAAGTCTTCTATCACTACCTGTATACTCTTCTATGTCTACGTGTATAGTCTTGAATCTCTAAAAGCATAATCTTCTAACTCTACATGTAAAGTCATGTACCTCTAGTTCTATAGTGTTCTGTCTCTAAGAGTATACTCTTCTATCTCTAGGGGTAATGTCTTTTATCTCTAGTTCTATAGTCTTCTAACTCTTGTTGTACATCTTCTATCTCTAGAAGTATAATCTTCTATCTCTAGCTGAATTGTCTTCAATCTCTAATAGAATAATTTTCTATCTCTAGTTGTAAAGCCTGCTATCTCTATTTGTACTGTCTTCTGTCTATAGGAGTATAGACTTTTACCTCTAGGATTAATGTCTTTTATCTCAAGTTGTATAGTCTTCTAACTCTAGGTGTAAAGTCTTCTATCTCTAGTTGTATAATTTTCTATGTCTGCAGTCTTCTAGCTCTAGAAGTATAATCTTCTATCTCTAAGTGTAATGTCTTGTATCTCTACGAGTATACTCTACTATCTCTACGTGTAAATTCTTCTGTCACTAGTTGTATAGTCTTCTATCTCTAGGGGTAAAGGCTTTCATCTCTAGTTGTATAGTCTTCTAACTCTAGTTGTAAATCTTCTATCTCTAAAAGTATAAACTTCTATCTCTAGGTGTATAGTCTTCAATCTCTAAAAGCAGCATCTTTTATCTCTAGTTGTATTGTCTTCTATCTCTAGAAGTATACTCTTCTATATCTAGGTGTAAAGCCTTCTATCTCAAGTTGTACAGTCTTTTCTCTATAGGAGTATAGTTTTCTACTTCTAGGATTAAAATCTTTTATCTCTAGTTGTATAGTCTTGTAACGCTAGGTGTAAAGTCTTCTATCTCTAGAAGTACAATCTTTTTCTGTAACTGTATAGTCTTCAATCTCTAAAATTATAGTCTTCTATCTCTAGGTGTAAAGTCTTCTATCTCTAGTTGTATAGTCTTCTGTCTCGAAGAGTATACTCTTCTACCTCTGGGTGTAAAGATTTTTATTTCTAGCTGTATAGTCTTCATTCTCTAAAAGCACCATCTTTTATCTCTAGTTGTATAGTCTTCTAACTCTAGTTGTAAATCTTCTATCTCTAGAAGTATAATCTTCTATCTCTAGCTGTATAGTCTTCAATCTCTGAAAGCAGCATCTTTTATCTCTAGTTGTATGGTCTTCTATCTCTAGGAGTATACTCTTCTATGACTAGCTGTAAATTCTTCTATCTCTAGTTGTATAGTTTTCTATGTCTGTCGTCTTCTATCTCTAGAAGTATAATCTTCTATCTCTAAGTGTAATATGTTGTATCTCTACGAGTATACTCTACTATCTCTACGTGTACATTCTTCTGTCTCTAGTTGTATATTCTTCTATCTCTAGGAGTATACTCTTCTATGTATAGGTGTAAAGTCTTCTATATCTAGTTGTATAGTTTTCTATGTCTGTAGTCTTCTATCTCTAGAAGTATAATCTTCTATCTCTAAGTGTAATGTCTTGTATCTCTACGAGTATACTCTATTATCTCTATGTGTAAATTCTTCTGTCTCTAGTTGTATAGTCTTCTATCTCTAGGAGTATAGTCTTCTATCTCTGGTCGTAAAGTCTTTTATCTCTAATTGTATAGTCTTCTAACTCTAGTTGTAAATCTTCTATCTCTAGAAGTATAAACTTCTATCTCTAGGTGTATAGTCTTCAATCTCTAAAAGCAGCATCTTTTATCTCTAGTTGTATTGTCTTCTATCTCTAGAAGTATATTCTTCTATATCTAGGTGTAAAGCCTTCTATCTCAAGTTGTACAGTCTTTTGTCTATAGGAGTATAGTTTTCTACTTCTAGGATTAAAATCTTTTATCTCTAGTTGTATAGTCTTGTAACTCTAGGTGTAAAGTCTTCTATCTCTAGAAGTACAATCTTTTTCTGTAACTGTATAGTCTTCAATCTCTAAAATTATAGTCTTCTATCTCTAGGTGTAAAGTCTTCTATCTCTAGTTGTATAGTCTTCTGTCTTGAAGAGTATACTCTTCTACCTCTGGGTGTAAAGATTTTTATTTCTAGCTGTATAGTCTTCATTCTCTAGAAGCACCATCTTTTATATCTAATTGTATAGTCTTCTAACTCTAGTTGTAAATCTTCTATCTCTAGAAGTATAATCTTCTATCTCTAGCTGTATAGTCTTCAATCTCTGAAAGCAGCATCTTTTATCTCTAGTTGTATGGTCTTCTATCTCTAGGAGTATACTCTTCTATGTCTAGCTGTAAATTCTTCTATCTCTAGTTGTATAGTTTTCTATGTCTGTCGTCTTCTATCTCTAGAAGTATAATCTTCTATCTCTAAGTGTAATATCTTGTATCTCTATGAGTATACTTACTATCTCTACGTGTACATTCTTCTGTCTCTAGTTGTATAGTCTTCTATCTCTAGGAGTATACTCTTCTATGTCTAGGTGTAAAGTCTTCTATCTCTAGTTGTATACTTTTCTATGTCTGTAGTCTTCTATCTCTAGAAGTATAATCTTCTATCTCTGTAGTCTTCTATGTCTAGAAGTGTAATATTCTATCTCTTGTTGTAATGTCTTTTATTACTAGGAGTACACTCTGCTATCTCTACGTGTATATTCTTCTATCTCTAGATATCTAATTATCTATCTCTAGGTGTAATGTATTCTCTATTTAGGAATATAATCTTCTATCTCTAAGTGTAAGTCTTCTATTTCTAAGAGTACAGTATTCTATTTCTAGGTGTATAGTCTTCTATATCTAGTAGTACAATATTGTATCTCTGTAGTCTTCTATCTCTAGAAATATAATTTTCTACCTCTATGTGTAAAGTTTTCTGTCTCTAGGAGTATACTTTTCTATCTCTAGTTGTAATGTCTTCTAGCTCAAAAGTTACTCTTCTGTCGCTAGGTGTAAAGTCTTCAATCTCTAGAAGTATAAATTTCTATCTCTAGGTTTAATGACTTGTATCTCTACCTGTATACTCTTCTGTCACTAGGAGTATTCTCTTTAATCTCTAGGTGTAGTGTCTTCAGTCTCTCGGAGTATAATCTTCTATCTATAGGTGTAAATTATTCTATCTCTAGGCGTATACTCTTCTTAGTTGTACGTCTTCTATATCTAGGAATATAATCTTCTATCTCTAGTTGTAAAGTCTTCTATCTCTAAATCTATACTCTTATATCTCTAGGTGTAAAGACTTCTACCTCTAGGTTTAGAGTCTTCTAACTCTAGTTGGATACTCTGCTATCTTTAGAGATATACTCTTCTATCTCTAGGCGTACTGTCTTCTATCTCTAGGAGTATAATCTTCTAACCATAGGTGTAAAGTGTTCTATCTCTAGTATTATACTCATCTATCTCCAGGAGTACAACTTCTATCTCTAGGTGCAGACTTCTATTTCTCCGAGTATACTCTTGTATCTCTGTAGTCTTCTATCTCTAGGTGTAGACTTCTAATTCTATGAGTATACTCTTGTATCTCTGTAGTCTTCTATCTCTAGAAGTGTAAACTACTATCTGTAGTTGTAAAGTCTTCTATCTCTAGGAGTATACTCTTCTATCACAAGGTGTACAGTCTTCTATCTCTAGAAGTGTAATCTTCTGTCTCTAGGTGCAAGGTCTTCTATTTCTAGGTGTATACTCTTCCATCTTTAGGTGTACAGTGTTCTATCTCTAGAAGTATAAACTTCTATCTCTAGGTGTAAAGTCTTGTATTTCAGGAGTATATTCTTCTATGTCTGTAGCCTTCTATCTCTAAAACTATAATCTCTTATGCTCTGATCCTTGTCCTAAGTCAGGCCCTGACACTATGTCAGTGGCCCTGCGGCCATCAATATCTAAAATCCTAACATTTTCCTGAGATAATTTCCTGACCCATGCCTTACCAAGGTCTGGAAACTCGCCCAAAGTAAGCCCTGACGCTATCCCTAAGTGAGGACCTGAGGATGTCCGTAACAGAGGCTGTGAGAATATCTTTTATGAAGACCCTAAGGCTGATCTTACAGAGGAACTGATACTACTCCCACGTCATGCCCTGACACTGTCCCTCACTCAGGCCCTAAAGATAGGCCAAACTTAGGCCCTGTTGCCGTACCTTAGTTAGGCTCTGACGCTATCCCTCCATCAAGCCTTGACACTGATCCTGATTACGGCGCTGACACTGGTCCTAACTAAGGCCCTCAATAACTAAGGCTCTCAATAACTAAGGTCTTCAAGCTATCCCTAGATCATTTCCTGACACTATCCCTGGCCTGGAGCCTGACTCCATCCCGAGCTAATTTCCTGCCTCTTATCCTCACTGAAGCCCTAATGCTCTCCCTAACTAAGGTCCAGACTAGTCCTAACTAGGGCTCTGACACTGTCTCTAAGTAAGGGCCGGAATCTGTCCCTAATAGAGCCCCTGCTGCCGGAAATAACTAAAATCCGGACACTATCCTGAGTTAACAATCTGACCCATATCTAACCAATGTCCTGACACTGTCCCTAAGAAAGCCCTGTCTCTGTCCCTAAGTGAAGGCCTGAGGCTGTGCCTAACTCAGGCCCTGAAACTATGCCTACTTGAGGCCTTGAAGCTGTGACTAACTCAGACCCTAAGCCTGATCCAACAAAGGCCCTGATGTAGCACCTACATCAGGCCCTGAGAGTGTCTCCAGCTACAGCCCAGAAACTAGGCCTCACTCAGGCCCTGTTGCTCTCCATACGTCTGGCACTGGCGCTGTCCCTACTTGCAGCCATGATACTGGTTCTAAATAAGGTCCTGATACTCTCAGTGACTAAGGTCTTGAAATTATCCCTAGGTCATTTCCTTATATGATGCATAAGATTTACTCTAAACCTATCCGTAGCAAATGTCCTGCCTCTTATGCTAACTGAAGCCCTTACTCTGTGCCAAACACAGACAGTGAATTTAGGCCCAAGGCCATGACACTGTCACTAACTAAGGCCTAGATGTTTGTCCTAAATCCGGCCCAGAAATGTCCCACACAAAAGCCGTAACATTATTCCTAAACCAGGCCCTTCCACGGTATGTAACAGAGGACTAGATGCTAGTCCTAATGCAGGCCCTGCACGGTACCTAGCAGAGGCCCTGCTGCCGTCAATATCTAATGTCCTGACAATATCCTGAGCTCATTTCCTGACCCATCTCTTAAAACGGTCCTGAAATTGTCCCAAAGTAAGCCCTGACGCTGCTCCTTAGTGAGGCTCTGAGGTAGTCCCTAACAGAGATCCTGAAAATGTCTTTTACGAAGACCCTAAGGCTGATCCTACTGAGGCCCTTATACTACTCCTACGTCATGCCCGAACACTGTCCCTCACTCAGGGCCAAGAGATAGGGCTCACTTAGACCCTGTTGTCGAACCTTAGTTAGGCTCTGATGCTGTCCCTACATCAAGCCCTGACACTGGTCCTGATTAAGCCCCTGACACTGGTCCAAACTAAAGCCCTGATGCTCGCAATAACTAAGGTCTTCACGCTATCTCTAGATCATATCCTGACACTATCTCTGGCCTGGAACCTGACTCTTTCCCGAGCTAATTTCCTGCCTCTTGTCCTTACTGAAGCCCTGATGCTCTCCCTAACAAAGGTCCAGACTTGTCCTAACTAAGGCCCTGACACTGTCTCTAACTAAGGCCTGGAATCTGTCCCTAATATAGGCCCTGCTGCCAGCAATAAGTAAAATCCGGACACTAGCTTGAGTTAATAAACTGACACATTTCTAACCAAGGTCCTGACACTGTCCCTAAGCAATACCTGCCTCTGTCCCTAAGTGAAGGTCTGAGGCTGTGCCTAACTCAGGCCCTGAAGTTATGCCTGAGGCCTTGACGCTCTGACTACCTCAGGCCCTGATCATGTCTTTAACTGAGACCCAAATGCTCATCCAACAAAGGCCGTGATGCAGCTCCTACATCAAGACCTTATAGTGTCCCCAGCTAAGGGCCTGACGCTAAGCCTCACTCAGGCCCTGTCGCTCTCCTTAAGTCAGGCACTGGAGCTGTCCCTACCTGCACCCATGATACTGTTTCTAAATAAGGCCCTGATACTCTCAGGGACAAAGGTCTTGACAGTATCCCTAGGTCATTTCCTGATACGATCCCTAAACTTTACACTAACCCTTTCCCTAGCAACTTTCCTGCCTCTTATGTTAACTGAAGCTCTTATGCTGTGAATACCTCAGGCCCTGAATTTAGTCCCAAAACCGTGACACTGTCCCTAACTAAGTCCTAGATGCTCATCCTAAATCCGACCCTGACACTGTCCCTAACTATGACCCTAGCACTATTCCTAACTCAGGCCCTGACACGGTACCTAGCAGAGAACCAGATGGTAGTCCTATCTAAGTCCTTGACACTGTCCCTAACAAAGGCCCTGATGCCGTCAATACCTAAAGTCCTGTCAGTATCCTGAGCTTATTATATCATGGCCCATGTTTTATTAAGGTCCTGAAACTGTCCCTGATTAAGACTTGATGCTGTCCCTAAGTGAGGTAATGAGGCTGTCTCTGACAGTGGCCCTCATAATGTCTTTAAGAAACCCCTTAGGCTGTTTCTACCGAGGCCCTTAGCCTGCTCCTAAGTCATGCCCTGACACTTTCCCCAGTTAAGTCCCTGAATATAGGCCTCCCTCAGGCCCTGTCACTCTCCCTTAGTCAGGCTCTGATGCTGTCCCTACCTGAAGCCCTGACACTGGTCCTAAATTAGGCACTGATGCTCTATGTAGCTATGGTCTTGACACTATCTCTACATCTTTCCTGACGCTATTTCTAGACCTTAACCTAACCTTGTCTTTAGCTAATGTCGAGTCTCTTATGTGAATGAAATCCCTGATGCTGTCCCTAACTAAGGCCCTGAATTTACTCCTGAGGCTGTGAACCTCTCTCTAACTGAGGCCTGGAGGCTGTCCTTAACAAAGGTCCTCAACTTATCTTTAACTGAGGCCTTGACAGTCTCCCTAATTAAGGACTAAGACTTTTTCTAAGGCACTGAGTCTGTCTTTAACTACTGGCCTCCCTCTTTCCTTAACAATGGTCATGACACATTCCGTAACTAAGACCCTGACACAGTCCCTAATAACGTGAGCTGTCCCTCGTTAATGCCCTGATGCAACCCGTAAGTGATGTATTGAAGACGGCACTAAGGTCCAGTCGATGACCCAAAATGTCTCTTACTAAGGCCCTCAAATTACCTCTAACTGAGACCCTAAAGATGTCCATAACTAAGGCCCTGACACTGTCGCTAACTAAGACCCTCAAGTTATCTTTAACTGAGGCCATGACAGTGTCCTTAACAAAGAACCTGACACTGTCTCTAACTAAGGCCCTGAGTCTGTCTTTACCTAACGGCCTCACTGTTTCCCCAACTACTCCCTGACGCCGCCCCTACCCAAGGCCCTGACGGTGTGCCTAATTGCCTGAGCTGTCTTTCACTAATACCCTGACCCTGTCCATAACTAATGCCCTGATGATGTCCCAGACGAACAGCCTGAAGTGTCTCTTAGTAAGGCCCTTAAGTTTTTCTCTGAGGCCCTGATACTGTCCCTAATTAAGGCCTTGACAATGTCTGTAAGTAATGGCCTGATGCAGCTCCTACCTGAGATGCTGAGGCTCTCACTGAGACCTTGAAGTCTCTACCTGAGAAGCTGACACTGTCTGTAACTAATTTCCTGGCTTTTTCCTTAACTAACATCCTAATTTTTTCCCAAAATAACACCCTGACACTGGTCCTAACTATGGCCCTGATGCTGACCCTATCTAAGGCTCTGACGATGTCCCTAATAGACTTAGATGTCCCTCACTGGGTTCCTGATCCTGTCCATTACTAAGGCCCTGAATATGTGCCTGAGGACGTCTCTGACCCTGTCCTAAGACCCTGACACTGTTCCTAATTAAGGGACTTGACGCTGTCTCTACAGAAGGCCCTGACACTACCCCTAAAGAACGGCCTGACACTGGTCCCAAGTATGGACCTGATCCTGTCCATAACTAAGGCCCTGGTGATGTCCCTCATTAAGCCTCTGACACTGCCCTTAATTAGCCCCTGACACTGTCCCTAGCTAATGGCCTAAGCTATAACTTACAAAGTCCATAACACTATCCCCAAGACGCCGACACCCTCCCTAACTTAGGCTTTGATGCTGTCCCTTAGTGTCTAAGCAGTCACAAAATAACACCCTGATTCTGTTACTAAGGCCCTGAATATATCCCTAAGAATGTCTCTGAAGTGTCCCTAACTAATGGCCTACAACTGTCTCTTATGAAGGCCCTCAAGTGATCTCTGAGGGCCTGACAACACTGTCCCTAAGGCCCTGTTGCTGGCCCGAACTAACATCCTGATGCTGAACCTAACTGAGGCCCTGATGCTCTTCCTAACTAAGGCCTTGATGCCTTGATGCGGATTCTACCTGAGGCCCTAATGCTGTCTAACTAATGA
>NW_006785457.1:103207-105126 GCF_000442215.2 Lipotes vexillifer | reverse complement strand
CTTTCCCTAACACCCTGATGCGGTCCTTAATAGCCTCATAACTTGTCCATAACTAAGGCCCTGAATATGTCCCTAAGGATGTCTCTGACACTGTCCTTAACTAAGGCCCTGATGCTCTCTCTACGTAAGGCACTGACACTATCTATAATAATGTCCTGAATGTTTCCCTGATACCCTGATGCTATCATTAATTGAGGTCCTGAAGATGTCCCTAATAACCTTAGGTGTTCCTCTGTATCACCCTTATCCTGTCAATAACTAACGCCCTGAATATGTCCCTAGGTAAGTGTCTGACGCTGTCCCTAACTAAGGCCCTGATGCTGTCTCTACCTCAGAATCTGAAATTCTAATGTCCTGACTCTCCCTAACTAGCATCCTGGTGCTGCCCCTAAGTGAGGCCCCGACACTCTTCTTAACTAAGAACTTGCCGCTGTCCCTACCTAAAACCCTGACACTGTCTGTAACTAATGACCTGACCCTTTCCCTAACTAACACCCTAGTTTTGGCCCTAACTAACGCCCTGACACTGGTTCTCATTATGGCCATGATGCTGGCTCTAAGGCCCTGAAGATACCCCTAAGTTACAGCCTGAACTGTGTCTAACTAAGGCTCTCAAGTTATCTCTAAGTGAAGCACTGAAACTGTCCCTAAAGTAGGCCCTGATGCTGTCCCTTATAGTTTAAGCTGTCACTAAATAATGCCCTGAGCCTGTCCATAAGGAAGGCCCTGAATATGTCCTTAAGTGCATCTCAGATGATGTCCTTAACAGCTTGAACTCTTTTCAAGTTATCTCTGAGGCTCTGACACTGGCCTTTCCTAAGGCCTCACCCTGGGTTGGTCCCAGGCTGCTGGGCAGTTTTCGCTTGTCCGCATCTCTAGCCAGCTGACTGCCATCGGCCACTCTAAGATTCTGCGATACGGTGGTCCCACGTGGGATGTGCCTGTGTAGGCTCAGCTGCGGGAGGAGAGTCATGGCCACTCCACCCTCCAGGGGACAGCGGCTCAGGGTAGAAGCCTCTCAGCCAGTGTCTGGACACAGGGTTCTGTGTCCTTGTTTGCTGTAAATCTCTTGGAGTTACCTATAAAATTTTTAAATGGATATCCCCCCTCAGCATATTTATAATATAAATTATTTACCACATCAAAATCCAGGAATGACATTTTTAGAATGAGCAGAACACTGGATGCCCCCCCAATGATCTATTACTTGGAGGATTTAAAATTCTCATGAGAAAACACCCACTCTCCTCACCCTTTTGGGTGTCAGCACAACGTGGGAATCAGCTGCATCCTTTATTTATCCCTCTGATTTTCCAGAATATTTCCTTCCAGGAGAAATCTCTGGGCTCTGCGGTAGCTGTGAGTGGTGGACGTCAGGTAAATATGAGAGTGAAAGGCAAGAAAAAGAGACACAGAGGAGGAGATGAGAATCGGTGACGGGGAGAAGCAGGGGCGTCCACGTTCAATCACAGGCTGAGAGTCTGGGTTAGTCTCCAGTGAAGCTACGGGCCACCAGGTTCTGGCTCCACTGACCTTGTTACCTGGTGTGGGGACTGGGGACAGCCAAACCACCATGGCCACTCTCAGAGAAATCAGGGTAGTGGGAGGGCACCCCTGAGAGCCAAATTGAAAATGGTCATGCTGTGAAATAATAAGATGCCCTTTCAGAAAAGTGAAGACTTTTCTCTTGGTTCTCAAAGACTTGTAAATACTCTGTGTCCTTCTGTAGGCATGCTGAAGCCTTCAGCCTTTGAGGGCAGTAATGGGAGTGCATCTGGGTTCAAAACCATCCAGCACTCACTCCCTGAGGGTGCTGAAGATGACCCGTGTCCACCCCTCGGATGTTGTGGGGCCAGAAATCCCTTGATCACTGAGGACAGGAGGGGCCACAAAGACACTCTGCTGAAACACCAGGAGCT
>NW_006785457.1:64027-98863 GCF_000442215.2 Lipotes vexillifer | reverse complement strand
CCACCCTGCTGAACCACCGGGAGCTTCGCTGCTGGGCTACAGTCCTTTATCAGATACATGGTTTGCAAACACCTTGGGCCATTTTAGATAGTGGATTAACTTATTCCTTGCTCCTTTTATACACAACTGATTTTCATTTTGAGGAAGTCCAATTCATCTATTTGGTCTTTTGTTGCTTGTGCTTTTGGTAGATCTAAGAAATCATGATCAACTCCAAGGTCATGAAGATTTACTCTCATGGTTTATTCTATGAGTTTTATAATTTTGGTTCTTGCATCTAGGCCTTTGGTCCATTTTGTGTTGATTTTGTATATGGGGTGGGGGGAGGTAAGGGTCCAACTTTACTCTTCTGCATGTGGGTATCCAGTTGATTCAGAACCTGTGCTCACTGTTTGGGAGAAAATACATGCAAATGATGTGACCAAAAAGGGCTTAATTCTAAAATATATAAACAGCTCAGACAACTCAAAGAAAAAAAATCAAAAAATAGGCAGAATTTTAGAAGATCTAAATAGACATTTCACCAAAGACATACAGATGGCCAAGAGGCACTTGAAAAGATGTTCCACATCACTAATTATTAGAGAATGCAAATCAAAAGTATAGTGAGTTATCACCTCGTAGTGGTCAGAATGGCCATCATTAAAAAGTCTAGAAATAAATGTTGGAAGGGGTGTGGAGAAAAGGGAACCCTCCTACACTACTGGTGGGAATGTAAATTGATGCAGCCACTATGGAAAACAGTATGGAGCTTCCTCAAAAACTAAAAATAGAATTACCTTATGAACGAGCAATCACACTCCTGGGCACACATCCAGTCAAAACTATAATTCGAAAAGATACGTGCACCCCAGCATTCACAGCAGCTCTATTCACAATAGACAACACATGGAAGCAACCTGAATGTCCCTCAACAGATGAATGGATATAGAAGATGTGGTACATGTATACAATGGAATATTACTCAGCCATAAAACAGAATGAAATAATGCCATCTGCAGCTACATGGATGGACCAAGAGATTATCATACAAAGTGAAGTAAGTCAGCCAGAGAACAACACATACCATATGATATCACTTATATGTGGAGTATAAAATGAGACCCAAATGAACTTGTCTACAGAACAAAAACACACTCACAAATATAGAAAACAGACTAGTGGTTGTTAAGGGGAAGAAAGGGGAGAGGGATGGATTGGGAGTTTGGGATTAGGAGATGCAAATTATTATATATAGGATAGATAAACCAGGTCTTACTCTACAGCACAGGCAACTGTATTCAATACCCTGTAAATAACCATAATGGAAAAGAATATGAAAAATATGTGTATATGTATGTATGTATATATGAATCACTTTACTGTACAGTAGAAATTAACACAATATTGTAGGTCAACTATACATTAGTATCAATTATTTTGAAGGCACTTTTATAAATTAGGTCTTATTTATCTTGTCCTTTCATCCTGGGACAAATGTATAACAGAAACTAACCTAGATTACTCTGGGATGAACTCATATCACACAGAACTTTAATTGTTGAACAAACCGTAAATATCAGTTACACCATGGGATGTCCTGATCCAATATGAAGTTTGTAAACCTTGTATCAAGCCTGCCCAATCCACTAAATTTGGAAATTCAAGCTGAAATGAAGCCACCTATCCCGTGACTTCTCCACAACTAGTTATACAACATCAATTGGAAACCATATACAATAAAATGAATGTAGACAGAAACAACTATAGCCTTCATTTACTGCCTTTTAGATGAAGACGGTATTTAAGGTGATGTCTTGGGCCGTTTCAGGGTGTTACTCAATTTCCTGGGTATCTGCCATGCACACAGTAGGTACACATGTTAGTTAACTTGCTTGTGCAACTATATGAAGGTAGTTAATATCACAAAACTGTATACGTAAAGTGAATTAAATGCTAAAGTTGTGTTTTGAATTTTTAATGACAATGAAAAAAAGTGTAGCACTGATGTTTGTTACAAAAATGAACACTAAAAACATTCTTAGTGCAAAAAGCCATACAGATATGTCCACCTAGATCCCATACTCACTTTGTCTGCTTCAAATCCATCAAGGTTGTCCAAATGAGGGAGAAACTCAATAATGGTTCCAGAAAAAGAAAACTGGATCAGGATGGAAAAAGACATTTTGATACAGTTAGGTCAGTAGGTGAAAGTTGAAATGGGGCTGAGTATTAAATTATAATGTGGACATCAGGATTTCTTCATTTAGGGTTTATGTGCTGGTTCCTTGAGAAAAACACACTGAGCATTTTGTGTGAAGTGGCAAACGTGAGTACCATTATTGCAACTTTTTGGTACAGTTTAAATTACTGGAAACTAAATTACTTTTCTAGACAACCATGTCAATATCATGCCTGAAAATCAGATAAGAGAGACCTCAAATTTTGTGATAGAGGCCAAGACTAACCCAGACCACGTTCAACCAGAGTTGTGATACTTATTTCCCTTGTAGGAGTCTGCATGGTATGAAGAGGCACCGTGGGAAGAGTATATTAGTAGCTACCATCTCTTGGGTCCTGTGGATTACCTGGGGTGCAGTAGAAACTGTGAGATTTTAGTATTGCAATTTTTCACATTACTTCAAAAGATATGCTAAAAAATAAATTCAGTACAGTTGCAAAATATGGAATCAATATACACAAATCAGTTTTGTTTGTATATACTAATAATGAACCACCAGCAAGAAAAATTAAGAAAACAATCCCACTTACAATTCCATCAAAAAGAATGAACTATTTAGCAATCAATTTAACCAAGGACGTGAAAGACCTATACTCAGAAAACTATAAAGCATTGATAAAGAAACTGAAGACACAATAGAAAACGATATTCCATGCTCATGCATCAGAAAAACTACTATTTTTAAAATGTTTGGGAGAGGGGGAAGATGACGGAAGTGTAAGATGTGGAGATCACCTTCCTCCCCACAGATACACCAGAAATACATCTACACGTGGAGCAACCCCTACAGAACACCTACTGAATGCTGACAAAAGACCTCAGACCTCCCAAAAGGCAAGAAACTCCCTACGTACCTGGGTAGGACAAAAAAAAAAAGAATATATAGAGACAAAAGTATAGGGACAGGACCTGCACCAGTGGGAGGGAGCTGTGAAGGGGGAAAGGTTTCCATACACTAGGAAGCCCCTTCACGGGCACAAACTGCGGGTGGTAGAGGGGGAAAGCTTTGGGGCCGCGGAGGACAGCACAGCCACAGGGATTCAGAGGGCAAAGGGGAGAGATTCCCGCACAGAGGATAGGTGCTGACCAGCACTCACCAGCCCGAGAGGCTTGTCTGCTCCCTGGCCACAGCGGGCGGGGCTGTGAGCGGAGGCTCGGGCTTCGGTCGGAGCGCAGGGAGAGGACTGGGGTTGGTGGCGTGAACACAGCCTGCAGGGGATGAGTGCACCACAGATACTGGGGAGGGAGGCTGGGGAGAAGTCTGGACCTGCAGAAGAGGCAAGAGACGTTTTCTTCACTCTTTGTTTCCTGGGGTGAGAGGAGAGGGGATTCAGAGCACTGCTTAAAGGAGCTCCAGAGACGCTAACAGCGCAGATCCCAGAGACAGGCATGAGACGCTAAGGCTGCTGCTGCGGCCACCAAGACGCCTGTGTGCGATCACAGGTCACTCTCCACACTCCCCTTCTGGGGAGCCTGTGCAGCCCACCACTGCCAGGTCCTGGGATCCAGGGACACCTCCCCCGGGAGGACACACGGTATGCTTCAGGCGGGGGCAATATCACGCCGGCCTCTGCTGCTGCAGGCTCACCCCGCACTCCCTGTCCCTCCCTACCCCTGGCCTGAGTAAGCCAGAGCCACCGAATCAGAGGCTCCTTTAACCCCGTCCTGTCTGAGTGAAGAACAGACGCCCTCAGGCGACCTACACACAGAGGCGGGGCCAAATCCAAAGCTGAGCCCCAGGAGCTCTGCGAACAAAGAAGAGAAAGGGAAATCTCTCCCAGCAGCCTCAGAAGCAACAGATTAAAGCTCCACGATGAATATGATGTACCCTGCATCTGTGGAATACCTGAATAGACAACAAATCATCCCAAATTGAGGAGGTGGACTTTGAGTGCAAGATTTATGATTTTTTTCCCTCTTTTCCTCTTTATGTTAGTGTGTATGTGTATGCTTCTGTGTGAGATGTTGTCTGTATAGCTTTGCTTTCACCATTTGTCCTAGGGTTTGATATGTCCTTTTTGTTTGTTTGATTTTTCTACTTTGAAAAAATTTTTGCTTAATAATTATTTTTTATTTTAATAACTTTATTTTATTTTACTTTATTTTATTTTCTATTGTCCTATTTCTTTCTTTCTTTCCACTTTTTCTCCCTTTTATTCTAAGCCATGTGGATGAAAGCCTCTTGGTGCTGCAGCCAGGAGTCAGTTGTGTGCCTCTGAGGTGAGAGAGCCAACTTCAGTACACTGGTCCACAAGAGACCTCCCAGCTCCACATAATATCAAATGGCAAAAATCTCCCGGAGATATCGATCTCAATGACAGCATCCAGCTTCACTCAACGACCAGCAAGCTACAGTGCTGGATACACTATACCAAACAACTAGCAAGAGAGGAACACAACCCCACCCATTAGCAGAGAGGCTGCCAAAAATCATAGTAAGTTGACAGGCACCCCAAAACACACCTCCAGATGTGGACCTGCCCACCAGAAAGACAAGATCCAGCCTCATCTACCAGAACACAGGCACTAGTCCCCTCCACCAGGAAGCCTACACAACCCAATGAACCAACTTTAGCCACTGGGGACAGACACCAAAAACAACAGGAACTACAAACCTGCAGGCTGCAAATGGAGACCAAAAACACAGTAAGATAAGCAAAATGAGAAGACAGAAAAAACACACAGCAGATGAAGGACACCTAACAAATGAAGAGGAAATAGGCAGTCTACCTGAAAAAGAATTCAGAATAATGAAAGTAAAGATGATCCAAAATCTTAAAAATAAAATAGAGAAAATGCAAGAAACATTTAACAAGGACCTAGAAGAACTAAAGAGGAAACAAGCAACGATGAACAACACAAGAAATGAAATTAAAAATACTCTAGAAGGGATCAATAGCAGAATAACTGAGGCAGAAACACGGATAAGTGACCTGGAAGATAAAAGAGTGGAAATAACTACTGCAGAGCAGAATAAAGAAAAAAGAATGAAAAGAACTGAGGACAGTCTCAGAGACCTCTGGGACAACATTAAACACACCAACATTCGAATTATAGGGGTTCCAGAAGAAGAATAGAAAAAGAAACGGGCTGAGAAAATATTTGACAAGATTATAGTTGAAAACTTCCCTAATATGGGAAAGGAAATCGTTAATCAAGTCCAGGAAGCACAGAGAGTCCCATACAGGATAAATTCAAGGAGAAATACGCCAAGACACATATTAATCAAACTGTCAAAAACTAAATACAAAGAAAGCATATTAAAAGCAGCAAGGGAAAAACAACAAATAACACACAAGGGAATCCCCATAAGGTTAACAGCTGATCTCTCAGCAGAAACTCTACAAGCCAGAAGGGAGTGGCAGGACATACTGAAAGTGATGAAGGAGAAAAACCTGCAACCAAGATTACTCTACCCAGCAAGGATCTCATTCAGATTTGATGGAGAAATTAAAACCTTTACAGACAAGCAAAAGCTGAGAGAGTTCAGCACCACCAAACCAGCTTTACAACAAATGCTAAAGGAACTTCTCTAGACAAAAACACAAGAGAAGGAAAAGTCCTATAATAACGAACCCAAAACAATTTAGAAAATGGGAATAGGAACATACATATCGATAATTACCTTAAATGTAAATGGACTAAATGCTCCCACCAAAAGACACAGACTGACTGAATGGATACAAACACAAGACCCATATATATGCTGTCTACAAGACACCCACTTAAGACCTACAGACACATACAGATGGAAAGTGAGGGGATTGAAAAAGATATTCCATGCAAATGGAAACCTAAACAAAGCTGGAGTAACAATTCTCATATCAGACACAATAGACTTTAAAATAAAGACTATTAGAAGAGACAGATAAGGACTCTACATAATGATCAAGGGATCGATCCAAGAAGAAGATATAACAATTGTAAATATTTATGCACCCAACACAGGAGCACCTCTATACATAAGACAAATACTAACAGCCATAAAAGGGGAAATCGACAGTAACACATTCATAGTAGGGGACTTTAACACCCCACTTTCACCAATGGACAGATCATCCAAAATGAAAATAAATAAGGAAACACAAGCTTTAAATGATACATTAAACAAGATGGACTTAATTGATATTTATAGGACATTCCATCTAAAGACAACACAATACACAATTTTCTCAAGTGCTCATGGAACATTCTCCAGGATAGATCATATCTTGGGTCACAAATCAAGCCTTGGTAAATTTAAGAAAATTGAAATTGTATCAAGTATCTTTTCTGACCACAACGCTATGAGACTAGACATCAATTACAGGAAAATATCAGTAAAAATACAAACACATGGAGGCTAAACAATACACTACTTAATAACGAAGTGATCACTGAAGAAATCAAAGAGGAAATCAAAAACTACCTAGAAACAAATAGTGGAGACACGATGACCCAAAACCTACAGGACACAGCAAAAGCAGTTCTAAGAGGGAAGTTTAAAGCAATACAATCCTACCTTAATAAACAAGAAACATCTCGAATAAACAACCTAACCTTGCACCTAAAGCAATTAGAGAAAGAAGAACAAACAAACCCCAAAGTTAGCAGAAGGAAAGAAATCATAGAGATCAGATCAGAAATAAATGAAAAAGAAATGAAGGAAACGATAGCAAAGGTCAATAAAACTAAAAGCTGGTTCTTTGAGAAGATAAACAAAATTGATAAACCATTAGCCAAATTCAACAAGAAAAAAAGGGAGAAGATGCAAATCAATAGAATTAGAAATGAAAAAGGAGAAATAACAACTGACAATGCAGAAATACAAAACAGTATGTGAGATTACTACAAGCAACTCTATGCCAATAAAAGGGACAACCTGGGAGAAATGGACAAATTCGTAGAAATGCACAACCTGCCAAGACTGAATCAGCAAAAAATAGAATATATGAACAGACCAATAACAAGCACTGAAATTGAAACTGTGATTAATAATCTTCCAACAAACAAAAGCCTGGGACCAGATGGCTTCACAGGCGAATTCTATCAAACATTTAGAGAAGAGCTAACACCTATCCTTCTCAAAATCTTCCAAAATATACCAGAGGGAGGAACAGTGCCAAACTCATTCTACGAGGCCACCATCGCCCTGATACCAAAACCAGACATGGATGTCACAAAGAAAGAAAACTACAGGCCAATATCACTTATGAACACAGATGCAAAAATCCTCAACAAAATACTAGCACTCAGAATCCAACAGCACATTAAAAGGATCACGCACCATGATCAAGTGGGGTTTATTCCAGAAATGCAAGGATTCTTCAATATACTCAAATCAATCAATGTGATACCCCATATTAACAAACTGAAGGAGAAAAACCATATGATCATCTCAATAGATGCAGACAAAGCTTTCAACAAAAGTCAACACCATTTATGATAAAAACCCTCCACAAAGTAGGCACAGAGGGAACTTTCCTCAACATAATAAAGGGCATATATGACAAACCCACAGCCAACGTTGTCCTCAATGGTGAAAAACTGAAAGCATTTCCACTAAGATCAGGAACATGACAAGGTTGTCCACTCTCACCACTCTTATTCAACATAGTTTTGGAAGTTATAGCCACAGCAAAGAGAGAAGAAAAGGAAATAAAAGGAATCCAAATCAGAAAAGAAGAAGTAAAGCTGTCAATGTTTGCAGATGACATGATACTATACATATCATATACATATATGATATACATATACATATACATATATGATATACATATACATATATGATATACATATGATATATGATATCATATATGTATATCATATACATATCTTTATACATAGAGAATCCTAAAGATGCTACCAGAAAACTACTAGAGCTAATCACTGAATTTGGTAAAGTAGCAGGATACAAAATTAATGCACAGAAATCTCTGGCATACCTAAACACTAATGATGAAAAATCTGAAAGTGAAATCAAGAAAACACTCCCATTTACCATTGCAATAAAGAGAAAAAAATATCTAGGAATAAACCTACCTAAGGAGACAAAAGACCTGTGTGCAGAAAATTATAAGACACTGATGAAAGAAATTAAGGATGATACAAAGCGATGGAGAGATATACCATGTTCTTGAATTGGAAGAATCAACATTGTGAAAAAAACGAAATCCTAAACACCAACAGAGGCCTCAAACCAAAGGAACCAGAAACCAAACAGAAACCAAAAACCAAACAGCACAAGACTCAAATCATCTTCCAAGTCTCAACTTAGCCTGTGACCTCTGTCCAAGGGGTGCACCTTCCAAATGAGATTTCCTGGAATGAAAAGTCACCCAAATGGGAACCAAGGTTCCCCCAAATGTACAGGGTTAAAAGAACCTCCGACTGCATGCCAGGGAAGTTACCACACGCTGGCTGAGGCGCTGCAACCTCCCAAATGCTATTTTGCTGGTTCCCCAAAATAATCCCTGGGAGTAGGACATTCAGGGCAGCCCAGGCAGGAGGAAGACAGGAACGTCCTCAAGGCAAAGATGGCCTCGGCAGCTGCCACGGTGGTCCCTCTTCCACCACCTATTCCTGCCCCAGAGTTCTAACTGCTGGGATGACTGGGGCACAGCCTTTCCAGGCAAGGGTCCCAGGTGGTCTGCCCTCTAAAGGAATTCTCCAACCCTACACTCTCTCGAAAGAGGCTGGCGTGGAGAAAATCTCAGTGTCCCATCGAGTCAGGGGACCCACAGGGCCATCCCCAAGTCAGCCCCACATTGGGTACTAAATTTGATGTCGAAAACTCGACCTCTGTGCACCAGTGCCAAATCGAATCTGAGAGAGAGTGGTTTGGAGGAAGAAGAAAAGAATAGCTTTACTGCTTTGGCAGCCAAAGGGGGACACAGAAAACTCGTGCCCTCAAAAACAGTGCGTCCCAATGTGGGAGGATCTGGTGAGGAGTTTTACAGCGATGGTTTAAGGACACAGTTGCTCCTGAGGATTAGTGTGTGCACAGGGCCTTAACTCCCTTTAATCTAGCCTCAGATGGTCCCTTGATTAGCTTCTCTGAAATAAAGAAGACTAAAATCTTCTATTTTGTGTGGGTTTTAAGTTGGTAAACAGCCCAAAGATACTCTTACCTGTATCCCTTGAGGAAAAACAAGGATCCTGCCCCAAGGCTGCACTATGGTTTCTTGATAGTTCCTACAGTGTCTCTACATCCCTTCTCTTCCCTAATTAGCAATTGTTGGAATCTGCCCTTTGGAACTCAGGGAAGGTCCTAGCGTCTCTAGCCTAAATAAAGCCCTGACACTAAAAGTAACTCAGACCCTGATACTCTCTCTAAGCTAGGCCCTGACACTGTACCTAACAAAGGCTCTGATGCTAATCCTAACTCAGGCCCCGACACTGTATCTAACTAAGGCCCTGCTGCCATCAATATCTAAAATCCTGACATTATCCTGAGCTAATATCCTCACCCATGTCTTACAAAGGTCCTGAAACTCTCCCAAAGTAAGTCCTGATGCTGTCCCTAAATGAGGCCCTGAGTGTGTCTTTAATGAAGACACTAATGCTCATTCTACAGAGGACCTTATACTACTCCTATGTGATGCCCTGACACTGTCCCTCACACAGGCCCTAAAAATAGGCCTCACTTAGGCCCTGTTGCCGTACCTCAGTTAGGCTCTGACGCTGTCCCTACATCAAACTCTGACACTGGTCTTGATTAAAGGCCTGACACTGGTCCTAAATAAAGCCCTGACACTGGTCCTAATTAAGGCCCTGATGCTCTCAATAATTAATGTCTTCAGGCTATCTCTAGCTCATTTCCTGACACTACGGCTGGCCTGGAAGCTGACTCTGTCCCGAGCTAATTTCCTGTCTCTTACCATCACTGATGACCTAATGCTCTCCCTAATTAAGGCCCAGACTAGTCCTAACAAAGGCCCTGAAACTGTCTCTAACTAAGGCCCGTAATCTTTACTAATATAGGCCCAACTACCAGCAATAACTAAAATCCGGACATTATTCTGAGCTAACAACCTGACCCATTTCTAACCAAAGTCCTGACACTGTCCCTAAGAAAGCCCTGTCTGTCCCTAAGTGAAGGCCTGAGGCTGTGCCTAACTCAGGCCCTGAAGCTATGGCTAACTGAGGCCTTGACTCTGTGACTACCTCAAGCCCTGATCATGTCTTTAACTCAGAACCTATTGCTGACCCAACAAAGGCCCTGATGCAGCTCCTACATCATGCCCTGACAGTGTCACCAGCTAAGGGCCTGACACTAGGCCTCACTCAGGCCCTGTTGCTCTCCCTATGCCAGGCACTGGTGCTGTCCCTACCTGCAGCCATGATACTGGTTTTAAATAAGGCCCTGATACTCTTAGTGACTAAGGTCTTGAATCTATCCTTAGGTCATTTCCTGAAACAATCCATAAACTTTACCCTAAAACTGTCCCTAGGAAATGTCCTGCCTCTTAGGCTAACTGAAGACCTTATTCTGTATCTAATTCAGGTGCTCAATTTATTCCCAAGGCCACACTTTCATTTACTGAGGCCTAGATGCTATTCCTAAATCTGGCCCAGAACTGTCCCTAACTAAAGCCCTAACACTATTCAGAACTCAGGCCCTGATACGGTACCTAACAGAGACCCAGATGCTAGTCCTAACGCAGGCCCTGACACTGTGTCTAACTAAGCCCCTGCTGCTGACAATATCTAAAGTCCTGACATTATCCTGAGCTAATATCCTCACCCATGTCCTACCAAGGCCCTGAAACTGTCCCTAAGTAAGCCCTGACGCTGTCCCTAAATGAGACCCTGAGGCTGACCCTAATAGAGGCCCTGATAATGGCTTTAGCAAAGCCCCTGAGGCTGATCCTACTGAGGCCCTTATGCTGCTCCTAAGTCAGGCCCTGGCACTATTCCTAGCAAAGGCCCTGACACTAGCCCTCACTCAACCCTGTTGCTCTTCCTAAGTCGGGCTCTGATGCTGTCCCTAACTGAAGCCTTGACACTGGTCCTAAATTAGGCCCTAATGTTCTAAGTAACTAAGGTCTTGGCACTATCTGTAGGTCATGTCCTGACACTATCCCTAGACATTAACCTAACCTTATCTTTAACTAAAGTCGAGCCTCTTATGCTAACTAAATCCCTGATGTTGTCCCTAACTAAGGCTCTGAAATTACTCCTGAGGCTGTGACACTGTCCCTAACTGAGGCCTGGAGGCTCATCTGAACTTAGGCTGTGACACTACACCTAACTCAGTCTCTGACACTGTACCTAACAAAGGCTCTGATGCTCATCCTATATCAGGCCCTGACACTGTCCTACGGCCCTGCGGCCATCAATATCTAAACTAATGACATTATCTTGAGTTAATATCCTGACCCTTGTGTTACCAAGGTCCTGACACTGTCCCTAAGAAAGCCCTGTCTCTGTCCCTAACTGAAGACCTGAAGCTATGCCTGAGGCCTTGACACTGTGACTAACTCACACCCTGATCATTTCTTTAACTAAGATCCTATTGCTGATCTAACAAAGGCCCTGATGTAGCTCCTACATCATGCCCTGACAGTGTCCCCAGCTAAGGGCCTGATGCCAGTCACTCTCCCTATGTCATGCACTGTCACTCTCCCTAAGTCAGGCTCTGATGCAATCCCTACCTGAAGCCCTGACACTGGTCATAAATAAGGCCCTGATACTCTCAGTTACTAATGTCTTGACACTATCCCTAGGTCATTTCCTGACACGATACCTAAACTTTACCCTAACCCTGTCCCTCGCAACTGTCCTGCCTCTCAAGCTAACTGAAGTCCTCGTGCTGTGAATACCTCAGGCCCTGAATTTAATTCCAAGGCCGTGACACTGTCCCTAAGGTCTAGATGCTCGTTCTAAGTCTGGCCCTGACACAGTCCCTAACTAAGGGATTATTGGTTCTAATGTATCAGCTATGACTTTTTTGATTCCAATGGACTGGACACTTACTAAAGTAAAATAAAAACATTATTTTTAAATGATATGAATAAATTAATAACTGCAAGAGATAGATTTAAGAGTGGATTTGACCTGGCAGTTCTGGTGGCTCACTCTCTTGCAGTGTGGTCTGGTCTCTCTCCAATACTTTATCCTGTAAATGCCTTTGGGTGGCCCCATTCACAGGAACAGTCTCTCTCACTGCATCCAGGGCTTTCAGAACCTGCAGGTAACACTCACTCGATGTCCATTTTAACAGAAAAGAAGAGGTTCAGTTAAGGTCAGTGACTGTGGTCACCCATCCAGGGGTTTTGCTGTCCTCCCTTGATGGCAGGAACCTCTTCCACTAGCTAAAATAGCAACCTTGCTGTTGGTGATAAACGCAAGACTTGCTTTGGGCATCACATCCGAGGCTGGCCCTGTTTGCCTGTGTACACCAAAAGGCACACAGACTTCATTTGTGTCCCTGGAAGGTGGGAGCCCAGGATTCACACCTGCCCTCTGACTATATTAATCACCCATCTCCACAGAACACATCTGCTCCTTTTCCTGTCTCTGCTCTCTCCTTTACAGAAAACAGAAACCAAATGGTAGGTGGGAAGGAAACTGTTACTCAATGGACCAGCGTCTCAAGGATTATTCTATACGGTGGAAGCCACTGTTGGCTGGATTTCCGGAGAACACAGAGACTGGGTCCAGGATGCACATGGCTCCTGGAGACCATGCTGCCTCAGTGGGAAAACACAAGTTGGGAAGCCACTTGCTCCCATACCTTTGATTTTTCATGAGTATGAATGTCAAAGGTTTGCAAAAACCCGAAGGCCAGAGGATTGCAGGGCCACAGTCTGCTGTATGCTGAGGGTGGCCAGGGCCACACTCAATGTCTTGAGGGTTATTTCCTCTTGGAAGTCTGGGAGGCTATGAGGGAGGAGGCCATTTTCTCAATCACATGGATGTAGGGAACTGAAACATCCCAAGGGGTCATCTACGCTGCCCAGGTAGCTGTTCAGTTGCCCAGCAGCAAGGTCAGCTCAGTGATTGGCCACAGGGGCTTGACAGGGCCCAGACAGGCCTGAGCTGGAGGGCCACAGATGCCTGCCTGGGTGGTCAGTGGTAAGGGATATTGCTGCCCAGGTAGCTGTTCAGTTGCCCAGCAGCAAGGTCAGCTCAGTGATTGGCCACAGGGGCTTGACAGGGCCCAGACAGGCCTGAGCTGGAGGGCCACAGATGCCTGCCTGGGTGGTCAGTGGTCAAGGGATATTCTGAGGTTTTTTAATCTACTACTGCCCACTCAAACAGGACGAAGGATGCAGCCAGTCCTGAAGGGCACTACCAGCCCTCAAGAAGGCAGCATATGGGGGCTGGCAGTGCTACAGACTTGCATGCATGCCAACACGTCCCACTGAGCACACTGCATGTCAGAGCTGGGCTGGAAACTGGGTCCAGCCCCACCCTCCCCATGTTCGCGGCAGGGACCTTCCCGACTTCTGAGGCACTCCACAACCACAGACTGAGGTTAAGTTGGAGATGAAACAGTCAGCAACCAGAGCAGACATTTCTTTCATCTTCTTTAGAGTCCACAATGCAGAGAGGAAGAAGAGGCAGAGCAGAAAACCAACAGTCCAGCTTGAATTCACGTCACTTGCACCTGGTGAGTCCTGTCCATCGTGGAGGCTCAGATAGACGAGAGAGGGGAAGATGAAGCAGACCCATTAGATCGTGAACACTAGGTGTGTAAAGTTTGAATACTTTCTGGTTTTCTTTTTATTTACATGGAAGTCCATTTTCAATCACTAAGATACGTTATTAGTAAAATAAATAGATTAAAATTGCTTATACATTTTCACACGCCCCTCAATAAATGTGAATTCTGTAGAAGGTACACATCTTCTAAAATCTCTTCTTATAAGAGTCACGGATTTACTTCCTAAAAGCTGGCTGGAATCAACACAGGCACCTTTGCAGTTTTAGGATTGCCTGAGTCCATGGCTTACTGGGCTGCAGTTCCTAATTTCCACCTCTGTAAGATGCAGGTGGAGAAGCAATGGTGAGACCTGTCTCTATTAGCTGTTCAGCTAGGACTCTGAGGTACTTACCCTGTGCAGTATGTGGTAGCAGAAGCACGGGTCACAGCAGGAACAGAGTACGTGTTCTCTGCCCTTAGATGACCCACAGTGGACATTAGATACTCAGCCAACAACCAGAAAAGAGAGTCCACACTTCTTACCTCCCTTCTACGAACACGTGCCGCTCAGGCACACAGGACACATAAACTGGGCAGATATAGAGTTTAAATGCAGAATATCTGGGACTTCCCTGGTGGTCCAGTGGTGAAGACTCAGGGCTTCCACTGCAGGGGGCAGGTTCAATCCTTGGTGTGGGAACTAAAATCCCGCATGCTGCATGGCCCGGCCTAAATGAATAAATACACAAAAGCAGAATTTCTGTTCTCAAGGTGCTGGCTGATGGGGGAGGCAGAGAATAATTCCTGTGACCCTCCCCAGAGTGGAAGTGCCAGAGCCAGCCACAGTCGAGGATCACTATGGGGAATCTGGGATGGGAGGGGCAGCCACAGGAGGAGGAGGGTTGGTGAGGAAGGGAAGGGACCCAGGGCCCCGGCCAGCGAGCCTGCCTCACAAGGCAGGCCCAGGATACACTGTGTGGACTGGACCATAGGGGCCTGAGGACAGGGGCTGAAATGCTGGTGGGAACAACAGGGCAGCCCTGATAGAGGGTTGGGAGGCTCCAGGGTTTAGAGCGAGCCCTGGGCCTCTGTGAGGATGATGCAGAGGAGCGAGGCCCTGCAGAGAGAGGCTAGGAAAGGCTGCATGCATCCAAGCAGATGCCAGAACAAGATCGCAACAGGGGACCATGTGCAGGCAGTGGACGAGATTGGGTGACTGCTGGGCAGGTGGGGTGGGATGGCAGACAGGGAACAGAGGCCCAGGATACACTGTGGGGACTGGACCACAGGCCCCTGAGGACAGGGGCTGAAGTGCTGGTGGGAACAACGGGGCAGCCCTGATAGAGGGTTGGGAGGCTCCAGGGTTTAGAGCGAGCCCTGGGCCTCTGTGAGGACGATGCAGAGGAGCGAGGCCCTGCAGAGAGCAGCTAGGAAAGGCTGCATGCATCCAAGCAGATGCCAGAACAAGATCGCGCCAGGGGACCATGTGCAGGCGGTGGACGAGATTGGGTGACTGCTCGGAAGGTAGGGTGGGATGGCAGACAGGGGGCACATCACGGGGAACATCTAGGAGAAGCAACCTGGGGAGAGTGTAGGGAGGGCAGAAACTATGAGATTGGCTGTATAGGTCAAGCCATAGTGAAAAGTGTCCACATGGTCTGCCTGAGTGCATAGCTGGCCGCCCACTCTCTCACTGTGTGCCCCAAGTAGGCTCAAGCCTCTTCTTTCAAGGCTGTCAGATTCTTGCCCCCCAAAGAGCTCATAAAAAGTGCTAGTAGATCTCATTACAACCCCCAGGCATTGCACGATCACATGAGTTGCCACTGTGGGAACCCAGGTGCTTCAGATCTATACTCCACACCAATTCCATTTACCAACTATAATTTCTGTCTGGAACTATTTTTCTTGGGGTGATTCCACTGTGTCTGTCCTTCAACCTTTGATTGTACATAATAAATTTTAACCAGTCTGTAGTCAAAGACTAAAGAATGATTTTTCACTGGGAATTAGCCAGTGTTTTAGGAAGTCCCTTGGGAATTTAAACACTGGTGGGTGTTCCTATCTGCAAGCAGTTCCTATACAGGCCTAAACGCCTTCTGCCACAAAGCAACGGCCACATTACGTGGTTAGCTAAAGATATCAGGCAGAATCTGCTTTCACAGAACAACTTGCATCTGGACAGTCCCTCAAATCCCAGGCCCACCTTGTCCCAGGCCCTGTACTCCATCAAGGTTGCAGGCACATGGAGAGAAAAAGCTTTGCCCTGCCCGTCCTGTTCTAGGACAACAGGTCCAGGATCCATTCCTCTACTTGTCAGCCAGCGAGGCGGCCCCAGAGGAAACTTACAACTAGTGGAAAGGACAGACAGACAGAAAATAACAGTGTGATGTGACAAGTGCTATGACACGGAACATTCAGGGGAACAACTAAGCCAACAGGAGGCCAAGGGACTGTGGTGGGCTGGCCAGAACAGGGTGTGGGTTGGGGAGCCTCCTCGAGGAAGGACATTGTTTTCTTGAAGAGCTACACATGTTGGTTTGGCTGGCAGTCACCAGACAAGAGAATAACCAGCAGGGGACGCTGAGGGGAAGAACAGGCACCATAAAATAGCAACTGCAGCCACAGCTGAGGAAATGAAGTTCTCCAAAAAAGGAGTGCACTGTGCTGCCCTACACGCGACATACACAGAGTGACTCTGAAGGGCTACGTGCCTGCATGTTGCTTAGCAGGCTGAGGGTGTCCTGGGTGTACTCAGTGTTCCTGCCGTGAATAGGGTGCCGATGCGTGGCTCCTAGGTGTCCTGAAAAGCGTACTGCCTTTAAGATAACGCAGAGCAGTGGCTACGGCCTCATGGAAACTGCTGCACACCTCTGCTTTTGCACGGCAATTCAGGGCCTTACCTCGAAGCAATTGCTCATGCTGAGTGTCCTATTAGTGACACAGCATGGTAGGATGGCGAATTTCTCCTCGAGCAGAGTGACTACAGGTACGAGGTCCTCGAAGAATTGCAAGCGGAGTGTTTGCCCACGGCAGCTCAGACGACGGCCATAATGAAGACTTCCATGGCACGTCGGACAGGCCCGAAATGTGGTCCTGAAGATGTTCGAGGGCTCTGGAAATGCAACTCTACTTAAGGAACGTGCAGTCTGTTGCCCATCACTCGGCCTAGACAGAGGGCCTCCAAGGGACCAACCTATGGGCCTCGATGTTGCTCAGAGACCCACAGGGGTCTGGAGGTACTCAGTGATCCTGGAGGGAAATGATGCACACCTGAGGGGCACAGGAGTCCTGAAAAGGGTACTTCCTTTAAAATGCAGCAGAACAGACACTAAGACCTCATGGAAACAGCTGCATGCCTCCCTTTCTGTACGGATACTCAGGGACTTTCCTCGAGGCAAGTACTCACATTGAGTTTCCCTTTAGCTCTAGAGCATGGCAAGCTGAGCTCCACCTCGGCCATGGAAGCACCTGGTTTAGATAGAGGAAACTTATTTTCTTCCCAGAGCCAGGCCTACAGTGGCTAGAGACCTGTCAACAGCAGTGAATTTCAGGTAGCTTCAAGGAAACATGAATGGAGCTTTCAAAATGGGAAAGAAAGGCTAGTTCCATCAGGCACCATTTCCGTGAGCACTCGCAGCATACATCCCTGTGGTTTCTAACAAGTCAAAAGAGACACATGTTACCCAGTGGTTACTTCCCTAAATCAACTCCTCAAAGCAGGGTGTTCTGCATCTACTGAACTCCCCCGACCGAGATATGCCTTAACTAGGCCTCCAGGCCTGTGGTTCTTAAAACACCTGCTGTATTTGCTCAGTGCAGCTCAGACTACGGAAATGAGTCAGACTTCCACGGCATATTGGACATGACAGAAAGACGTTCGTGAACCTGTGGGAGTATTGGGTTAATCAAGCTGTCCGAAAAAAACAGTGCAGTGTGTTGCCCTACACGTGGCATACACAGCGTGACTCCGTAGGGCTACAAGCCTGGATGTTACTTAGCAACTAAGACCCTATTGCTGATCCAGCAAAGGCCCTGATGATGCTCCTATGTCATGCCCTGACAGTGTCCCCAGCTAATGGCCTAATGCTAGGCCTCACTCAGGCCCTGCCACTCTCGCTAAGTCAGGCTCTGATGCTGTCCCTACCAGAAGCCCTAATACTGGTTCTGAGTAAATCCCTGGTACTCTCAGTAACTAAGGTCTTGACATTATGCCTAGATGTGAAACTGACAACCTCCCTAGCTAAAGTCCTCCATCGTATGCTAACTAAAGCCATTAAGCTGTGCCTAACTCAGGCCTGAATTAAGTCCTAAGGATGTGACACTGTCTCTAACTGAGGCCTAGATGCTCTTCCTATATCTGGCGCAGAACTGTGCCTAACTAATGCCCTAACACTATTCCTAACTCAGGCCCTGACATGGTACCTAACACAGGCTCTGATGCTAGTCCTAATGCAGGCCCTGACACTGTGTCTAACTAAGGCCCTGCTGCCATCAATATCTAAAGTCCTGACATTACCCTGAGCTAATATCCTGACGCACGTCTTACCAAGGTCCTGAAACTGTCCCAAAATAAGCCCTGATGCCGTTCCTAAGGGAGGCCCACAGGATGATCCTAACAGAGGCCCTGAGAATGTCTTTTACAAACACCCTAAGGCTGATCCTATAGAGGCCCTTGTACTATTCCTACATCATGCCCTGAAACTGTCCCTCACTCAGGCCCTAAAGATAGGCCTCACTTAGGCCCTGTTGCCATACCTTAGTTAGGTCTGACGCTGCCCCTACATCAAGCCCTGACATTGCTACTGATTAAGCTCCTGACACTGGTCCTAACAAAGGCTCTGATGCTGTCAATAACTAAGGTCTTCATGCTATCCTTAGCTCATTTCCTGACACAATCCCTGGCCTGGAAGCTGGTTGTGTCTCAAACTAATTTCCTGCCTCTTGTCCTCAGTGAAGCCCTGATGCTCTCCCTAATTGAAGCCCAGACTAGTCCTAACTAAGGCCCTTAAACTGTCTCCAACTAAGGCCCGGAATCTTCACTAATATAGGCCCTGCTACCATCAAAAACAAAAATGCAGACACTATCCTGAGCTAATACCCTGACCCATTTCTAACCAAGGTCCTGACACTGTTGCTAAGAAAGCCCTGTTGCTCTCCCTAAGTCAGGAAATGGCACTGACTGCAGCCATGATACTGGTTATAAATAAGACCCTGATACTCTCAGTGACTAAGGTCTTTACACTATCCCTAGGTCATTTCCTGACACAATCCATAAATTTTACCCTAAATCTGTCCCTAGCAAATGTGCTGCCTCTTATGCTAACTGAAGACCTTATACTGTATCTAACTCAGGTGCTCAATATAGTCCCAAGGCTGTGACACTGTCCCATACTGAGGCCTAGATGGTCTTCATAAATCCGGCCCAGAACTGTCCCTAACTAATGCCCTAAAATTATTCCTAACTCAGGACCTGAAACGGTACCTAAGAGAGGCACAGGTGCTAGTCCTAAAGCAGGCCCTAACACTCTATCTAAGGCCCTGCTGCCGTCAGTATCTAAAGTCCTGACATTATCCTGAGCTAATATCCTGACCCACGTCTTACCAAGGTCCTGAAACTGTCCTAAAGTAAGCCCTGACACTGTCCCTAAGTGAGACCCTGAGGCTGACCTTAACAGAGGCCCTGATAATGGCTTCAGTAAAGCCCAGTGCTGATCCTACTGAAGCACTTATGCTGCACATAAGTCAGGCCCTGACACTATTCCCAGCAAAGGACCAGACACTAGGCCTCACTCAAGCCCTGTCGCTCTTCCTAAGTCGGGCTCTGATGCTGTCCCTACCTGAAGCCTTGACACTGGTCATAAATTAGGCCCTGATGTTCTAAGTAACTGAGGTCTTGGCATTTTCCCTAGGTCATGTCCTGACACTATCCCTAGACCTTAACCTAACCTAGCCTTTAACTAAACTCGAGCCTCTTATGCTAAATAAATCCATGATGCTGTCCCTAACTAAGGCCCTGAAATTAGTCCTGAGGCCATGACACTGTCCCTAACTGAGGCCTGGAGGTTCAACTGAACTCAGGCCCTGACACTACACCTAACTCAGGCCCTAACACTGTACATAACAAAGGCTCTGATGCTCATCCTAAGTCAGGCCCTGAGACTGTCATATGGCCCTGCAGCCATCAATATCTAAAGTCCTGATATTATCTTGTGTTAATATCCTGACCCTTGTCTTACCAATGTCCTGAAACTGTCCTAAAGTAAGCCCTGACACTGTCCCTAAGTGTGGCCCCGAGAATGTCCCTAACAGAGGCCCTGAGAATGTCTTTAACACAGACCCTAATGCTGATCCTACAGAGGCCCTTATACTACTCCTAAGTCATGCCCTGACACTGTCCCGAACTTAGGCCCTAAAGATAGGCCTCACTTATGCTCTGTTGCCATAGCTTAGTTAGGCTCTGATGCTGTCCCTACATCAAGCCCTGACACTGGTCCTGATTAAGGCCCTGACACTGGTCCTAACTAAGGCCCTGATGCTCTCAATAACCAAGGTCTTCACGCTAACCCTAGCTCATTTCCTGACACTATCCCTGGCCTGGAACCTGACTCTGTCCCGAGCTAATTTCCTGCCTCTTATCCTCACAGAAGCCCTAATGCTCTCCCAAACTAAGGCCCAGACTAGTCCTAACTAGGGCACTGACACTGTCTCTAACTATGGCCCGGAATCCGTCCCTAATATAGACCCTGATGCCGGCAATAACTAAAACCCGGACACTATCCTGAGCTAATAACCTGACCCCTTTCAAACCAAGGGCCTGACACTGTCCCTAAGAAAGCCCAGTCGTTGTCCCTAAGTGAAGGCCTGAGACTATGCCAAACTCAGGCTCTGAAGCTATGCCTACCTGAGGCCTTGAAACTGTGATCACCTCAGGCCCTGATCATGTCTTTATATAAGACCCTATTAGTGACCCAACAAAGGCCCTGAGGCATCTCCTACATCATGCCTGACAGTGTCCCCAGCTAAGGGCCTGACACTAGGCCTCACTCAGACCCTGTGGCTCTCCCTATGTCAGGCTCTGATGCTGTCCCTATCTGAAGCCCTGACACTGGTTCTAATTAAGGCCCTGATACTCTCAGTGAGTAAGGTCTTGACACTACCCCTAGGTCATTTCCTGACACAATCCCTAAACTTCACCCTAAGCCTGTCCCTTGCAACTGTCCTGCCTCTTATGCTAACTGAAGCCATTATGCTGTGCTTAATTCAGGCCCAGAATTTAGTCCAAAGGCCGTGACACTGTCCCTAACTGAGGCCTAGATGCTCTTTCTAAATCTAGCCCAGAACTGTCCCTCACTAAAGCCCTAAAACTATTCCTAACTCAGGCCCTGACACGGTACCTAACAGGGGCACAGATGCTAGTCCTAACGCAGGTCCTGACACTGTGTCTTACTAAGGCCCTGCTGCCATCAATATCTAAAGTCCTGACATTATCCTGAGCTAATGTCCTGACCCATGTCTTACCAAGGTCCTGAAACTGTCCTAAAGTAAGCCCTGACGCTGTCCCTAAGTGAGGCACTGAGGCTGTACCTATTAGTGGCCCTGAGAATACTTTAATGAAGACCCTAATGCTGATCCTACAGAGGCCCTTATACTTCTCCTAAGTTATGCCCTGACACTGTCCCTCACTCAGGTACTAAAGATAGGCCTCACTTAGGCCCTGCTGCCGTACATTAGTTAGCCTCTGACGCTAACCCTACATCAAGCCCTGACACTGGTGCTGATTAAGGCCATGACACTGGTCCTAACTAAGGCCCTGATGCTCTCAATAACCAAGGTCTTCACGCTACCGCTAGCTTATTTCCTGACACTATCCCTGGCCTGGAACCTGACTCTGTCCCGAGTTAATTTCTTGCCTCTTATCCTCACAGAAGCCCTAATGCTCTCCGTAACTAAGGCCCAGATTAGCCCTAACTAGGGCCCTGACACTGCCTCTATCTAAGGCCCGGAATCTGTCCCTAATATAGGCCCTGCTGCTGGCAATAAGTAAAATCCGTACACTGTCCACAGTTAAGAAATTGACTGATTTCTAACCAAGGTCCTGACACTATCCCTAAGAAAGCCCTGTCGGTGTCCCTACGTGAAGGCCTGAGGCTGTGCCTAACTCAGGCTCTGAAGCTATGCCTACCTGAGGCCTTGACGCTGTGACCACCTCAGGCCCTGATCATGTCTTTAACTAATACCCTATTGCTGACCCAACAAAGGCTCTGATGTAGGTCCTACATCATGCCCTGACAGTGTCCCCAGCTAAGGGCCTGACGCTAGGCCTCACTCAAGCCCTGTGGCTCTATTTCAGGCTCTGACGCTGTCCCTACCTGATGCCTTGACACTGGTTCTAATTAAGACCCTGATACTCTCAGTGACTAAGTTCTTGACAGTATCCCTAGGTCATTTCCTGACACGATCCATAAACTTTACCCTAAGCCTGCCCCTGGCAACTGTCCTGCCTCTTATGATAACTGATGCCCTTATTCTGTGAATACCTAAAGCCCTGAATTTAGTCCCAAGGCCGTGACACTGTCCCTAATGAAGCCCTAGATGCTCATCCCAAATCCGGCCATGACACTGTCCCTAACTATGGCCCTAACACTCTTCCTAACTCAGGCCCTGACACGGTACCTAACAGAGACCCAGATGCTAGTCCTATCTAAGGCCTTGACACTGTCCCTAACTAAGGCCCTGCTCCCGTCAATATGTAAAGTCCTGACAGTATACTGAGTTCATTATATCTTGCCCCATGTTTTATTAAGGTCCAGAAACTGTCCCAAAGTAAGCCTTGACGCTGTCCCTAAGTGAGGCTCTGAGGCTGTCTCTCACAGAGGCCCTGATAATGTCTTTAACAAACCCCTTAGGTTGTTCCTACCGAGGCCTTTATGCCGCTCCTAAATCATGCCCTGACACTGTCCCCAGCTAAGGCCCTGACTATAGGCCTCACTCAGGCCCTGTCGCTCTCCCTAAGGCAGGCTCTGACGCTGTCCCTACCTGAAGCCCTCGCACTGGTTCTAAATTAGGCACTGTTGCTCTAAGTAGCTATGGTCTTCACACTATCCCTATGTCATTTACTGAAGCTATTCCTAGACCTTAACCTAACCTTGTCTTTAGCTAATGTCGAGTTTCTTATGCTACCTAAATCCCTGATGCTGTCCCAAACTAAGACCCTGAATTTAGTCCTGAGGCCATGAACCTGTCTCTAACTGAGGCCTGGAGGCTGTCCTTAACAAAGGCCCTCAACTTATCTTTAACTGAGGCCCTGACACTCTCCCTAATTAAGGACTGAAGCTGTCACTGACTAAGGCCCTGAGTCTGTCTTTAGCTACTGGCCTCACTCTTTCTGCAACAAATTTCCTGACACATTCCCTAACTAAAACCCTGACACAGTCCCTAATAACTTGAGCTGTCCCTCATTAATGCCCTGATGCGGCCCGTAAATGATGTACTGAAGATGGCACTAAGATCCAGACGATGTCACTAATGACCCAAAATGTCTCTTACTAAGGGTCTCAAATTACCTCTAACTGAGGCCCTGAAGATGTCCATAACTTAGGCCCTGACACTATCTCTAACTAAGGCCCTCAAGTTATCTTTAACTGAGGCCATGACAGTGTCCCTAATGAAGAGCCTGACAGTGCCTCTAACTAAGGCCCTGAGTCTGTCTTTTCCTAACGGCCTCCCTCTTTCCCAAACTACTCCCTGATGCTGCCCTGACCCAAGGCCCTGATGGTGTGCTTAATTGCCTGAGCTGTCTTTCACTAATACCCTGACCCTGTCCATAACTAATGCCCTAATGATGTCCCTACCGAACAGCCTGAAGTGTCTCTTACTAAGGCCCTCAAGTTTTTCTCTGAGGCCCTGACACTCTCCCTAATTAAGGCCTTGACACCGTCTATAAGTAATGGCCTGATGCACCTCCGACCTGAGATGTTGATGCTCTCACTGAGACCTTGAAGTCTCTACATGAGAAGCTGACGCTGCCTGTAATTAATTTCCTGGCTTCTTCCTTAAATAACATTCTAATTTTGCCCCTAAATAATGCTCTGACACTGGTCCTAACTACGGCCCTGATGCTGACCCTATCTAAGGCCCTGACGATGTCCCTAATAGACTTAGATGTCCCTCACTGTTGGCCTGATCCTGTCCCTCGCCAAGGCCCAAACCCTCTTCCTAACTAAGGCTGTGATGATGTCTCTACCTGAGGCACCGTCACTGTCTATAATAATGGCCGACTCTTTCCCTAACACCCTGATGCTCTCCCTAATAGCCTCATGTATCTCTCAATAACGCCCTGATCCTGTCCATAACTAAGGCCCTGAATATTTCCCTAAGCATGTCTCTGATGCTGTCCTTAACTAAGGCCCTGATGCTTTCTCTACATAAGGCACTGACACTATCTCTAATAATGGCCTGACTCTTTCCCTAACTAATACCCTGATGCTATCACTAATTGAGGCCCTGAAGATGTCCCTAATACCCTTAGGTGTTCCTCTGTATCACCCTGATCCTGTCCATAACTAAGGCCCTGGATATGTCCCTAGGTAAGTCTCTGATGCTGTCCCTAACTAAGGCCCTGATGCTGTCTCTACCTCAGAATCTGAAATTCTAATGATCTGACTCTCCCTAACTAACATCCTGACGCTGGCCCTAAGTGAGGCCCCGACACTCTTCTTAACTAAGGACTTGCCGCTGTCCCTACCTAAAACCCTGACACGTCTGTAACTAATGACCTGACTCTTTGCCTAACACCGTAGTTTTGGCCCTAACAAACACCCTGACACTGGTTCTAATTATGGCCATGATGCAGCTCTAAGACCCTGAAGAAGTCCCTAAGTAACAGCCTGAACTGTGTCTAACTAAGGCTCTCACATTATCTCTAAGGGAAGCACTGACACTATCTCTAACTCAGGCCCTGATGCTGTCCCTTATAGTCTAAGCTGTCACTAAATAATGCCCTGATCCTGTCCATAAGTAAGGCCCTGAATATGTCCCTAAGTGCATCTCTGACGATGGTCTTAACAGCCTGAACTCTCTTCAAGTTATCTCTGAGGCTCTGACACTGGCCCTTCCTAAGGCCTCACCCCAGGGTTGTCCCACGCTGCTGGGCAGTTTTCTTTTGTCCGCATCTCTAGCCAGCTGCCTGCCATTGGCCACTCTAAGATTCTGCGATACAGTGGTCCCAGGTGGGATGTGCCTGTGTAGGCTCATTTGTGGGAGGACAGTCATGCCACTCCGCCCTCCAGGGGACTGCAGCTCAGGGTAGGAGCCTCTCAGCCAGTGTCTGGACAGAGGGTTCTATGTCCTTGTCTGTTGTAAATCCCTTGGAGTTACCTCTAACATTTTGGAATGGATATCCCCCCTCTGAATATTTATAATGTAAATTATTTAACACATTAAAATCCAGTAATGACATTCTTAGAATGAGCAGGAGAACACTGGATGCCCCCCAGTGATCTATTACTTGGAGTATTTAAAATTCTCATGAGAAAACACTCACTCTCCTCACCCTCTTGGGCATCAGCACAAGGTGGGGATCAGCTGCATCCTTTATTTATCCCTCTGATTTTCCAGAACATTTCCTTCCAGGAGAAATCTCTGGGCTCTGCATGAGCTGTGAGTGGTGGCCGTCAGGCAAATCTGAGACTGAAAAGCAAGAGGAAGAGAGACAGAGAAGGAGATGAGAATCAGTGACAGGAAAAAGCAGGGGCGTCCACGTTCAATCGCAGGCTGAGATTCTGGGTTAGTCTCCAGCGAAGTTAAGGACCACCAGTGTCTGTCCCCACTGGCCTTGTCACCTGGTGTGGGGCCTGGGGACAGCCAAGCTCCGATGGTCACTCTCAAAGAAATAAGGGAGTTGGGAGGGCACCCCTGAGAGCCAGATTGAAAATGGTCATGCTGTGAAATAATAAGACGCCCTTTCAAAAAAGTGAAGACTGTTCTCTTGGATCTCAAAGACTTGCAAATACTCTGTGTCCATCTGGAGGCATGCTGAAGCCTTCAGCCTTTGAGGGCAGTAATGGGAGTGCATCTGGGCTCAAAACCATCCAGCACTCGCTCCCTGAGGGGGCTGAAGATGACCCGTGTCCACCCCTCACTTGCTGTGGGGCCTGAAATCCCCTGATCACCAAGGACGGGAGAGCCCACACTGACACTCCACTGGACCACCAGGGGCTTGGCTGCTGGGCTACAGTCCTTTATCAGATACATGGTTTGCAAACATCTTGGGCCATTTTAGCTGGTGGATTATCTTATTCCTTGCTCCTTTTATACACAACTGTTTTTCATTTTGAGGAAGTCCAGTTCATCTATTTTCTCCTTTGTTGCTTGTGCTTTTGGTAGATCTAAGAAATCATGACCAAATCCAAGGTCATGAAGTTTTACTCTCATGTTTTCTTCTACGAGTTTTATAATTTTGGTTCTTGCATCTAGGCCTTTGGCCCATTTTGCGTTGATTTTCTATATGGGGTGGGGGGAGGTAAGGGTCCAACTTTACTCTTCTGCATGTGGGTATCCAGTTGTTCCAGAACCTGGGCTCACTGTTTGGGAGAAAATACCTGCAAATGATGCGACCAACAAAGGCTTAATTCTAAAATATACAAACAGCTCATACAACTCCAAAAAGAAAAAAAATCAAAAATAGGCAGAATTTTAGAAGGTCTAAATAGACTTTTCTCCAAAGACATACAGATGACCAAAAGGCATGTGAAAAGATGCTCCACATCACTAATTATTAGAGAATGCAAATCAAAACTACAGTGAGTTACCACCTTGTAGTGGTCACAAAGGCCATCATTAAAATGTCTAGAAATAAATGCTGGAAGGGGTGTGGAGAAAAGGGAACCCTCCTACACTACTGGTGGGAAAGTAAATTGATGCAGCCACTATGGAAAACAGTATGGAGCTTCCTCAAAAACTAAAAATAGAATTACCATATGAACCAGCAATCCGACTCCTGGGCACACATCCAGACAAAACTATAATTCGAAAACACCCCAGCATTCACAGCAGCGCTATTTGCAACCGCCAAGACATGGAAGCAACCTGAATGCCCCTCAACAGTTGAATGGATATTGAAGATGTGGTACATATATACAATGGAATATTACTCAGCCATAAAACAGAATGAAATAATGCCATCTGCAGCTACATGGATGGACCTAGAGATTATCATACAAAGGGAAGTAAGTCAGACAGAGAACAACACATACCATATGATATCACTTATATGTGGACTATAAAATGAGACCCAAATGAACCTATCTACAGAACAAAAACACACTCACAAATATAGAAAACAGACTTGTGGTTGTCAAGGGGAAGACAGGGGAGAGGGATGGATTGCGAGTTTGGGATCAGTAGATGCAAATTATTATATATTGGATGGATAAAGAAGGTCTTACTGTACAGCACAGGGAACTGTATTCAATACCCTGTAATTAACCATAATGGAAAAGAATATGAAAAATATGTACGTATGTATGTTTGTATATACGAATCACTTTGCTGTACAGTAGAAATTAATACAACATTGTTAATTAGCACTCACATTCCTGTCAGACGCAAGGTGACCTCTGGAGCCAGGACAGAGGTCCAGCCTCTCTGTGGGCAGGTGAACCCACACCGCACAGGCCCTGGTGCAGTGCCCATTCCATGGGGTAAGCTGGGTGCACGCAGGTGAGCCAGTGTCTGTGTGTCTCAGCCTGTAACCACAGACCACACTGTTCTTCTCTGCTCACAAGAGCAAAGCCAATGGAGGGACAATAGGGTGGGAACAATGCTGGGTCATGGTCCGGCTCTGTGAGAAAGTGTCCAAGGAGACAGAACCCGGCTGCCCTTGCCTGGTGAGCTGGGAGCTGACGTCCACCCTGTGGGCAGCCTCTCGCCCCACGTCCCGAGGTAAGGCTGCCTTTCCTGCACCCTGGGCAGTGTCATGCCTGTGTATACAGCAGGATGCACATCAGTGCACGCAGCAGGCCTGATTCCTGCCCTTGCCATGTACTTGGGGGTTTGCTGAGGGTGGAACAATCCGACAGGACCCGGGCCGACCCCGGGGAGGTTGTAGGGGTGAAGCGTTTGGGAGCCTTTGGAGGGGATCCTCACCTGTCTGCACAGGTGGACTGAGGACACCGACCAAGGGTGGGCAGGCAGGGAGCCCCGGAAGGGTCCTAGGACTTCCCAATATAAAGGACTTCCCTTTCTTCCCTGTTGAGGATTACTTGCATGTGGTAAAACAGCGGGATTTTGGAAGTTCAATTTTCCACACCATTCCACCAAAAAAAAAAACTGTTAGAAATAATAAATGAATTCAGTAAAGACACAAAATCAGTACACACAGCTCAACTGCATTTCTAAACACTAATAATGAACCATCAGAAAGAGAAAAAAAAAACCCTATTTACAACTGCATCAAAAAGAACAAAATACCAAGGAATAAATTTAACCTAGGCTGTGAAAGACCTGAAAACTTTAAGACACTCATGAAGACACTGAAAAAATCACAAGTCAGTGGAAAGACTCCCCGTGCTGATGGAATGCAAGAATTACTGTTACTGGGGGCTTCCCTGGTGGCGCAGTGGTTGAGAATCTGCCTGCTAGTGCAGGGGACACGAGTTCGAGTCCTGGTCTGGGAGGATCCCACATGCCGCGGAGCAACTGGTCCCGTGAGCCACAACTACTGAGCCTGCGCCTCTGGAACCTGTGCTCCGCAACAAGAGAGTCCGCCATAGTGAGAGGCCCGCATACCGTGATGAAGAGTGGCCCCCACTTGCCACAACTAGAGAAAGCCCTCGCACAGAAACGAAGGCCCAACACAGCAAAAATAAATTAAAAAATAATTAAAAAAAAAAAAAGAAAAATAAAGAATTACTGTTACTAAAATGTCCATTCTACCCAAAGCGGTGCACACAGGGAAGGCAGGCCGTCCTGAAATTCCAACGGTGTTTTTCACAGAAATGGAGCAAATCCTCCTAAGATGTGTGTGGAGCCACAAAGGACCCCGGATAGCCAAGGCGACCCTGAGAAAGGAGAACGGGCCGCAGACATCTCCCTCCCTGACTTCACACTTCATCGTGAAGCTACAGTCCCCAAAACAGTACGGATCTGGCTCAAAACAGGCGCAGAGACCAGAGGGACGGGACGGAGAGCCCAGAACACACCCCGCACGGTGGGGGGGGGAGGGGGCCGTTAAGTTACGACAAGGGGGCCAAAGACACACTGAGCAGAACGGCAGCCCCACGGTATACGGTGCGGGGAACACTGCACACCCCATAACCCACGCGGCTCCACCACGCACCATCCTGACAAAAACCCAGCTTGGCACACCAAGCCCTTCCTGGGTCGCATGAAGACGGACCCCCGCAGCCGTCAGTCGCCCCCAGGAAGCTTATCTCCACTTTTCCTCACTGTCTCCTCACCTGTTCCTCTGCTAACAAATGAAGACAATATCCCATAGCTTCTCCAAAGCAGTTAAGGAACAATGAATTGGAAACCATATGGAATAAAATGAATGTAGACACAAGCTTTACAACTTACACCATATTCATTCAAAATGATTCAGAGACAAGCTTTAGATGCAAAACTATTCAAAATTATAGGAGAAAACATAAAAGAAAATTGATATGAGCTTGGCCTTCGTCATGTCCATCACAAGCTTTGTGGTTTTAACACACGACACAAAAAAGCAGTCCAGAAAGAAAAACAAGGGATTCTGTGGACTTTATAAAATTAAAGATTTCTACTGTGGGAAAAACCTCATTCAGAAAATCGAAAGACAACACACACTGGGGGAAAAAAACTGCAAACATATCTAATAAAGAATTTGGCTCAAAATATACAAAGAACTACAATACAACTCCACTAAAAAATAGGGAAAGCTCTAAATAGACACCTGGTCAAAGAAGTTACAGAGATAGTATACAAAACTATGCCCAGGACTGGGGGGCAGAGAAACAGTGGTCCAGTTCAACTCCCTGAGTCATGTGTGACCCAGGACTAGTCCTGTCCTTCCTGGAGGCCTCAGAGAGATGGGGAGAGAGGAAGGGGAAGAGGGCGAATTGTGCTTAAACCTAACTCTAACCACGACCACTCTCACCAAGTTCATTCAACATGGTCTAGGAAGTCCTAGTCATAGTAATTACATGAGATAAAGAAATAAAAGGAATCCAATGGCAGGGGCAAAAGTAAAACTGTCACTGTTTGTAGATGAGATGATGTTTTATATTTCATTTATTTATTTATTCATTCATTTATTTATTCTGGTTGTGCTGGGTCTTAGTTGTGGCAGGGGAGCTCCTTAGTTGTGGCATACGAATTCTTACTTTTGGCATGCATGTAAGATCTAGTTCCCTGACCAGAGATCGAATCCAGGCCCCCTGCATTGGGAGCGTGGCGTCTTAACCACTGGACCACTGGGGAAGTCCTGACATGATGTTTTATATATAAAATCCTTAAGATGACCCCCCAAAACAAATGGAATTCATTGGAAAATTAAGTTAAGTTGCAGGATGCAAAATTAACCTAGAGAAATCAGTTGCATCTCTATCCACTGGCAACAAACTTTCAGAATGAGAAATTAAGAAAACAAACCAATTGACAATGATATTAACAAAAATGAAATACCTAGGAATACATCTAACCCAAGAGGTAAAAGACGTGTACTCAGAAAACTGGAAGACACTGATGAAAGAAATTGGAGACGACACAGACAAATGGACAGATATAATGTGTTCATGGATTGGAAGAATTCATATTGTTAAAATCATTCCACACCCCAGAGCAATCTAGAGATTTGATGACATTCTTATCAAAATACCAATGGAATTTTATGAGAACTAGAACAAAGAATTCTAATATGTGTAAGGAAACAGAAAAGAACCTGAAGAGTCAATACGATCTTAAGAAAGAAGCACAAACTTGGACATATCACACTCCCTGTTTCAAACTATACTACATATCTAGAATAATCAAGACAATATGGTATAGGAACAAAAGAAATACACATAGATCCATGGAACAGAATTGAGAGCCTCAAAATAAACATAGGCATATATGGTCAATTCATCTATGACAACGGAGGTGAGACTATAAAATGGGGAAAAGATAGCCTCTTCAATGAATGGTGGTTGGAAAACTGGACAACTACATGCACAAGAATCAAAGGGGAAGCCTTTCTTATACCACCTACACAAGCAACCTCAAAATGAATCAAATACTTCAATGTAAGACCTGAAGCCATAAAGCTCCTCAAAGAAAACGTAAGCAGTACGCTCTTTGACATCCGTCTTAGCAATATTTTCTGGACCTGTCTCCCCAAGCCAGGGGAACAAAAGCAGAATAAACCAATGGGACTCCATCCAACTTTAAAGCTTTTCAATGGCAAAGGAAACCATCCACAAAATGAAGAGGCAGCCTACCGAATGTGAGACAATAACTGCAAACGATATGTCTGAAAAGGGGTTCATATCCAAAATAGATGAAGAACTCACACAACTGAACCTCCAAAAACCAAAAACCTAATTAAAACTTGGGACTGAACATTTTTCCAAAGAGTACGTGCAGATGGCCAAGAGACGTATGAAACTATGACCAATATCACTTATCATAAGGGAAACGCACATCAAAAGAACAATGAGATTATCACCTCACACCTAAAAACTTGGCTATTGTCCAAAAGACAACAAATAACAAGACTTGGCGAGGATGAGGAGAACCCTATCGCATTCTCTTGGGAATGTTCACTGGTGCAGCCACTATGGAAAACACTACAGAGGTTCCTCAAGAAATTAAAAAGAGAACTACCATATGATGCAGGAATTACACTTCGGGGTATCTTTCTGAAGGAAACAAAAACACGAATTCAAAAAGATATACACAGGGAGTTCAGCTTGGTGCTTTGTGACCACCTAGAGGGGTGGGATAGGGAGGATGGGAGGGCGGGAGACACAAGAGGGAAGAGATATGGGAACATATGTATATGTATAACTGATTCACTTTGTTATAAAGCAGAAACTAACACACCATTGTAAAGCAATTATACTCCAATAAAGATTTAGAAAAAAAAACGAAAACAAAAAATACGGGAATGCATCTAATTCACACCTACAATGGACACTTAGGTTTATCTTGGATGTCTGAACCACAGTTACTCCTTTTTGACAGTCAAATGCATTCCCCTCCTCAATGCCAAAGCAGATGTACAATTCATATCCAAAAGACCACAAAACAGTCCACTTTGGTCAGTAAAATTTAAATTAAACCATGTATAAGCCAGAGTGACTTCCTCACACCTCAATATGTTGTTGCGGTCCCGCACACACCTGGGAACTCCCCCGGAGAGGAACCAGCACCAAGGAAGAACAGCAAGAGCCAGTGTAGATCAAAAGTATATTAATAATAGGCGTTTATTAAGCACAGAAACACAAACCGATCGATCGGGGCCTCTCCCATAAGGAGTGTGAGACCCCAAGACTTCACACAGGCGCTGTTTTATATCCCAGGGTAAACAGGTTGTTCGTGCTAATTTTAACGTCTCGGGTCGGCCACCTGGAACTTCAGAACTTTCCTGTTCACATTATACTGGCAAGCAAAGCTCCAGTTCACAGAAGCCAAGTCAAGCGATTAGCAATAAAAGCAGTTACAGTACAAACAATTTCAAATCAAAGCATTCCATCATTGATTCTAGGCATTATAATCTAAATTATAAGTTCTGGGACAATGTGTCTCGCCACATTCCCCCCTTTTCTTGTAAATCAATCAAATCTTGGATTCTGTTTCATCGGTGTCTAAATGAGTATATGTCCTTCTTAAAGCTAAGATTTTTTATTTCACTAATTCTTTGCTTAACAAACTTAACTAGAGCATTAAGTATACAGGGCCCAACTAAGAGTGCCAGGAATAAAAGGATTACTGGTCCTGCTAAAGCTGAAAGAAGCGTAGTCATCCAGGGAGACCAGGTATACATTCTTTGATACCAAGGCTCAGAGGCCTGTCGATTCTTCTCTCTTTCTTCAATACTTTTCCACACAAGAGCAAGGGAGTCTCGCACTACTCCCGATTTATTAGCATAGAAGCAGCATGTTTCTCCTAGAGCTGCACATAATCCACCCTCTTTCAAAAACAGTAAATCTAGTCCCCTTCTATTTTGTAATACCATTTCAGCTAATGAGTCTACCTGATCCTGTAGGGTTGTAATAGATGCAGTAAGATGTCGTAAGTCAGCATCTATCAAAACCTCTAAATTCCTCAAATTTTGATGGCTAGTGATGAGTCCTGTGGTTCTTATAGCCGCGGAACCGGCAAAACCTAGTCCTACCAACAGGGGAATCAGAATAGGTACAGCACATTGAAATCTCCGGGTCCCTAGCAGGTGGGATCTCCCTTCAGCTCCTTGGAATAAATAAATCTTAGGTAGAATATGAACTCAAATACAGATGCTGCTAAATTTAGTGGAGCTCACACAGGGGGTGATGCCTTTCATAGAAGCAAACCAAGTTCCCTGAGGGGAGTACAATATATATTCAGAACCCGGTGAACTGGGAATGATTATAGTATGATAACAATTAACATGGTAGGGTGTTAGAGCAACATTAAACCTTTCAAGTGTTATACATGTCCCATTCCCCCTTACATCTCCCAAAGTTACATGAGGGTCCTTCCAGGAACATCCTGTTGTATCTGTTGTGTTGCGGATGTGAGTCTCATTCTGTCCTATTGAGGCTCGAATTGCTAACCCCACATAGTAAGGGGGCTGCGGTTTATAACAAAGCCAACAGTCCTCAGCCAGTAAAGGATCAGTTTTATTTATGAGGACATGTACTTCTACTTGTTTAAGGAGGGTGTCCTGAGGTGATTCCCAGAGAAGAGTACTTTGGGTAGGAGGAACTCAGGGCTGTGACCAGATTGAAAACGGGTGCCTGAGGTCTATATTGATCTGTTTGGTCCTATGGGATTTAGTATTCGGGGCTTTGGTACTGTTGGAGTGTGAACAAAGCCCCAGGGTCCTGACCAGATACATATAATCTTATTCCCCAAGTACGCCCTGTCGTCCATACCTCAGAGCTTACTTCCTTAATGCACAACTTCAAAGGGTTACATTCCTTTGGGTTTTTGCAGGTGGTACTTTGAGCCCACCATAAGGTGATTAACGGGTCTTTATTAGTTACCCAAGGGGCCAAAGTTTTGCAGCCCCAAGCTCCACAATAGTATTCTTTCTCTTGGGTGCACTCTGGGCTCCCTTCTCTGGGGCAAGCATACCATTGGGTTTTACTAAGGACTGTGGCCTTAGCAGTATTCTGACAGCCATAGGGTCTAACCCTTAACCTTCTGGATCTGTAGCCATAACCTCTAATGCTAGGGCCTCCTAATAAAGCACAAAGGTCAAAACTTAAACAGGGTTGACTTGAGAGGGTTTCATTTTTAGCTATAGTGAGTCCTGTAATCCCATCTCTCAATTCCCAGGCATAAGGGTATCCTTTGGCTAACAACATGATTCCTCCCCTATTTTGCCCAGTCCCCAAAGTTTCCAACAATCCCCATATCAACAAGACTTGCGAATAATGCGCAGTTTTAATGGATCCCGTGGATGGGCCTGGGTTTTCCATGTAGGAGTTTCTTCTTGTTCTCCTGCAGTGTGGTCCTTCTTTACCCTGCTGTAATGGATCCAGGTCCATACGCCGTCAACTTTAATTGCTGTCGGGGTGGTCAGCACAATGAGATGAGGTCATGTCCACTTAGTCTCCAATGTCTGGGGATTGTGTTTCTTTACTCAGACCAAGTCTCCAGGCTGTAAGGTATGAGGCACAGCAGGGGGTGATGTAAAGGCATCTTTTAACAAAGGTTTAATAAAGTCTTAAAACCGTTGCAAGCTAGAAGGAGAAGTGATTAAATTTTCCCTCTCTGCCAGCAAATGGAGCTCTTCCCTAATCCTAGGCAGAAGAGGAGGAGG
>NW_006785457.1:0-63824 GCF_000442215.2 Lipotes vexillifer | reverse complement strand
CCAGGGCCTTACTAACTCCCTGTGTGACCTGCATTGTAAATGCCGGTCCATTATCTGTCCCTATCTGAAGTGGCAGTCCAAACCTTGGTAAAATTTCCTGCAACAATTTCCTTACTACTATTGAGGCTGTCTCTTGTTTTACCAGCCAGGCTTCCACCCATCCAGAAAAAGTGTCTATGGCAGTAAGTAAATATTTATATCCATATTTTCCCGGCTTAATTTCTGTAAAGTCCATCTCCCAAAATCGGGCAACCTCATTTCCCCAGTACCTCTTTAAATCCTGGTGTGAGATGTTGGCTCCTTGGTTCACTTGAGCACAAATCATGCACCTTCTTGTAGTCTGTTGTATCTTCTCTTTTAATCCTGCTATTCGAAAATGTTGTTTTATTAATTCATATAATTTGGTGGAACCCAGGTGGGTCCCTTCATGTACACGATGAATCAATATTTTCCCCAAAGTCTCCGGGATGACTACTCGCTGATATTCATCCTGGATCCAATTCTTCTCTTCTGCCTCCGATATTTCCCCCTTTTTCTTTTTTATCCAGTCCAAATCTTTGGGGGACTATTCAGGAAACTGAGGCAGTGATGGATCTGGAAGTAAATTGGTAAGCTTTGGTCTTTGAGTCAAGACCTTGATGGGAGTTTCCATGGCTGCCTGTCGGGCTGTTTGGTCAGCAAGTCTATTTCCTTTGGCTGTTGGGGTTTCATCTCTTTGATGTCCAGGACAATGTATTATAGCAAATCTTTTTGGTTCCCATATTGTTGCCAAAAGATTCAATATTTCTTGTTTATTTTTAATGGTCTTACCTTCTGCAGTCAGGAGGCCCCTCTCCTGGTATATCTGTCCATGTACATGGGCTGTGGCAAAAGCATATCGGCTGTCTGTGTATATGTTAGCGGTTTTGTCTTTTGCCAGTTGTAAGGCTTTTTAAGTGCAATCAGTTCCGCCCGTTGGGCTGAAGTTCCGACGGGAAGGGACTGTTGCCAAAGAATTTCTGAAATTGTAGTGACAGCTGCTCCAGCTTTGCGCGTCCCTGCATCTATTAAGCTGCTACCATCAGTGAAAAGAATCAATTGAGGATTTTGGAGTGGAATGTCAGTCAAATAAGATCGCAGGGTAGTGTAGGTCTGGAGGGCTAATAAGCATTCATGGGGCTGGAAATCTTGTTTATTTGATGATTGAACCATGGTTGGTAAGAGAGTTGCTGGATTCAATGTTGGTGTAATTTCCAGAGTTATCCTGGGTTGGTCCAGGAGTAATGCCTGATATTGTATTATTTGAGCATTAGAGAGCTAGCGCTCAGGTGGGATGCGTAGCAAAGTTTCAACTGCATGAGGAGTAAAAACTTTTTAATTTTGTCCCATAGTCAGTTTAGCAGCATCTCGTACTAGCAAGGCAGTGGCAGCTATCTGCCTTACACAAGGTGGCCAGCCTAAGGCCACAGGATCCAGCTGTTTAGAGAGAATGCTATGGGTCTGCGCCAGGGACCTAGTCTTTGGGTTGGCACCCCTCTAGCTACTCCTGACCGTTCGTTGATGAAAAGTTCAAATGGTTTATTCGGATTTGGGAGTGCTAGGGCTGGGGGTGAGGTCAAAGCCTCCTTGATGTCCCTAAAAACAGTGACCCGTTTTTCTGTCCAGTCAATCTCTATAGTGGTTCCTTTTAATGTTTCATATAAGGGCTTGGCCAATTTGGCAAAGTGTGGTATCTATAGACGGCAATATCTGGCTGTGCCCAGGAATTCCCTGAGTTCTCTCCTAGCCTTAGGCTCAGGGATCGCCAATATAGCCTGTGTTTGTGATTTCCCCAGCCATCTCTGTCTGTCCTTCAAAATATACCCCAAATAAGTCACCTGATTTCGGCAAATCTGAGCTTTCCTCATAGAGATTTTGTAACCAAGTTCCTGTAGTAATTTCATTAGTCCTTTTGTCCCCTTTAAACATTCCTCAATTGTCTCCCCTGCTATAAGTAAATCATCCACGTATTGCAAAAGAGTCACCTCAGGGAATTGGTTGTGGAAAGGCTGTAAATCACGTTGTAAGGCCGTACTAAAAAGAGTAGGGGAGTTTTTAAATCCCTGGGGTATTCGAGTCCAAGTCAACTGGGTTGGTTGTCCTTTTTCATTTGTCCATTCAAATGCAAATAGAGGCTGGCTTACAGGTGCCAAAGGGATGGAAAAGAAGGCATCTTTTAAATCAAGCACAGAGTACACTTTGCAGTGTGGAAGAAGTAGGCTTAAAAGCATATATGGATTTGGAACCGTAGGGTGTATGTCAGCCACTCTATCATTTACTGCCCGCAAATCTTGAACAGGTCTATAGTTATTATTATTAGGTTTTTTTACAGGGAGAAGTGAGGTATTCCATGGGGAATGGCAGGGGATCAAGATTCCTTCCTTTAAAAGTCACTCAATGTGAGGGGTGATTCCCCTCCTGGCTCAGTCATTCATAGGATACTGTCGTAACTGGATTGGGCAGGCTCCTGCCTTCAGTTCGATAACCACAGGTACTCTATGTGCCATCCCACCAAAGGGATGGTCTTCAGCCCATACTGTGGGGAATTCCTGTTTTAATTCAGCAATTAGGGGGTCGGTCTCAGGGCAGTCTGGCCCTAACAGCAGTGCTTCCTCTTGCAAAGGCACCGTAATCAAAATTGTGGGCATCCTGTCTGGCCCGAAGGCAAATTTGAAACCGCCTTTGTCAAATTTGATACTGGTTTTCAATAATTGTAATAAATCTCATCCCAAAAGACCTTCATATGGGCAGTCAGGCATGACCAAGGAGTGGGTGACTGTCTGCCTAGATCCACCTTATGATTGGTAGTCCAAGAGCACTGTTGGATCCCAGTAGCCCCTTGTACAGTGGTGGTACCAGGCAATTTTGGCTCAAAGTAGGTTTGTAGGACCGAAAAAGTAGCTCCTGTATCTATTAGGGAAGTTTTGGATTCCCCCCCCACTTTAAAGTTTACCAAGGGCTCGGGGGTGTTGGAGCCCTGACCCCTTCAGTCCGAGTCTATTTCCAAAATCTTAGGGGCAGCTGGTGACTGTTATTTCTTGGTTGCCAAGTCTGGGCATTTATTTTTCCAGTGGCCTTCTTTCTTGCAATATGCACATTGATCTTTCTTTAAAGGTACATGAGGGCCGGGGGTTCTTTTTTCTCTTTTGGGTTGGAAGCCTGACCGTTTCCTATCGTTAAGTCTATCATTTAGGACTGCCGCCATTACTTTAGATACCTGCCTCAATTGTCTTATTTCAGTGTTATCTCGATTGTTATAAATTTTTAAAGCTATTTCCACCAATTCTGACAAACTTTTCCCTTCAAATCCATCTACTTTTTGTATTTTCTTCCTAATATCTGGGGCGGATTGGGCCACGAAGGCCAAGTTAACAGCCCGTCTATTCTCAGGGGCCTCGGGATCGATAGGAGTCCATAATCGGTAGGTTTCCATGAGCCTCTCTAAAAAGGCTGATGGGGACTCCATTTGTCCCTGAGTAACTTCAGTGACCTTAGACATGTTAGTTGGCCTCTGGGCCACCGCCCAAAGTCCTGTCAACAGAGCCTGGCGAAAACGGGCAAGCGCCTGTCCCCCGCCCCCTGTATCGGGGTCCCAGTCTGGTCTGGTTGTCAGGAGGACAGTCTCAATGAGGTTTAGATTCTCAGTTGGTCGCCCGTCTGGTCCTAAAACCTGTTTTCGGGCTTCCCTCCGAATCTTTTCCCTATCCTCAGTAGTAAATAAAACCTGTAACAGCTGTTGGCAATCATCCCAAGTGGATTGGTGGGTAACAAAAACCGTCTCCAGGAGAGAAATCAAGGCCTGTGGTTTCTCTGAAAAAGGAGGATTTTGCAATTTCCAATTATAAAGGTCAGTAGTAGAAAATGGCGCATATGTGAGAAAAGGTCAAGCCTCCCCCGGTCGGGGAGGCTGCTGACGCAAGGGGAGGATGGTTTGGGCTGATTCCTTGATTTGTCTCCTAGAGCGAGTATTATGTCTCTTTGTCTGGGTTCGTGGAGAGGACTCTGCGGAGCCATTTTCTGCATTTGGGGGATCATAGGGCGGGGGAAACTCACTAGTTTCAGTGTAGAATTCTTCTTCTTCTTCAGCTTCCACAAGTGGGGCCGAAGGTTCTTTTGGGTGGTTTGAATCACCCTTTTTATCTCTAGTAATTTTAGTAGAGCAAATCTTATTTTTCTTATCAGAGCAGGTTGTTTGGGAGGAGAGCCAGGGTTTCAGCCATGCCGGTGGCTCTTCCACCAAAACCCGCCAACTTTCAATATATGGAATCTGATCATCATGAACCTTAAACACAATTTCCTCAGTGGCTATGATAGTAGGAAGAGAAAACGTACCTTCAGATGGCCATCCTATACCAAATGTAGGCCATTCGAGTTCACAAAACATACGTAATTTTCCCGGACTTACTTGACTTCCAAAGCCCTTGGCGACCTCCCTGAAGTCTCCGAAGTGACCCAGGATGAGTCCCATGGGCATTGAGGTCTTACTCTTACCTTGACCCATGACAGCTGTAGGATAAAGGGTTAAAACACAGAGCCACAATATCCAAACAAAAATGAAAGCTAAAGCAGTAGTAGTGAGAAGCGAGTAAAAAGACCAGTGGCTTGACCGAAGGAGGTCCCAATTCAAGATCAGGGCGTTAGAATAACGACCCCGATGTTGAAAGCCCAAAGGGGGGTCATGGCGTCCCATGACCTCCCATGACGCCGGACTTTCTGCCGTGTCCAGCAAGTCCCTATGAGTCATTCATATGTTGCCGGCAACCCAAGTCTGATAACTCACCCGTTGGAGATGCAGGCATGGTCTCCGAAGGGAGGCACCCTGTTTCAGATCTTTAACCTCCGTCTTGGAGCTTCCAAAGACAGGGAGGGACCCTGTTTCAGGTCTTTAACCTCCACTATGATTCCGGACAAGCCCCCAAAATGTTGCGGTCCCGCACACACCTGCGAACTCCCCCGGAGAGGAACCAGCACCAAGGAAGAACAGCAAGAGCCACTGTAGATCAAAAGTATATTAATAATAGGCGTTTATTAAGCACAGAAACACAAACCGATCGATCGGGGCCTCTCCCATAAGCAGGGTGAGATGCCGAGACTTCACACAGGTGCTGTTTTATATCCCAGGGTAAACAGGTTGTTCGTACTAATTTTAACATTTCGGGTCGGTCACGTGGAACTTCAGAACTTTCATGTTCACATTATGCTGGCAAGCAAAGTTCAATTTCACAGAAGCCAAGTCAAGAGATTAGCAATAAAAGCAGTTACAGTACAAACAGTTTCAAATCAAAGCATTCTGTCATTGATTCTAGGCATTATAATCTAAATTATAAGTTCTGGGACAGTGTGTCTTGCCACAATGTGAAGGTTTTTTTCCCCTTTTGATTACAAGTCTTTCAACAGAGAGCATTGATGATCAAAATGTCATTCCCTCAGTGCCAGAATAATTCAGCAGTTGGGCCCAGGTGTAGATTATGTCCCTCAGCACTAGGCCTCCTTTATATTTGCCTAGTTAATCTACATTGGAGGAATACTGATCAGGTATCGTGAACATGCTCAGAGCAATGTTAATGAGAAAATGCTTTATATAGGCCATACATTTTATTATTCATACCCAATTGTCACACAAGCATTGCACATGTGCTTTTAGCAGTAGACCTAAAACAAACAGTGATACATCGTGAGTCGTTACATTCTCATAACTTCACTAGGTAATTTTCCCTTCCTCTTAAACATCAGGGCAAAATGAAGCCAACACCGTAACTTTCATAAATACACACTTCACTACAGAGGTGTCATTTATGCAATTGCTCCAAGTCCTAAGTAGCTTGAGGGGAAGGACTTCCCCGTGTCTGGAAAACACACATCAAAGCCAATAACAAAAGAACAAAAACATTAAAACCATATTCACCAGTTCACTCAGTAACCAATCCTTCTGTCCACGTTTTATGAAGCTCTCCATTAAGATTTTTCATTTCTTACCCAGTTTGGCATTATGATATGAAATTTATCAGAGACCTGTGCTTGCCAAAAGGTCCTTCACATAGATCTTCTTGAAGATGGAGCACTGTTGCAAAGTGTTAGAGCACAACAGTAACTATCTATAAATCATATAAAGACTTAAAAGGTCATGGTGAAACATTTGATCACAATTTAAATGACAAAAGAAACCATTATTGCTGTTACATACAACATTTAAAAATAACTAGAATTATGACTGATACAATTTTACCAGGACATACTAGGTTTTTAGGAATTCCATGTAATTTAACATATTAATCAAATATTTCTCTCTCAGATGGCTCAAGAGCCTTCAAAAGAAGCTCAAAGTTAGCTGGAGATCAAAAGAACTGTTAGAATTGGCCAAACCACACCTATTCACTGAACCAAAATATAGAAATTTCAAACAAAAATACAGATCACAGACACAGGCAAAGGAACTCACAAGCTGTTCACAATCAAAAGCAGCATTCCAAGAAAATTTTGGAGGAAGAAACCAAATCCAGGCTTGCCCTAACCCACTTCCAACAAAACCCATCTTAGAAAACCCTGGTCATGCACAACTCTTTCCTCAGTGTTCCCTTTGCACAAATGTTCATCACCTTCTGTATCCATCTTATGTTGCCCCTTATTTACTTCCCCATTCAGACACAACCAGCTCTACTACAAAGTGACTTTCTTTTCTCTTTGTACCATCAACCTGTTACCTAGCTGCTCACTTTCTTTATTACATAGCTTCATAAATGCTTGAACATATGCAACTTATTTTGTTTTTCTCTTCCTGTGACAAAAGAACTCTAGCTGAAGGATACTATAGTCATTTAGGCTCCCATTCAAAGATCACCATTCCTCATTTTTCAAGAATGTATCCATACATTGGCCAGACAAAATTACACTAGAATTTCATTCTTTTCTTAGTCTTAGGTCTACAGCTATAGGTTGACCAGTCTCTCAGGATTCTGCCCACTGGCTACCACATGGAACTGAAGAAGAAGCACTTCTTATGCTTGAACCACGGAACACTCACACACAGACTAAAAACAAAACGAAATCCTAAACACCAACGGAGCCCTCAAACCAAAGGAACCAGAAACCAAACAGAAACCAGAAACCAAACATCACAAGGCTCAAATCATCTTCCAAGTCTCAACGTAGCCTGTGACCTCTGTCCAAGGGGTACCCTTCCAAATGAGATTTACTGGAATGAAAAGTCACCCAAATGGGAACCAAGGTTCCCCCAAATGTACAGGGTTAAAAGGTCCTCCGACTGCATGCCAGGGGAGTTACCACACGCTGGCTGAGGCGCTGCAACCTCCCAAATGCTATTTTGCTGGTTCCCCAAAATAATCCCTGGGAGTAGGACATTCAGGGCAGCCCAGGCAGGAGGAAGACAGGAACATCCTCAAGGCAAAGATGGCCTCGGCAGCTGCTAGAGAGGTCCCTCTTCCACCATGTATTCCTGTCCCAGAGTTCTAACTGCTGGGATGACTGGGGCTCGGCCTTTCCAGGCAAGGGTCCCAGGTGGTCTGGTCTCTAAAGGAATTCTCCTACCCTACACTCTCTCAAAATAGGTTGGCGTGGAGAAAATCTCTGTGTCCGATCAAGTCACGGACCCACAGGGGCCATCCCCAAGTCATCCCCACATTGGGTACTAAATTTGATGTCGAAAACTCGACCTCTCTGCACCAGTGCCAAATCGAATCTCAGAGACAGAGGTTTGGAGGAAGTAGAAAAGAATAGCTTTACTGCTTTGGCAGCCAAATGGGGACACAGAAAACTCGTGCCCTCAAAAACCATGCGTCCCAGTGCGGGAGGATCTGGTGAGGAGTTTTACAGCAACGGTTTAAGGACACAGTTGCTCCTAAGGATTAGTGTGTGTACAGGGCCTTAACTCCCTTTAATCTGGCCTCAGATGGTCTCTTGATGAGCTTCTCTGAAATAAAGAAGACTAAAATCTTCTATTTTATGGGGGTTTTAAGTTGGTAAAGAGCCCAAAGATACTCTTACCTGTATCCCTTGTGGCAAAACCAGGATCCTGCCCCAAGGCTGCACTGTTTCTTGATGGTTCCTCCATTGTCTCTGCATCCCCTCTCTTCCCTGATTAGCAACTTGGAATCTGCCCTTTGGAACTGAGGGAAGGTCCTAGAGTCTCTAGCCTAAATAAGGCTCTGACATTATACCTAACTCAGACCCTGACACTCTCCCTAACCTAGGCCCTGACACTACTCCTAACTCAGTCCCTGACACTGTACCTAACAAAGGCTCTGATGCTAATCCTAAGTCAGGCCCTGCCACTGTGTCTAACTAAGGCCCTGCTGCCATCAATATCTAAAGTCCTGACATTATCCTGAGATAATATCCTCACCCATGTCTTACGAAGGTCCTGAAACTGTCCCAAAGTAAGCCCTTACACTGGCCCTAAATGAGGCCCTGAGGCTGTCCCTAAAAGAGGCCCTGAGCGTGGCTTTAATGAAGACCCTAATGCTGATCCTACAGAGGCCTTTATACTACTCCTATGTCCCTGACACTGTTCCTCACACTCAGGCCCTAAAGATAGGCCTCACTTAGGCCCTGTTGCCATACCTCAGTTAGGCTCTGACACTGTCCCTATATCAAGCTCTGACACTGTTCTTGATACAAGAACTGACAATGGTCCTAATTAAAGCCCTGACACTGGTCCTAACTAAGGCCCTAATGCTCTCAATAACTAATGTCTTCACACTATCCCTAGCTCATTTCCTGACACTACTGCTGGCCTGGAAGCTGACTCTGTCCCGAGCTAATTTCCTGCCTCTTACCCTCACTGATGACCTAATAATGCTCTCCCTAATTAAGGCCCAGACTAGTCCTAACTAAAGCCCTGAAACTGTCTCTGACTAACGCCCGGAATCTTCACTAATTTAGGCCCTGCTACCAGCAATAACTAAGATCCGGACACTATCCTGAGCTAATACCCTGAGCCATTTCTAACCAAGGTCCTGACACTGTCCCTAAGAAAGCCCTGTTGTTCTCCCTAAGTCAGGCACTGGCACTGTCCCTACCTGCAGCCATGATACTGGATCTAAATAAGGCCCTGATACTCTCAGTGACTAAGGTCTTGACACTATCACTAAGTCATTTCCTGACACAATCCATAAACTTTGCCCTAAACCTGTCCCTAGCAAATGTTCTGCCTCTTCTGCTAACTGAACACCTTATGATCTATCTAACTCAGGTGCTCAATTTAGTCTCAAGGCCGTGACACTAACCCTTATTGAGGCCTACAAGCTCTTCCTAAATCCGGCCCAGAACAGTCCCTAACTAATGCCCTAACACTATTCCTAACTCAGGCCCTGACACGGTATCTAACAGAGGCCCAGATGCTAGTCCTAACACAGGCCCTGACTCTCTAACAAAGGCCCTGCTGCCGTCAATATCTAAAGTCCTTACATTATCCTGAGCTAATATCCCCACCCGTGTCTTACCAAGGTCCTGAAACTGTCCCTAAGTAAGCCCTGATGCTGTCCCTAAGTGAGACCATGAGGCTGACCCTAACAGAGGCCCTGATAATGGCTTAGCAATGCCCATGAGGCTGATCCTACTAAGGCCCTTATGCTGCTCCTAAGGCAGGCCCTGATTCTATTCCTAACAAAGGCCCTGACACTAGGCCTCATTCATGCCCTGTTGCTCTTCCTAAGTCGGGCTCTGACACAGTCCATACCTGAAGCCTTGACACTGGTCCTAAATTAGGCCCTGATGCTCTAAGTAACTAAGGTCTTGGCACTATCCCTAGGTCATGTCCTGACATTATCCCTAAACCTTAACCTAACCTTGTCTTTAGCTAAAGTCGAGCCTCTTATGCTAACTAAAGCCCTGATGCTGTCCCTAAATAAGGCCCTGAAATTAGTCCCGAGGCCATGATGCCATCCCTAACTGAGGCCTGGAGGCTCGTCCTAACTCAGGCCCTGACACAACACCTAACTTAGTCCCTGACACAGAACCTAACAAAGGCTCTGATGCTCGTCCTACGTCAGGCCCTCACACTGTCTCTAAGGCCCTGTGGCCATCAATATCTAAAGTCCTGACATTATCCTGAGGTAATATCCTGACCCATGTTTTACCAAGGTCCTGAAACTGTCCCAAAGGAAGCTCTGACGCTGTCCCTAAGTGAGACCCAGAGGATGTCCCTAAGAGAGGCCCTGAGAATGTCTTTTACGAAGACCCTAAGGCTGATCTTACAGAGGCCCTTATACTACTCCTACGTCATACCCTGACACTGTCCCTCACTCAGACCCTAAAGATAGGCCTCACTTAGGCCCTGTTGCCGTACCTTTGTTAGGCTCTGACGCTATCCCTACATCAAGCCCTCACACTGTTCCTGATTAAGCCCCTGACACTGGTCCTAACTAAGTCCCTGATGCTCTCAATAACTAAGGTCTTCACGCTATCTCTAGGTCATTTCCTGACACTATCCCTGCCTTGGAAGCTGACTCTGTCCCGAGCTAATTTCCTGCCAATTGTCCTCATTGAAGCCCTGATGCTCTCCATAACTAATGCCCAGATTAGTTCTAACTAAGGCCCTGACACTGTCTCTAACTAAGGCCCGGAATCTGTCCCTCACTAAAGCCCTAACACTATTCCTCACTCAGGCACTGACACAGTACATGACATAGGCCTAGATGCTAGTCCTAATGCAGGCCCTGACAATGTGTCTAACTAAGGCCCTGCTGCCATCAATATCTAATGTCCTGACACAATCCTGAGCTCATTTACTGACCCAACTCTTACCAAGGTCCTGGAACTATCCCTATGTAAGCCCAGAGGCTGTCCCTAAGTAAGACCCTGATAATGGCTTTAGCAAAGCCCCCGAGGCTGATCCTAACGAGGCCCTTATGCTGCTCCTAAGTCACGTCCTGATACTATCCCTAGCTAAGGCCCTGACACTAGGCCTCACTCAAGCCCTGTCGCTCTTCCTGAGTCCAGATCTGACGCTGTCCCTACCTGAAGTCCCCACACTGGTCCTAAATTAGGCCCAGATGCTCTAAGTAACTGAAGTCTAGCCACTATTCCTAGGTCATGTCCTCACACTATCCCTAGACTTTACCTAACCTTGCCTTTAACTGATGTCGAGCCTCTTATGCTAACTAAATCCCTGATGTTGTCCCTAACTAAGGCCCTGAAATTAGTCCCGAGGCCGTGACGCTGCCCGAAACTGAGACCTGGAGGATCGACCTAACTCAGGCCCTGACACACCACCTAACTCAGTCCCTGACACTGTACCTAACAAAGGCTCTGATGCTAGTCCTAAGTCAGGCCCTGACACTGTCTCTAAGGCCCTGCGGCTGTCAATATCTAAAGTCCTGACATTATCCTGAGCTAATATCCTGACCCATGTCTTACCAAGGTCCTGAAACTGTCCCAAAGTAAGCCCTGACGCCATCCCAAAGTGAGGACTTGAGACTGTCCCTAACAGAGGCCCTGAGAATGTCTTTTACGAAGACCCTAAGGCTGATCTTACAGAGGCCCTTATACTACACCTACGTCATGCCGGGACACTGTCCCTCACTCAGGCCCTAAAGATAGGCCTCAGTTAGACCCTATTGCCCTACCTTAGTTAGGCTCTGAAGCTGTCCATACATCAAGACCTGACAATGCTCCTGATTAAGCCCCTGACACTGTTCCTAACTAAGGCCCTGATGCTCTCAATAACTAATGTCTTCACGCTATCCCTAGCTCATCTCCTGACACTATCCCTGGCATGGAAGCTGACTGTCCCGAGCTAATTTCCTGCCTCTTATCCTCACTGAAGCCCTAATGCTCTCCCAAACTAAGGCTCACACTAGTCCTATCTAAGGCCCTGACACTGTCTCTAACTAAGGCTCAGAATGTGTCCCTAATATAGGCCCTGCTGCCGGCCATAACTAAAATCCGGACACTATCCTGGGTTAAGAATCTGACCCATTTCTAACCAAGGTCCTGACACTGTCCCAAAGAAAGCCCTGTCTCTGTCCCTAAGGGAAGGCCCGAGGCTGTGCCTAACTCAGGCCCTGAAGCTATGCCTACCTGAGGCCTTGACGCTGTGAGCACCTCAGGCCCTGATCATGTCTTTAACTAAGACCCTATCGATGACCCAACAAAGGCCCTGATGCAGCTCCTCCATCATGCCTGGACAGTGTCCCCAGCTAAGAGCCTGACGCTAGGCCTCACTCAGGCCCCATGGCTCTCCCAAAGTCAGGCTCTGACGCTGTCCCTACCTGAAGCCCTGACACTGGCTCTAATTAAGGCCCTGATACTCCCAGTGACTGAGGTCTTGACACTACCCCTAGGTTACTTACTGACACGATCCCTCAACTTCACCCTAAGCCTGTCCCTTGAAACTGTCCGGCCTCTCATGCTAACTGAAGCCCTTATGCTGTGCCTAACTCAGGCCCTGAATTTAGTCCCAAGGCCGTGACACTGTCCCAAACTGAGGCCTAGATGCTCGTCCTAAATCCGGCCCAGAACTGTCCCTCACTAAAGCCCTAATACTATTCCTAACTCAGGCCCTGACACGGTACCTAACAGAGGCCCAGATAGATGCTAGTCCTAACACAGGCCCGGACACTGTGTCTAACTAAGGCCCTGTTGCCGTCAATATCTAAAGTCCTGACATTATCCTGAGCTAATATCCTGACAAATGTCTTACCAAGGTCCTGAAACTGTCCCAAAGTAAGCCCTGATGCTGTCCCAAAGTGAGGCCCTGAGGCTGTCCCTATCAGAGGCCCTGAGAATATCTTTAACCAAGACCTGAATGCTGATCCTACAGAGGCCCTTATACTACTCCTAAGCCATGCCCTGACACTGTCCCTCACCCAGGCCCAAAAGAGAAGCCTCGCCTAGGCACTGTTGCCATACCTCAGTTAGGCTCTGAAGCTGTCCCTACATCAAGCCCTCACACTGGTCCTGATTAAGGCCCTGACACTGGTCCTAACTAAGGCCCTGATGCTCTCAATAACGAAGGTCTTCACGTCACCCCTAGCTCATTTCCTGACACTATCCCTGGCCTGGAAGCTGACTGTGTCCCGAGCTAATGTCCTGCCTCTTATCCTCACAGAAGCCCTAATGCTCTCCCTAACTAAGGCCCAGACTAGTCCTAACTAGGGCCCTGACACTGTCCCTAACTAAGTCCTGGAATCTGTCTCTAATATAGGCCCTGCTGCCAGCAATAACTAAGATCCGGTCACTATCCTGAGCTAATATCCTGACCCATTTCTAACCAAGGGCCTGACACAGTCCCTAAAAAAGCCCTGTCGCTGTCCCTGAGAGAAGGCCTGAGGCTGTGCCTGACTCAGGCCCTGAAGCTATGCCTACCTGAGGCCTCGAAGCTGTGACCACCTCAGGCCCTGATCATGTCTTTAACTAAGACCCTATTGATGACCCAACAAAGGCCCTGATGCAGCTCCTATATCATGCCCTGACAGTGTCCCCAGCTAAGAGCCTGACGCTAGGCCTCACTCAGGCCCCGTGGCTCTCGCGAAGTCAGGCTCTGACGCTGTCCCTACCTGAAGCTCTGACACTGGTTCTAATTAAGGCCCTGATACTCCCAGTGACTAAGGTCTTGACACTACCCCTAGGTCACTTCCTGACACGATCCCTCAACTTCACCCTAAGCCTGTCCCTTGAAACTGTCTGGCCTCTTATACTAACTGAAGCCCTTATGCTGTGCCTAACTCAGGCCCTGAATTTAGTCCAAGGATATGACACAGTCCCAAACTGAGGCCTAGATGCTCATCCTAAATCCGGCCTAGAACTGTCCCTCACTAAAGCCCTAACACTATTCCTAACTCAGGCCCTGACACGGTACCTAACAGAGACCCAGATGCTAGTACTAACGCAGGCCCGGACACTGTGTCTAACTAAGGCCCTGTTGCCGTCAATATCTAAAGTCCTGGCACTATCCTGAGCTACTATCCTGACAGATGTCTTACCAAGGTCCTGAAACTGTCCCAAAGTAAGCCCTGACGCTGTCCCAAAGTGAGACGCTGAGGCTGTCCCTATCAAAGGCCGTGAGAATGTCTTTAACCAAGACCTGAATGCTGATCCTACAGAGGCCCTTATACTACTCCTAAGTCATGCCCTGACACTGTCCCTCACCCAGGCCCTAAAGAGAAACCTCACTTAGGCCCTGCTGCCATCAATATCTGAAGTCCTGATGTTACCTTGAGCTAATACCCTGACCCATGTCTTACCAAGGTCCTGAAACTGTCCCAAAGTAAGCCCTGACGCCGTCCCGAAGTGAGGCCCTGAGGCTGCGCCTATCAGATGCCCTGAGAATGTCTTTAACGAAGACCCGAATGCTGATCCTACAGAGGCCCTTATACTACTCCTAAGTCATGCCCTGATACTGTCCCGAACTATGGCCCTAAAGATAGGCCTCACTTAGACCCTGTTGCCATACCTCAGTTAGGCTCTGACGCTGTCCCTACATCAAGCCCTGACGCTGGTCCTGATTAAGGCCCTGACGCTGGTCCTAATTAAGGCTCTGATGCTCTCAATAACTGAAGTCTTCACGCTATCCCTAGCTCATTTCCTGACACTATCCCTGGCCTGGAAGCTGACTCTGTCCCGAGCTAATCTCCTGCCTCTTATCCTCACTGAAGCCCTAATGCTCTCCCTAAGTAAGGCCCAGACTAGTCCTAACTAGGGCCCTGACACTGTCCCTAACTAAGGCCTGGAATCTGTCCCTCATATAGGCACTGCTGCCTGCCATAACTAATATCCGGACACTAACCTGAGCCAATGTCCTGACCCATTTCTAATCGAGGTCCTGACATTGTCCCTAAGGAAGCCCTGTTGCTGTCCCTCAGTGAAGGCCTGTGTCTATGCCTAACTCAGGACCTGAAGCTAAGCCTACCTGAGGCCTTGAAGCTGTGACTACCTCAGACCCTGATCATGTCTTTAGCTCAGACCTTAATGCTAATCCAACAGAGGCCCTGAGGCAGCTCCTACATCATGCCCTGACAGTGTCCCCAGCTAAGGGCCTGACGCCAGGCCTCACTCAGGCCCTGTCGCTCTCCCTAAGTCAGGCACTGGCACTGTCCCTACCTGCAGCCATGATACTGGTTCTAAAGAAGGCCCTGATACTCTCAGTGACTAAGGTCTTGACACTATCCCTAGGTCATTTCCTGACACGATCCGGAAACTTTACCCTAAACCTAGCCCTAGCAAATGTCCTGCCTCTTATGCTAATTGAAGCCTTTATTCTGGGCCTAACACACAAACTGCATTTAGGCCCAAGGCCATGACACTGTCACTAACTAAGGCCTAGATACTTGTCCTAAATCAGGCCCAGAACTGTCCCTCACTAAAGCCCTAACACTCTTCCTAACTCAGGCCCTGACACGGTACCTAACAGAGGCCCAGATGCTAGTCCTAACGCAGGCCCTGACGCTGTCACTAAGGCCCTGCTGCCGTCAATATCTAATGTCCTGACACTATCCTGAGCTCATTTCCTGACCCATCTCTTAGCAAGGTCCTGAAACTCTCTCAAAGCAAGCCCGGACGCTGTCCCGCATGGCAATTTCAGGGCCTTACCTTGAGGCAAGTTCTCACGCTGAGTGTCCAATTAGCGACACAGCATGGTAGGATGCTGAATTTCTTGAGTAGAGTGACTTCAGGTACGAGCTCCTCGACGAATTGTAAGCAGACTGTGTGAAACCATGGCAGTTCATACGATGGCCAGGACGAGGAATTCCATGGCACGTTGGACTGGCCAGAAATGTGGCACTCAGGCTGTTCGAGGGCTCTGGAAATGTAGCTCTCCTTAACGAACATGCAGTGTGTGGCCCATCACTCGGCAAACACAGAGGGCCTCCGACGGACCGACCTATGGGCCTAGATGTTGCTGAGCATTCCCACAGGGTTCTGGAGGTACTCTGTGATGCTGGAAGGAAATACTGCTCACCCGAGGGGCCTAGGTGTCCTCAAAAGGGTAATTCCTTCAAAATACAGCCGAACAATGACTAAGACCCCATGAAAACAGCCACATGCCTCCCTTTCTGTACGGACACTCAGGGCCTTTCCACGAGGCAAGTCCTCATGTTGAGTTTCTCCTCAGCTCTAGAGGATGGCAGGCTGAGCCACACCCAAGCCATGGAAGCACCTGGTTTAGGTAGAGGAAACTCATTTTCTTCCCAAAACCAGGCATACGTGGCTAGAGGCCTGTCAACAGCAGTGAATTTCAGGTAACTTCAAGGCACCATGAATGGAGCTTTCAAAATGGGAAAGCAAGGCTAGTTACATCAGTCCCCCATTTCCATAGGCACACACAGCGCACACCCCAGTGGTTTCTAACAAGTGAAAATAGATACAGGTTACCCAGTGCTGCCTTACCTGAATCAGCTCCTCAAAGCCAGGCGTTCTGCATCTAGCAAACTGTTTCAATCAAGGTACGCAGCAGCGAGGCCTTGGGCCAGTGGCTCTTCCAAAGCCTGCAGCATTACACGAAAAACTGGGCTTTAGTGGAAGTCGGAATGCAAGCCAACTTTCTCCTGGAGGCAGGGTGACTTCAGGCCGGAGGCCCGAGATGGAATTCGAAGCCGAGGGTTTTCCGCAGTGCAGCTCAGATTAGGGCGATGGGGCAGACTTACCAGGCGTGTTGCACGTGCTTAAAGGGTGTTCTTGAAGCTTTGGGAGTGCCGGGGATTTCACACTGTCCCATGAAGAAGTGCAGTGTGTTGCGCTTCACTCGGCATAAACAGACTGGCTCCGAAGGGATACGCGCCCGCAAGTCCCTTAGCAGGCCCAGGGGGGGCCTGGGGTACTCAGTTACCCTGCCGGGAGTTCGGTGCCCATGCGAAGCTCCTAGGTGTCCTGAAAAGCCGTTACGATAATGCAGAGCAGCGGCTAGGGCCTCATGGAAAGTTCTGCATGCCTCCGTTTCTGCACGGCAACTCAGGGCCTTACCTTGAGGGAAGTGCTCACGCTGAGTGCCCTGTTAGCGACACAGCGTGGTAGGATGCTGAATTTCTCGTCGAGCAGAGTGACTTCCGGAACAAGGTCCTCGAAGAACTGTAAGCAAACTGTTTTCCCAAGGCAGCTCAGATGACGGTCATGACGAAGATTGCCAAGCACGTCGCACTGTCCAGAAATGTGGTCCTGAGGCAGTGCGAGAATTCTGGAAAGGCAGCTCTCCTTAAGGAACATTCACTGTGTTGTCCATCGCTCAGCATACACGGAGGGCCTCCAAAGGACCGACCTATGGGCCGAGATGTTGCTGAGCAGGCCCACAGGGGTCTGGAGGTACTCTGTGATCCTGGAAGGAAATACTGCACAGTCGAGGGGACTAGTTGTCCTGAAAAGAGTAATTCCTTTAAAATACAGCACAACAACGACTAAGACCTCATGGAAACAGCCACATGCCTCCCTTTCTGTACGGACACTGAGGGCCTTTCCGCGAGGCAAGTCCTCACGTTGAGTTTCTCCTCAGCTCTAGAGGGTGGCAGCCAGAGCCCCACCCAAGCTGTGGAAGCACCTGGTTTAGATAGAGGAAACTCATTTTCTTCCCAAAACCAGGCATACAGTGGCTAGAAGCCTGTCAACAGCAGTGAATTTCAGGTAGCTTCAAGACAGCATGAATGGAACTTTCAAAATGGGAAAGCAAGGCTAGTTACATCAGTCCCTCATCTCCATGGGCACACGCAGCGTACACACCAGCGGTTTCTAACAAGTGAAAATAGATACAGTTTACCCAGTGGTGCCTTACCTGAATCAGCTCCTCAAAGCAGGGCGTTCTGCATCTAGCAAACTGTTTCAATCAAGGTACGCAGCAGCGAGGCCTCGGGCCAGTGGCTCTTCAAAAGCCTGCAGTGTTACACGAAAAACTGGGCTTTAGTGGAAGTCGGAATGCAAGCTGACTTTCCCCTGGAAGCAGGGTGACTTCAGGCAGCAGGCCCGAGATGGAATTCGAAGCCGAGGGTTTTTTGCAGTGAAGCTCAGACTAGGGCAATGAGGCAGACTTCCCAGGTGTGCTGCATGTGCTTAAAGGGTGTTCTTGAAGCTTTGGGAGTGCTGGGGATTTCCTGCTGTCCCATGAAGAACTGCTGTGTGTTGGGCTTCACTCGGCATAAACTGGCTCCGAAGGGATACGTGCTTGCAAATCCCTTAGCAGGCCAGTGGGGCCTGGGGTACTCAGTTATCCTGCTGGGAATTCGGTGCCCACGCGAATCTCCTAGGTGTCCTGAAAAGCCATTACGTTAACGCAGAGCAGTGGCTAGGGCCTCATGGAAACTTCGGCACGCCTCCGTTTCTGCATGGCAACTCAGGGCCTTACCTTGAGGGAAGTGCTCACGCTGAGTGTCCTGTTAGCGACACAGCGTGGTAGGATGCTGAATTTTCCCTCGAGCAGAGTGACTTCAGGTACTAGGTCCTCGAAGAACTGTAAGCAGACTGTTTTCCCAAAGCAGCTCAGACGACGGTCATGACGAAGACTGCCAAGCACGTCGCACTGTCCAGAAATGTGGTCCTGAGGCAGTGCGAGAATTCTGGAAAGGCAGCTCTCCTTAAGGAACATTCACTGTGTTGCCCATCGCTCGGCATACACGGAGGGCCTCCTAAGGACCGACCTATGGGCCTAGATGTTGCTGAGCAGGCCCACAGGCGTCTGGAGGTACGCTGTGATCCTGGAAGGAAACACTACACACCCGAGGGGGCTAGGTGTCCTGAACAGGGTAATTCTTTTAAAATACAGCAGAACAGCGACTAAGACCTCATGGATACAGCCACATGCCTCCCTTCCTGTACGGACACTCAGGGCTTTCCGCGAGGCAAGTCCTCACGTTGAGTTTCTCCTCAGCTCTAGAGTGTGGCAGGCTGAGCCCCACCCAAGCAGTGGAAGCACCTGGTTTAGATAGAGGAAACTCATTTTCTTCCCAAAACCAGGCATACAGTGGCTAGAGGCCTGTCTACAGCAGTGAATTTCAGGTAGCTTCAAGGCAGCATGAATCGACCTTTCAAAATGGGAAAGCAAGGCTAGTTACATCAATCGCCCATCTTCATGGGCACACACAACGTATACCCCAGCACTTTCTAACAAGTGAATATAGATACAGGTTACCCAGTGGTGCCTTACCTGAATCAGCTCCTCAAAGCCAGGCGTTCTGCATCTAGCAAACTCTTTCAATCAAGATATACAGCATGGAGGTCTCAGGCCGGTGGCTTTTCAAAAGCCTGCAGTGTTACACGAAGAACTGGGCTTTAGTGGAAGTCGGAATGCAAGCCGACTTTCTCCTGGAGGCAGGGTGACTTCAGGCCGGAGGCCCGAGATGGAATTCGAAGCTGAGGGTTTTTCGCAGTGCAGCTCAGACTAGGGCAATGGGGCAGACTTCCCAGGCATGCTGCACGTGCTTAAATGGTGTTCTTGAAGCTTTGGGAGTGCCGGGGATTTCACGCTGTCCCATGAAGAAGTGCAGTGTGTTGCGCTTCACTCGGCATAAACAGACTGGCTCCGAAGGGATATGCGCCCGCAAGTTCCTTAGCAGGCCCAGGGGGGCCTGGGGTACTCAGTTACGCTGCCGGGAGTTCGGTGTCTACGCGAAGCTCCTAGGTGTCCTGAAAAGCCGTTACGATAATGCAGAGCAGCGGCTAGGGCCTCATGGAAACTTCTGAACGCCTCCATTTCTGCACGGCCACTCAGGGCCTTACCTTGTGGGACGTCCTCACGCTGAGTGTCCTGTTAGCGACAGAGTGTGGTAGGATGCTGAATTTCTCCTCGAGCGCAGTGACTTCAGGTACGAGGTCCTCGAAAAACTGTAAGCAGACTGTTTTCTCAAGGCAGCTCAGACAATGGTCATGACGAAGAATGCCAAGCACATCGCACTTTCCAGAAATGTGGCCCTGGGGCTGTGTGAGAATTCTGGAAAGGTAGCTCTCCTTATGGAACATTCACTGTGTTGCCCATCGCTCGGCATACACGGAGGGCCTCCAAAGGACCGACCTATGGGGGCTTCCCTGGTGGCGCAGTGGTTGAGAGTCCACCTGCCGATGCAGGGGACGCAGGTTCGTGCCCCGGTCCGGGAAGATCCCACATGCCGCGGAGCGGCTGGGCCCGTGAGCCGTGGCCGCTGAGCCTGCGCGTCCGGAACCTGTGCTGCTCAACGGAAGAGGCCACAACAGTGAGAGGCCCGCGTACCGCAAAAAAAAACAAAAACAAAAACAAAGGACCGACCTATGGGCCGAGATGTTGCTGAGCAGGCCAACAGCGGTATGGAGGTACTCTGTGATCCTGGAAGGAAATACTGCACACCCAAGGGGCCTAGATGTCCTGAACAGGGTAATTCCTTTAAAATACAGCAGAACAACGACTAAGACCTCATAGAAACAGCCACATGCCTGCCTTTCTGTACGGACACTCAGGGCCTTTCCCCGAGGCAAGTCCTCACGATGAGTTTCTCCTCAGCTCTAGAGGATCGCAGGCTGAACCCCATCCAAGCCATGGAAGCACCTGGTTTAGACAGAGGAAACTCATTTTCTTCCCAAAACCAGGCATACAGTGGCTAGAGGCCTGTCAACAGCAGTGAATTTCAGGTAGGTTCAAGGCAGCATGAATGGACCATTCAAAATGGGAAAGCAAGGCTAGTTACATCTGTCCCCCATTTCCATGGGCCCATGCAGCGTACACCCCAGCAGTTTCTAACAAGTCAATATAGATACAGGTTACCCAGTGGTGCCTTACCTGAATCAGCTCCTCAAAGCAGGGCATTCTGCATCTAGCAAACTCTTTCAATCAAGGTACGCAGCAGCGAGGCCTCGGGCCGGTGGCTCTTCAAAAGCCTGCAGTGTTCCACGAAGAACTGTATTTTAGTTCAAGTAGTAACGCATGCCAACCTTATCCTGGAAGCAGTGTGAATTCAGGTAGGAGGTCCTAGATGGAATGGGAAACCGAATGCTTTTCTAACTCCAATGCACACTTTGGCAATGAGTCAGACTTACATGGCATGTTGGACATGCTAGAATGGTTTACCTGAACCTGTGGGAATACTGGGGAAATCAAGCTTTCCCAATAAAGAGTGCCTTGTGTTGCCCTACTCTCAACATACAGAGTGACTTCAAAGGGCGACGAGTCTCGAAGTTGCTTAGCCGGCCCTGTGTGGGCTGGGGGTACTCACTGTTCCTGCCAGGAAGAGGGTGCCCACGCGAGGCTACTAGGTGTCCAGAAAAGCATACTGCCGTTAAGATAAGGCAGAGCAGTGGCTACGGCCTCATGGAAACTGCTGCACGCTGCCACTTCTGCCTGGAAATTCAGGGCCTTACCTCGAGGCAAGTGCTCTCCTTTAATGTCCCCTTAGCGACACAGCATGGTAGGATGCTGACTTCCTACCTGAGTATAGTGACTTCAGGTACGAGGTCCTCGAAAAATTCTAAGCAGAGTGCTTTCTCATGGCAGCTCCGATGAGAGCCATGATGAAGACTTCCATGGCATGTTGTACTCGCTATAAATGTGGTCCTGATGCTGTTCGAATGCTCTGGCAATTTAGCTCTCCTTCAGTAACGTGCAATGTGTTGCGCATCACTCGTCATACACAGAGGGCCTCCAAGGGACCTATGGGCCTCGATTTTGGTCAGCAGGCCCACAGAGGTCTGGAGGTACTCAGTGATCCTGGAGGGAAAATGATGCACACCCAAGGGGCCTAGGAGTCCTGAAAAGGGTACTTCTTTATAATAAGGCAGAACCCCGATGAAGACCTCATGGAAACAGCTGCATGCCTCCCTTTCTGCATGTCTACTCAGGGCCTTATCTAGAAGCAAGTAGTCAAGTTGAGTTTCCATTTAGCTCTAGAGCATGGCAAGCTGAGCCCCACCCCAGCCATGGAAGAATCCTGTTTAGCTAGAGGAAATTCACTTTCTTTGCAGAGCCATGCCTACTGTGGCTAGAGTTCTGTCAACAGCAGTGAATTTCAGGCAGCTTCAAGGCAGCATTAAGGGAGCTTTCAAAATAGAAAAGCAAGGCTAGTTCTATCAGGCCCCCCATTTCCATGGGCACACGTGGCATACATCTCTGTGCTTTCTAACAAGTCAAAAGAGACACAGAATACACACTGGTTCCTTCCCTGAATCAGCTTCTCCAAGCAAGGTGTTCTGCATCTAGTGAACTACGTCAACCAAGGAACACCCTAGGTAGGAATTCCGGCCTGTGCCTCTTCAAAAGGCTGCAGTGTTACTCGAAGAACTAGGATCTAGTTGCAGTACGAACGCAAGCAGACTTATTCTTGGAGGCAGGGTGACGTCAGGTAGGAGGTCTTAGATGCAATGCGAAGCCAAGAGTTTTTCTCAGTGCAGCTCAGAGTAGGGCAATGAGTCAGATTTCCACAGCATGTTGGACATGCTAGAAAGGTGTTCGAGAACCTGTGAGAGTATTGGGTAAATCAAGCTGTCCCAAAAAACTGTACAGTGTGTTAACCTACTGCCAGGTGAAATACACAGAGTGACTCCGAATGGTTACAAGCCTGGATGTTGCTGAGCAACTGAGACCCTATTGCTGATCCAACAAAGGCCCTGATGATGCTGCTACGTCATGCCCTGACAGTGGCCTCAGCTAAGGGCCTGACACTAGGCCTCACTCAGATCCTGTGGCTCTCCCTATGTCAGGCTCTGACGCTGTCCCTACCTGAAGCCCTGACACTGGTTCTAATTAAGGCCCTGATACTCTCAGTGAGTAAGGTCTTGACACTACCCCTAGGTCATTTCCTGACAAAATCCATAAACTTTACCCTAAGCCTGTCCCTTGCAACTGTCCTGCCTCTTATGCTAATTGAAGCCCTAACTCTGTGTCTAGCAAAGACACTGAATTTAGGCACAAGGCCATGACACTGTCACTAACTGAAGCCTAGATGCTCGTCCTAAATCTGGCCCAGAACTGTCCCTCACTAAAGCACTAACACTATTCCTAACTCAGGCCCTGAAACGGTACCTAACAGAGGCCCAGATGCTAGTCCTAACACAGGCCCTGACACTGTGTCTAATTAAGGCACTGCTGCCGTCATTATCTAATGTCCTGACATTATCCTGAGGTAATATCCTGACCCATGTCTTACCAAGGTCCTGAAACTGTCCAACATAAGCCCTGACACTGTCCCTAAGTGAGGCCCTGAGGCTGTCCCTAACAGAGGCCCCGAGAATGTCTTTAACGAAGACCCAAATGCTGATCCTACAGAGGCCCTTATACTATTCCAAAGTCACGACCTGACACTATCCGTCACTCAGGCCCTAAAGATAGGCCTCACTTAGGCCCTGTTGCCATACCTTATTTATGCTCTGACGCTGTCCCTACATCAAGCCCTGACACTGATCCAGATTAAGGCCCTGACACTGGTCCTAACTAAGGCCCTGATGCTCTCAATAACTAAGGTCTTCACGCTATCCCTAGCTCAATTCCTTAAACTATCACTCGCCTGGAACCTGACACTATCCCGAGCTAATTTCCTGCCTCTTATCCTCACTGAAGCCCTAATGCTCTCCCTAACTAAGGTCCAGACTAGTCCTAACTAGGGCCCTGACACTGTCTCTTACTAAGGACCGGAATCTGTCCCTAACAAGGCCTTGTTGCCGGCAATAACTAAAATCCGGACACTCTCCTGAGTTAAGAATCTGACCCATTTCTAACCAAGGGCCTGACACTGTCCCTAAGAAAGCTCTGTCACTGTCCCTAAGTGAAGCCCTGAGGCTGTGCCTAACTCAAGCCCTAAAGCTATGCCTAACTGAGGCCTTGATGCTGTGGAGACCTCAGGCCCTGATAATGTCTTTAACTAAGACCCTATTGCTGGTCCAGCAAAGGCCCTAATGCAGCTCCTACATCATGCCCTGACAGTGTCCTCAGCTAAGGGCCTGACGCTAGGCCTCACTCAGGCCCTGTGGCTCTCTCTAAGTCAGACACTGGTGCTGTCTCTACCTGCATCCATGATACTGGTTGTAAATAAGGCCCTGATACTCTCAGTGACTAAGGTCTTGACACTATCCCTAGGTTATTTCCTGACACAATCCATAAACTTTACCCTAAACCTAGCCCTAGCAAATCTTCTGCCTCTTATGCTAATAAAAGCCCTTACTTTGTGCCTAACACACACACTGAATTTAGTCCCAATGCCATGACACTGTCCCTAACTAAGGCCTAGATTCTCATCCTAAATCCGGCCCTGACACTGTCCCTAACTATGGCCCTAACACTCTTCCTAACTCAGGCCCTGACACAGTACCTAACAGAGATGCAGATGCTAGTCCTATCTAAGGCCTTGACACTGTCCCTAACTAAGGCCCTGCTGCCGTCAATATCTAAAGTTCTGAGAGTATCCTGAGCTTATTATATCCTGGCCCATGTTTTATTAAGGTCCTGAAACTGTCCCAAAGTAAGCCGTGACGCTCTCCCTAAGTGAGTCTGTGAGGCTGTCTCACACAGAGGCCCTGAAAATGTCTTTAATAAACCCCTTAGGCTGTTCCTACCCAGGCCCTTATGCTGCGCATAAGTCATGCCCTGACACTGTCCCCAGCTAAGGCCCTGACTCTAGGCCTCACTCAGGCCCTGTCGCTCTCCCTAAGTCAGGCTCCGATGCTGTCCCTACCTGAAGCCCTGGCACTGGCTCTAAATTAGGCACTGATGTTCTAAGTAGCCATGGTCTCGACATTATCCCTACGTCATTTCCTGACGCCATTCTTTGACCTTAACCTAACCTTGTCTTTAGCTAATGTCGAGTGTCTTATGCGAACTCAATCCCTGATGCTGTCCCTAACTAAGACCCTGAATTTAGTCCAGAGGCTGTGAACCTGTCTCTAACTGAGGCCTGGAGGCTGTCCTTAATGAAGGCCCTCAACTTATCTTTAACTGGGGCCCTGACACTCTCCCTAATTAAGGACTGAGACTGTCTCTGACTAAGGCCCTGAGTCTTTCTTTAACTACTGGCCTCACTCTTTCCCTAACAAAGGTCCTGACACATTCCCTAAGACCCTGACATGGTCCCTAATAACTTGAGCTGTCCCTCATTAATGCCCTGATGCGGCCCATAAATGATGTACTGAAGACGGCACTAAGGCCCAGTCGATGTCACTAATGACCCAAAATGTCTCGTACTAAGGCCCTCAAATTACCTCTAACTGAGGCCCTAAAGATGTCCATAACTAAGGCCCTGACACTGTCTCTAACTAAGACCCTCAAGTTATCTTTAACTGAGGCCATGGCAGTGTCCCTAACAAAGAACCTGACACTGTCTGTAACTAAGGCCCTGAGTCTGTCTCTACCTAATGGCCTCCCTCTTTCCCCAACTACTCCCTGACGCTGCCCCTACCCAAGGCCCTGACAGTGTGCCTGATTGCCTGAGCTGTCTTTCACTAACACCCTGACTCTGTCCATAACTAACGCCATAATGATGTCCCTACCGAACAGCCTGAAGTGTCTCTTACTAAGGCCCTCAAGTTTTTCTCTGAGGCCCTGACAGTCTCCCTAATTGAGGTCTTGACACTGTCTGTAAGTAATGGCCTGATGCACCTCCTACCTGAGATGCTGATTCTCTCACTGAGACCTTGAAGTCTCTACCTGAGAAGCTGACACTGTCTGTAACTAATTTCCTGGCTTTTTCCTTAACTAACATCCTAATTTTGCCCCTAAATAATGCCCTGACACTGGTCCTAAATACGGCCCTGATGCTGACCCTATCTAAGGCCCTGACGATGTCCCTAATAGACTTAGATGTCCCTCACTGTTGGCCTGACCCTGTCCTTCACCAAGGCACTGACCCTCTTCCTAACTAAGGCTGTGATGATGTCTCTACCTGAGGCACCGTCACTGTCTATAATAACGGCCGACTGTTTCCCTAACACCCTGATGCTCTCCCTAATAGCCTCATGTATCTCTCAATAACGCCCTGATCCTGTCCATAACTAAGGCCCTGAATATTTCCCTAAGCATGTCTCTGATGCTGTCCTTAACTAAGGCCCTGATGCTTTCTCTACATAAGGCACTGACACTATCTCTAATAATGGCCTGAATCTTCCCCTAACTAATACCCTGATGCTATCGCTAATTGAGGCCCTGAAGATGTCCCTAATACCCTTAGGTGTCCCTCTGTATCACCCTGATCCTGTCCATAACTAAGGCCCTGAATATGTCCCTAGGTAAGTCTCTGACGCTATCCCTAACTAAGGCCCTGATGCTGTCTCTACCTCAGGATCTGAAATTCTAATGTCCTGACTCTCCCTAACTAACATCCTGACACTGCCCCTAAGTGAGGCCCCGACACACTTCTTAACTAAGGACTTGCCGCTGTCTCTACTTAAAACCTGACGCCGTCTGTAACTAATGACCTGACTCTTTACCTAACACCCTAGTTTTGGCCCTAACTAACGCCCTGACACTGGTTCTCATTATGGCCATGATGCAGCTCTAAGGCCCTGAACATATCCCTAAGTAACAGCCTGAACTGTGTCTAACTAAGGCTCTCACGTTATCTCTAAGTGAAGCACTGACACTGTCCCTGACTTAGGCCCTGATGCTGTCCCTTATAGTCTAAGCTGTCACTAAATAATGCCCTGATCCTGTCCATAAGTAAGGCCCTGAATATGTCCCTAAGTGCATCTCTGACCATGTCCTTAACAGCCTGAACTCTCTTCAAGTTATCTCTGAGGCTCTGACACTGGTCCTTCATAAGGCCTCACCCCAGGGTTGTGCCAGGCTGCTGGGCAGTTTTCTCTTGTCCGCACCTCTGGCCAGCTGCCTGCCATCGGCCACTCTAAGATTCTGCGATACGGTGGTCCCACGTGGGATGTGCCTGTGTAGGCGCAGCTGCGGGAGGAGAGTCATGGCCACTCCGCCCTCCAGGGGACAGCGGCTCAGGGTAGGAGCCTCTCAGCCAGTGTCTGGACACAGGGTTCTGTGTCCTTGTTTGTTGTAAATCCCTTGGAGTTACCGCTAACATTTTGGAATGGATATTCCCCCCCTCCATATTTATAATGTAAATTATTTACTACATTAAGATCCAGGAATGACATTCTTAGAATGAGCAGGAGAACACTGGATGCCCCCCAATGATCTATTACTGGGAGGATTTAAAATTCTCATGAGAAAACACTCACTCTCCTCACCCTCTTGGGCGTCAACTCAAGGCGGGAATCAGCTGCATCCTTTATTTATCCCTCTGATTTTCCAGAACCTTTCCTTCCAGGAGAGATCTCTGGGCTCTGTGGGAGTTATGATTGGTGGTCGTCAGGTAAATCTGAGACTGAAAAGCAAGAGGAAGAGAGAGAGGAGGAGATGAGAATCGGTGACGGGGAGAAGCAGGGGCGTCCACGTTCAATCGCAGGCTGAGAATCTGGGTTAGTCTCCAGCGAAGCTAAGGATCACCAGGGTCTGGCCCACTGGCCTTGTCACCTGGTGTGGGGGCTGGGGACAGTCAAACCCCCATGGCCACTCTCAGAGAAATCAGGGAGGTGGGAGGGCACCTGAGAGCCAGACTGAAAATGGTCATGCTGTGAAATAATAAGATGCCCTTTCCGAAAAGTGAAGACTGTTCTTTTGGTTCTCAAACACTTGCAAATACTCTGGTCCTTCTGGAGGCATGCTGAAAACTTCAGCCTTTGAGGGCAGGAATGGGAGTGCATCTGGGCTCAAAACCATCCAGCACTCACTCCCTGAGGGTGCTGAGGATGACCCGTGTCCACCCCTCGGGTGCTGTGGGGCCTGAAATCCCCTGATCACCAAGCACAGGAGGGGCCGCACAGACACTCCACTGAACCACCGGGGGCTTGGCTGCTGGGCTACAGTCCTTTATCAGATACATGGTTTGCAAACATCTTGGGCCATTTTGGATGGTGGATTATCTTATTCCTTGCTCCTTTTATACACAACTGTTTTTCATTTTGAGGAAGTCCAAGTCTTCTATTTTCTCTTTTGTTGCTTGTGCTTTTGGTAGATCTAAGAAATCATGACCAAATTCAAGGTCATGAAGATGTACTCTCACGTTTTTTTCTACGAGCTTCATAATTTCAGTTCTTGCATCTAGGCCTTTGGCCCATTTTGCGTTGATTTTGTATATGGGGTGGGGGGAGGTAAGGGTCCAACTTTCCTCTTGTGCATGTGGGTAACCAGTTGTTCCAGAACCTATGCTCACTGTTTGGGAGAAAATACCTGCATATGATGCGACCAACAAGGGCTTAATTCTAAAATATACAAACAGCTCATACAACACAAAAAAGAAAAAAAATAGGCAGAATTTTAGAAGGTCTAAATAGACATTTCTCCAAATACATACAGATGGCCAGAGGCACCTGAAAAGATGCTCCACATTGTTAATTATTAGAGAATGCAAATCAAATCTACAGTGAGTTATCATCTCGTAGTGGTCAGAATGGCCATCATTAAAATGTCTAGAAATAAATGCTGGAAGGGGTGTGGAGAAAAGGGAACCCTCCTACACTACTGGTGGGGATGTAAATTGATGCAGCCACTATGGAAAACAGTATGGAGCTTCCTCAAAAACTAAAAATAGAATTACCATATGAACCAGCAATCCCACTCCTGGGCACACATCCAGGCAAAGCTATAATTCGAAAAGATACGGGCACCCCAGAATTCACAGCAGCACTATTCACAATAGCCAAGACATGGAAGCAACCTGAATGTCCCTCAACAGATGAATGGATATATAACATGTGGTACACATATACAATAGAATATTACTCAGCCATAAAACAGAATGAAATAATGCCATTTGCAGCTACATAGATGGACTTAGAGATTAAAGTAAATCAGAAGTAAATGAGACAGAGAACAACACATACCATATGATATCACTTATATGTGGATTATAAAATGAGACCCAAATGAACCTATCTACAGAACAAAAACACACTTACAAATATAGACCACAAACTTGTGGTTGTCAAGGGGAAGACAGGGGACAGGGATGGATTGGGAGTTTGGGATTAGTAGATGCAAATTATTATATATAGGATGGATAGACAAGACCTTACTGTTCAGCACAGGGAACTGTATTCAATACCCTGTAATCAACCATAATGGAAAAGATTATGAAAATTATGTGTATATGTATGTATGTATATATGAATCACTTTGCTGTACAGTAGAAATTAACACAACATTTTAGGTAAACTAACTTCAGTATCAATTAGTTTGAAGGCACTTTTATAAATTACGTCTTACTTCTCTTGTCCTTTCATCCTGGGACAAATGTATAACAGAAACTAACCTGGATTACTCCGGGATGAACTCATATCACACAGAATTTTAATTGTTGAACAAACCATGAATACCAGTTACACAATGGGATATCCTGATCCAATATGAAGTTTGTAAACCTTGTACCAAGCCTGCAGAATACACTAAATTTGGAAATTCAAACTGAAATGAAGCCACCTATCCAATGACTTCTCCACAACGAGTTATACAACATCAATTGGAAACCATATACAATCAAATGAATGTAGACTGAAACAACTATAGCTTTCCTTTTTTTGCCTTTTAGATGAAGACTGTATTGAAGGTGATGTCTTGGGCCGTTTCAGGGTGTTACTCAATTTCCTGGGTGTCTGCCATGCACACAGGAGGTACACATGTTAGTTAACTTGTTTGTGCAACTATATGAAGGTAGTTAATACCACAAAACTGTACACGGAAAGTGAATTAAATGCTAAAGTCGTGTTTGTATTTTTAATGACAATGAAAAAAAAAGTGTAGCACTGATATTTGTTACAAAAATGAACATTAAAAACATTCTTAGTGAAAAAAGCCATACAGAAAAGGCCACCTAGATCCCATACTCATCTTGCCTGCTTCAAACCCTCAAGGTTGTCCAAGTGAGGCAGAAACTCAGTAATGGTTCCAGAAAAAGAAAACTGGATCAGGATGGAAAAAGACATTTTCATACAGTTGGGACAATAGGTGAAAGTTGAAGTGTGGCTGAGTATTAAATTAAAATGTAGACATCAGGATTTCTTCATTTAGGGGTTATTCGCTGGTTCCTTGGGCAAAACACACTGAGCATTTTGTGTGAAGTGGCAAACGTGAGTACTTTTCTCCATTATTGCAACTTTTTGGTACATTTTAAATTACTGGAAAGTAAATTACTTTTATAGACAACCATGTCAGTATCATGCCAGAAAATCAGATAAGAGAGACATCAAATTTTGTTATAGAGGCCAAGACTTACCCAGACCACGTTCAACCAAAGTTGTGATACTTATTTCCCTTGTAGGAGTCCGCATGGTATGAAGAGGCACCGTGGGAAGAGTATATTAGTAGCTACCATCTCTTGGGTCCTGTGGATTACCTGGGGTGCAGTAGAAACTGTGAGATTTTAGTATTGCAATTTTTCACATTACTTCAAAAGATATGCTAAAAAATAAATTCAGTGAAGTTGCAAAATATGGAATCAATATACACAAATCAGTTATTTTCTATACACTAATAATGAACCACCAGCAAGATGTGCTAAAAAATAAATTCAGTAAAGTTGCAAAATATGGAATCAATATATACAAATCAGTTTTGTTTCTATACACTAATAATGAACCACCAGCAAGAAAAATTAAGAAAACAATCCCATTTACAATTCTATCAAAAAGAACAAACTATTTAGCAATATATTTAACCAAGGACATGAAAGACCTATACTCAGAAATCTATAAAGCACTGATAAAAAAATCTGAAGACACAATAGAAAACAATAATCCATGCTCATGCATCAGAAAAATTACTATTATTAAAATGTTTGGGAGAGGGGGAAGATGGCAGAAGAGTAAGACTCGGAGATCACCTTCCTCCCCAGATACACCAGAAATACATCTACACGTGAAACAACTCCTACAGAACATCTACTGAATGCTGACAGAAGACCTCGGACCTCCCGAAAGGCAAGAAACTCCCCATTACCTGGGAACGACAAAATATAAAAAGAATCAACAGAGACAAAAGAATAGGGACGGTCCCTGCACCAGTGGGAGGGAGCTGTGAAGGGGTAAAGGTTTCCACACACTAGGAAGCCCCTTCTCGGGCAGAGACTGTGGGTGGCAGATGGGGAAAGCTTCAGGGCCACGGAGAAGAGCGCAGCCACAGGGGAGTGGAGGGCAAAGTGGAGAGATTAACGCACAGAAGATCGGGGCCGACTGGCACTCACCAGCCCGAGGGGCTTGTCTGCTCCCCGGCCGGGGCGGGCGGGGCTGGGAGCGGAGGCTCCGGCTTCAGTCGGAGCGCAGGGAGAGGACTGGGGTTGGCGGCCTGAACACGGCCTGCAGGGGGTTAGTGCGCCACGGCTGGCCGGGAAGGAGTCCGGGCAAAGTCTGGACCTGCCGAAGAGGCAAGAGACTTTCTTCGTTCTTTCTTTCCTGGTGCGCAAGGAGAGGGGATTCAGAGCGGTGCTTAAAGGAGCTCCAGAGACCGGCGCAAGCCACGGCTAACAGCGCAGACTACAGAGACGGGCATGAGACGTTAAGGCTGCTGCTGCCACCACTAAGAAGCCTGTGTGTGAGCACAGGTCACTATCCACAACCCCCTTCCGGGGAGCCTGTGCAGCCAGCCACTGCCAGGGTCCCGGGATCCAGGGACAACTTCCCCGGGAGAATGCACGGCACTCCTCAGGCTGGTGCAACATCATGGTGGCCTCTGCCGCCACCGGCCCACCCTGCACTCCGTGCCCATCCCTCCCCCACGGCCTGAGTGAGTCTAGCCCCCCAATCAGCGGTTCCATTAACCCCGTCCTGTCTGAGCGAAGAACAGACGCCCTCCGGCGACCTACATGCAGAGGCAAGGCCAAATCCAAAGCTGAGCCCCGGGAGCTGTGTGAACAAAGAACAGAAAGGGAAATCTCTCCCAGCAGCCTCGGAAGCAGCGGATTAAAGCTCTATGATCAAATTGATGTACCCTGCATCTGTGGAATATCTGAATAGACAACGAATCATCCCAAATTGAGGAGGTGGACTTTGAGAGCAAGATTTATGATTTTCCCCTCTTTTCCTCTTTTTGTGTGTATGTGTATGCTTCTGTGTGAGATTTTGTCTGTATAGCCTTGCTTTCACCATTTGTCCTAGGGTTCTATCTGTCCTTTTTGTTTGTTTTTTCTACTGTTTAAACATTTTTTCTTAATTATTTTTTATTTTAATAACTATTTTATTTTACTTTACTTTATTTTATTTTCTATTGTCCTCTTTCTTTCTTTCTACATGTTCTCCCTTGTATTCTGAGCCGTGTGGACGAAAGGCTCTTGGTGATGCAGCCAGGAGTCAGTGATGTGCCTCTGAGGTGAGAGAGGCAACTTCAGGACACTGGTCCGCAAGAGACCTCCCAGCTCCACGTAATATCAAACGGCGAAAATCTCCCAGAGATCTCCATCTCAACACCAACACCCAGCTGCACTCAACGACCAGCAAGCTACAGTGCTGGACACCCTATGAAAACAACTAGCAAGACAGGAACACAACCCCACCCATTAGCAGAGAGGCTGCCTAGAATCATAATAAGTCCACAGACACCCCAAAACACACCACCAGACGTGGACCTGCCCACCAGAGAGACAAAATCCAGCCTCATCCACCAGAACACAGGCACTAGTCCCCTCCACCAGGAAGCTTACACAACCCACTGAACCAACTTTAGCCACTGGGGACAGACACCAAAAACAACGGGAACTACGAACCTGCAGGCTGCAAATGGAGACCAAAAACACAGTAAGATAAGCAAAATGAGAAGACAGAAAAACACACAACAGAGGAAGGAGCAAGATAAAAACCCAACACATCTAACAAATGAAGAGGAAATAGGCAGTCTACCTGAAAAGGAATTCAGAATAATGATAGTAAAGATGATCCAAAATCTTGGAAATGGAATAGAGAAAATGCAAGAAACATTTAACAAGGACCTAGAAGAACTAAAGAGGAAACAAGCAACGATGAACAACACAATAAATGAAATTAAAAATACTCTAGATGGGATCAATAGCAGAATAACTGAGGCAGAAACACGGATAAGTGACCTGGAAGATAAAAGAGTGGAAATAACTACTGCAGAGCAGAATAAAGAAAAAAGAATGAAAAGAAATGAGGACAGTCTCAGAGACCTCTGGGACAACATTAAATGCACCAACATTCGAATTATAAGGGTTCCAGAAGAAGAAGAGAATAAAGAAAGGGACTGAGAAAATATTTGAAGAGATTATAGTTGAAAACTTCCCTAATATGGGGAAGGAAATAGTTAATCAAGTCCAGGAAGCACAGAGAGTCCCATACAGGATAAATCCAAGGAGAAACACACCAAGACACATATTATTCAAACTGTCAAAAATTAAATACAAAGAAAACATATTAAAAGCAGCAAGGGAAAAACAACAAATAACACACAAGGGAATCCCCATAAGGTTAACAGCTTTCAGCAGAAACTCTGCAAGCCAGAAGGGACTGGCAGGACATATTTAAAGTGATGAAGGAGAAAAACCTACAACCAAGATTACTCTACCCAGCAAGGATCTCATTCAGATTTCATGGAGAAATTAAAACCTGTACAGACAAGCAAAAGCTGAGACAGTTCAGCACCACCAAACCAGCTTTACAACAAATGCTAAAGGATCCTCTCTAGACCTGAAACACAAGAGAAGGAAAAGACCTATAATAAAAAACCCAAAACAATTAAGAAAATGGGAATAGGAACATACATATCAATAATTACCTTAAATGTAAATTGATTAAATGCTCCCACCAAGAGACACAGACTGGCTGAATGGATACAAAAACAAGACCCATATATATGCTGTCTATAAGACACCCACTTCAGACCTACAGACACATACAGACAGAAAGTGAGGGTATGGAAAAACATATTCCATGAAAATGGAAACCAAAAGAAAGCTGGAGTAGCAATTCTCATATCAGACAAAATAGACTTTAAAATAAGGACTATCAGAAGAGACACAGAAGGACACTACATAATGATCAAGGGATAGATCCAAGAAGAAGATATAACAATTTTAAATATTTATGCACCCAACACAGGAGCACCTCAATACAGAAGGCAAATACTAACAGCCATAAAATGGGAAATCGACAGTAAAACATTTATAGTAGGTGACTTTAACACCCCACTTTCACTAATGGACAGATCATCCAAAATGAAAATAAGTAAGGAAACACAAGCTTTAAATGATACATTAAACAAGATGGACTTAATTGATATTTATAGGATATTCCATCCAAAAACAACAAAATACACATTTTTCACAAGTGCTCATGGAACATTCTCCAGGATAGATTGTATCTTGGGTCACAAAGAAAGCATCGGTAAATTTAAGAAAACTGAAATTGTATCAAGTATCTTTTCTGACTACAACGCTGAGACTAGGTATCACTTACAGGAAAAGATCTGCAAAAAAATGCAAACACATGGAGGCTAAACAATACACTACTTAATAACGAAGTGATCACTGAAGAAATCAAAGAGGAAGTCAAAAAATACCTAGAAACAAATGACAGTGGAGACATGACAACCCAAAACCTATGGGATGCAGCAAAAGCAGTTCTAAGAGGGAAGCTTATAGCAATACAATCGTACCTTAAGAAACAGGAAACATCTCGAATAAATAACCTAACCTTGCACCTCAAGCAATTAGAGAAAGAAGAACAAAAAAACCCCAGAGTTAGCAGAAGGAAAGAAATCATAAAAATCAGATCAGAAATAAATGAAAAAGAAATGAAGGAAACAATAGCAAAGATCAATAAAACTAAAAGCTGGTTCTTTGAGAAGATAAACAAAATTGATAAACCATTAGCCAGACTCATCAAGAAAAAAAGGGAGAAGACTCAAATCAATAGAATCAGAAATGAAAAAGGAGAAGTAACAACTGACACTGCAGAAATAAAAAAAATCATGAGGGATTACTACAAGCAACTCTATGCCAATAAAATGGACAATCTGGAAGAAATGGACAAATTCTTAGAAATGCACAAACTGCCAAGACTGAATCAGGAAGAAATAGAAAATATGAACAGACCAATCACAAACACTGAAATTGAAACTGTGATTAAAAATCTTCCAACAAACAAAAGCCCAGGACCAGATGGCTTCACAGGCGAATTCTATCAAACATTTAGAGAAGAGCTAACACCTATTCTTCTCAAACTCTTCCAAAATATAGCAGAGGGAGGAACACTCCCAAACTCATTCTACGAGGCCACCATCACCTTGATACCAAAACCAGACAAGGATGTCACAAAGAAAGAAAACTACAGGCCAATATCACTGATGAACATAGATGCAAAAATCCTCAACAAAATACTAGCAAACAGAATCCAACAACATATTAAAAGGATCATACACCATGATCAAGTGTGGTTTATTCCAGGAATGCAAGGATTCTTCAATATACGCAAATCTATCAATGTGATTAACCATATTAACAAATTGAAGGAGAAAAACCATATGATCATCTCAATAGATGCAGAGAAAGCTTTTGACAAAATTCAACACCCATTTATGATAAAAACCCTGCAGAAAGTAGGTGTAGAGGGAACTTTCCTCAATATAATAAAGGCCGTATATGACAAGCCCACAGCCAACATCATCCTCAATGGCGAAAAACTGAAAGCATTTCCACTAAGGTCAGGAACAAGACAAGGTTGCCCACTCTCACCACTCTTATTCAACATAGTTTTGGAAGTTTTAGCCACAGCAATCAGAGAAGAAAAGGAAATAAAAGGAATCCAAATCGGAAAAGAAGAAGTAAAGCTGTCACTGTTTGCAGATGACATGATACTATACATAGAGAATCCTAAAGATGCTACCAGAAAACTACTAGAGCTAATCAATGAATTTGGTAAAGTAGCAGGATACAAAATTAATGCACAGAAATCTCTGGCATTCCTATATACTAACGATAAAAAATCTGAAAGTGAAATCAAGAAAACACTCCCATTTACCATTGCAACAAAAAGAATAAAATATCTAGGAATAAACCTACCTAAGGAGACAAAAGACCTGTATGCAGAAAATTATAAGACACTGATGAAAGAAATTAAGGATGATACAAAGAGATGGAGAGATATACCATGTTCTTGGATTGGAAGAATCAACATTGTGAAAATGACTCTACTACCCAAAGCAATCTACAGATTCAATGCAATCCCTATCAAACTACCACTGGCATTTTTCACAGAACTAGAACAAAAAATTTCACAATTTGTATGGAAACACAAAAGACCCCGAATAGCCAAAGCAATCTTGAGAACGAAAAACGGAGCAGGAGGAATCAGGCTCCCTGACTTCACACTATACTACAAAGCTACAGTAATCAAGACATTATGGTACTGGCACAAAAACAGAAATAGAGATCAATGGAACAGGATAGAAAGTCCAGAGATAAACCCACGCACATATGGTCACCTTAACTTTGATAAAGGAGGCAGAAATGTACTGTAGAGAAAGGAGAGCCTCTTCAATAAGTGATGCTGGGAAAACTGGACAGGTACATGTAAAAGTATGAGATTACATTACTCCCTAACACGATATACCAAAATAAGTTCAAAATGGATGAAAGACCTAAATGTAAGGCCAGAAACTATCAAACTCTTAGAGGAAAACATACACAGAACACTCTATGACATAAATCACAGCAGGATCCTTTTTGACCCACCTCCTAGAGAAATGGAAATAAAAACAAAAATAAACAAGTGGGACCTAATGAAACTGCAAAGCTTTTGCACAGCAAAGAAAACCATAAACAAGACCAAAGGACAACCCTCAGAATGGGAGAAAATATTTGCAAATGAAGCAACAGACAAACGATTAATCTCCAAAATTTACAAGCAGCTCATGCAGCTCAATAACAAAAAAAAAAACCAAACAACCCAATACAAAAATGGGCAGAAGACCTAAACAGATATTTCTCCAAAGAAGATATACAGACTGCCAACAAACACATGAGAGAATGCTCAACATCATTAATCAAAACTAGAATGAGATACCATCTCACACTAGTCAGAATGGCCATCACCAAAGAATCTAGAAACAATAAATGCTGGAGAGGGTGTGGAGAAAAGAGAACACTCTTGCACTGCTGGTGGGAATGTGAATTGGTACAGCCACTATGGAGAAGAGTATGGCGGCTCCTTAAAAAACTACAAATAGAACTACCATATGACCCAGCAATCCCACTACTGGGCATATACCCTGAGAAAACCATAATTCAAAGAGTCATGTACCAAAATATTCATTGCAGCTCCATTTACAATAGACAGAAGATGGAAACAACCTAATTGTCCATCATCAGATGTATGGATAAAGAAGATGTCACACATATATACAATGGAATATTACTCAGCCATAAAAAGAAATGAAATTGAGCCATTTGTAATGAGGTGGATGGACCTAGATTCTGTCATACAGAGTGAACTAAGTCAGAAGGAGAAAGACAAAGACCGTAGGCTGACAAATATATATGGAACTTAAGAAAAAAAAATGTCATGAAGAACCTAAGGGTAAGACAGGAATAAAGACACAGACCTAGAGAATGGACTTGAGGATATGGGGAGGGGGAAGGGTAAGCTGTGACAAAGTGAGAGAGTGGCATGGACATATATACACTACCAAGCGTAAAATAGATAGCTAGTGGGAAGCGGCCACATAGCACAGGGAGATCAGCTCGGTGCTTTGTGACCACATGGAGGGGTGGGATAGGGAGGGTGGGAGGGAGGAAGACGCAAGAGGGAAGAGATATGGGAACATCTATATATGTATAACTGATTCACTTTGTTATAAAGCAGAAACTAACACACCATTGTAAAGCAAGTATACTCCAATAAAGATGTAAAAAAAAAATGTTTATTCTACCTAAAGCCATCATCAAACAGTGCCAGGAAAACTAAACACCAGACTCCAAAGAACGACACTGGTCACCATCTACACTGCACATAAAACTAACTAAAAGTGCACAGTATTCCACATTAAACCCTTTCTCTCCTGAGTCCCCTGAAGATGCACCCCACCCACCCAGCAGTCAGCTGCACAGGAAGATTCTCCACACTTGCTCATTTTTTCCTCTTGTGGAGTCTCCTCACCAGTGGTTCCAGAGAAAACCCAGTTCCTGTCAGTGTGGACAATGCCTCATGGTCCAGAAACCTAGGCCCTGACAGGAGACAAAGCTCCTGTCTGCTTGTCACAGAGCAAAGTCTGTGGGCAGGGTGCACCTGTGCCCCCAAAGTCACACAGGTGGGTTCGGCACCCCCTGTGGGATGTGAGAAAAGGGCCGGGAGTGCCACACTCACAAACCCAGAGGCCTCATCTGGAAGGCAGCTCTGCTGTATATACTAAGTTTGGAAATCCAAACTGAAATGGAGCCAAGTATCTCACTTTATCTTCTCAAAAGATGGTTAAGGAGCAATTAATTACAAACCATATGTAATGAAATGAATGTAGACACAAACTTTACAACTTAAACCAAAATTCACTCAAAATGCCCATAGACAAACTTAAATTACCAAACTAGAAAAATCCTAGGAAAATAAAGATAATCTACATGACTTTGGGTCTGGTAACCTTATTCAGAAAATCGGAAGACAAACCACAAACTGCAAGAAACTATTTCCAAAACACATATCTGATAAAGGTTTTGTACTCAAGTTATGCCAACAACGCCACTAAAATTTGGTAAAGATTGAAACACACACCTGGCCCAAGAAGATAAACAGGCAGTAAATAAGCATACAAGAATAAACTCAAGATGCTGGTGGAATACATGTACAACCAACTTTGGAAGACAGTTTGGCAGTTTTTTCCAAATCTAAAAAGTCTCACCTTAGGATCCAAGAAGTGTACCTCTTGTATTTAGACAACTGCTTTGAAAAACTGTGTTCAAACCTACGAGCATCAAGTAATGCACAGCAGCTCTATTCATAATGGATAAAAACTTAAAGAACACAGGATCTCCTTCTGTAGATGAATTCATAAGCAAATTAGGGCACATACATGTCAAGGGGAACAGAATACACCACCCAAAAATATGCCCATTTGACAAAAGGACTATTTTGGACTGATTAAGAAACAGCAGACCCAGGAGAATCTTTCAAAACCAAGTAGAAAACGCCGTTTTAGGAGGTAAATTTATATTTAGTAAGGATATCTCTATTTGTAAGGGTATGTCCCTCTCTGGACCAGGAATTGAATGATGACTAAATATCAAGAAAAGCTTGTTGGGACTTCCCTGCTGGTCCAGTGGTTAAGACTCCATGCTCCCAATGCAGGGGACCAGGGTTCAATCCCTGGTCAGGGAACTAGATCCCGCATGCTGCAATTAAGAGCCCGCATGCTGCAACTAAAGATTCCACAGGCCTCAACTAAGATCCGGCGCAGCCAAATAAATAAATGTTTCAAAAAAAAAAACCTTGTCAACAAAATAGGCCTGGATGTAAACCTGTGTAACAACCATACCCTTGTTTACTGGGCTTTGCCTAATAACATCCCTTAAATGGCTGCCTCCATTCCCTAACATCTTTTTTTGTTCTCAGCAGAAGCATTTAAGGTAACGGCTTGGACCATATCAGAGAGTGACTCAGTTTTCCTGGGTATCTTTCAAGTAGACAGGAGGTACGCATGATCTCAATAAAGAACACAGAAGTGTAGAGGGAAAATTATTTTTCCTCTCATATACATGCAGTGCGATAGTATTCAGAGATATAAAGGAATGGATCATCAACCGTGTAAAAAAAAAAATAGATGCATCTAACACTTACATTGCTAAGTGAAAGAGTCCAGCCTGAAGTGCTACACACTGTATGGCCTCCTTTATATGAAATTCTAGAAAAGGCAAAACTGACCAGGTAAACAGTTTATGGAATATGTGGTTGAAATAGTCCATATCATACTTTACTGATGAATACCTCTCACTATGCATTTGGCTACACCCACATATTTTTACAACTCAACAAGTAATTTACAATCTATTCAAACTTAGCTACTTAGGATATGGGAGTCTCAAAGACTGGAATACAGATTGTAACAAAGTATCTAACTGATTCAGAAATGTATGAAAAAACTCACTGTTGGTAGTGGGACAAATGGGCTGACATAAGTTAACTCTGGAAATGTACAGAATCTGTAGGCCAAAGACAAAATGTGCCATACATACACAGTGGACTCTATGCTCTTTCCCATGAGGGGTAGCAGCTAACAGTACTGAAACTACTATATGAGTCATCAAAAGGAACAAGCACTGAATTTAATAAATGACAAATGATGGAAGCCAGGTTTCTTAGCACTGGAGTTGGATGTTACAGTCAAACAAAGGGAGAAGGTTACAGTATCCATGGCATAACAGATCCGCTTGGAGATATCAGTATAAACTATCTTTAGCCTACACATAGTTCCACATGGAAATCTTTATAATTATGTGTATATGCATAGGCTGGGATACATGCCTACATTTCGATGTACTGTCAGCTGAGCATATTTAGCTCCCACATGTCAGTTTTTAATACCATTCTCTAATAAAAGGACAAGGGCTCTTTGAAGAAAGGGCTGATGCTAGACTGAGACAGTAAATATATGAAGCAGGATAATCTTAAATTATCAGAAAGTAAACAAGCACCAAAATTTTTTTAAACCCACAAAAGAAAAATTATGTAAACTGAAAACAAGAGCAAATGGAAAAAGCTCTCAACAGCCAAAGCAAGAATTAACTAAGCAGTCTAATAATGTAGTGCTGGATTATAGCCAAAACTTTACAATAATTATTCATGTGTCCAAACTGGTAAAAATAAATTACATAGTTTTTGATGAATGGTGTTAAATAGAAATCTCCTATGCAGAAAGCTTCTGAACAATGTATATAGCCACTCACCTGTCCGTCGAGGGTGTGAAGCTAACCGCTCTCTCCTCAAGTGTGGCTTCTGCATTATGACTGCCTCCTACATAAGACACACAGGATGGACATGGGAAAAAAGTAACCTCACTGTGGGAAAACTTGACAAACGTTACCTCAGCTAGGTGACCAAAATTACGAATATAAGGGAGAAGTTCCCTTAAGAGCCCGAGCTCTTGATATACAGTGAGGAGGAAGCATGTCACTTCTGTGGTCTGCTTTTTCAAAGACAAGTCTAACCACAACAAAACCACCAAGCAAATCCCAGTGCCCGGCAGTCTATTCAATACCTGAGCAGCCCTTCTCCACGCTGTCAAGGTCATGGAAACAAGGAGAGTCTGAGCAACGGTCAGAGCCCAGAGGAGACTAAACAGACATGATGACCCCAGGTCCTCTGAGACAATGGAAGAAGGAAAGATATAACAAAGGGAACGTGAATAGGGACTTCAGTTAATAGTAAAGTATCAGTATTTGTTCATTATTTGTCATGATTCTGTAGAAAATTAGACAGGAATAGTTAAACGTTAAATAAGAGAAACCTACTGTAACAAACTGGAAATCTAGAGGAAAAGGGGGATTTCTTTGTAAAAACACATTACAAAACTGAACCCTAAATTAAGGAAAACACAAAAAGGCCAATGAACCACTGAGGAACCTCTTCCCCTACTGGCTATCCTATCACTGTTCCAGGCTTTCCCTCTCCCGGGACAGGGAAGGAGCAGTGACAGAGCTGCTTGGCATCTCCCCTACTATATGAACCCACCCAGTGTCTTCACCGCCCCCAGACATACCCACCCAGTGAGGACACCTGAGGAAGGGTCACGGGTGATTGACTCAGATGTATCAACCAGGACTTTTCTTTTCCCAGCGACTGGACACACTTACGGAAGTAAAATAAATTAGTATTTATTGTAAGGGTAAAAATTCATTAATTCCTGCAAGTGGCAAGTGGAAGAATGGGTTTGGACCTGGCAGGTCCAGGGGCTCACACTGTCTCAGGGTGACCTTGCTTCTCTCCAAACCTTTGTCCCGCTCAGTGCCTTTGGGGGACCCCATTCACAGGCACAGTCTCTCTCACTGCCCTTGGGCCAACAGCAGTTCTAGGCTGACAACCACTCACCATCCATTTTGCGAGAAAGAGTTTCTCCTTTTCTTGGATTCCAAGAAAGTCATGGTTTAAATGCCTTTGATCTGGCTTGGGTTGCATTCTCATCCTTGACCCATCACCAGAAGATGGAAAATGGGACTGGCTAGATGTGGGTTGTAAACCCATCTTCAAACTGGGTGGAACATGGGGTCATCCTTCTGCAACTGTTTGGACTGGAAGCAGGTGACATGTAATTCCCAAAGGAAAACTGGGGCACTTGTGAAAACTGAGAACAGATACTGGTTGGGCGAAAGCAACAGATTCTATGTCAATGACAGCTCACTGCACAGCACAGAATCTGACACAAAAGGAAGAAAGGGGTTCACTTAGGGTCAGGGGCTGCAGCGACTCATCCAGTGCTCTTACTGTCCCTCCCAAGACTGCAAGAAGTTCTTTCACTTGCTGAAAAGTCAGGATCATTGGTGGTGGTAAACTCAAATCTCTTTCCTTGGGCATCAGGTCCTCACATCTCAGAGGCTGGCCCAGAACAGCCCACGTGCCGGCAGAAGACACACTCACCTCATTCCTGCCCCTGAGAGGTGGGAGCCCTGAGTTATGCCACCTCCCTGGCCATATTAATTGCCCACCCCTGAAAAACAATACTGCTCCTTTTCCAGTTTCTTTTCTCTCCTTTACTAAGAGGAAGAAAAAAATGCTACGGTGGTAAGGAAACACGTGTGCAATGAAGGCTCGAGAATTATTCCATGCCATGGAACCCATAATTGGCAGGCTTTCCAGAGGCCGCATGGATGCATATGGCTCTCCAAGACAATGGCAGTGGCAGTGTAAACCTCACACTGGGAGGTCCAGTTGCTCCCATCTTTGATTCTTAATGAATATGCATGTCAAAAGTTTCTAACGACTGAAAGGACAGAGGATTGCAGGGCCATGGTCTGCTGTATGGATGTTGTGTCAGGGCCACACTCCAGTGTCTATGGGATTATTACCTCTCTTGGCAGCCTATGAGGCCATGAGCGGGAGGCCTTTTTCTCAGCCACATGCATTTTGGTAGTTGAAACTTCTCAAAGGAATGTCTACACTCCCCAGGTAGCTCTTGAATTGCCCGGCATCATGGTCAGCTCCGTAACTGTACATGAGGGCCTGACAATGCCCAGGCTGGACTGAGCTAGAGGACCACAGATGCCTGCCTGGATAGTCAGAAGTCGAGGGCTGTCCTGCCTGAGACTTGATCATCTATTCATGTCCACTCAGATGGGACAAAGGATGCCTCCAGGGCCAGGAGGACCCCACCAGCCCTCAAGAAGGCAGCATCTGGGGGCTGGCAAGTCACTGCACCCAGTCCTGTATAAATCCACACACGTCCACTGAGTGCCTTCCTGTCTGGGCTGTGCTGGAACCTGGGGCTGCCCAGGCAGAGTAGGACCAGCATCACCCTTCCCAGGTAAGAGGGCAGAAGGAAACCATGCATGACTTCTGACACCCTCCCCAATCCTTGACAGAGGTTGAGTTGGATAAGGAACAGTTCGAGACAAGAACAGACATTTCATTCTTCTCTCAGAGCCCAGGACTGGGGGAAGGGAGGCCAGAAAAACAGTTATTCACCTCAGCTCCCTGACTCCTGTTTGACCCTGGGCAAGTCCTATCCATTCTGGAGGCTTCACAGAGAAGGACAGGGGAGGGCAATGAGAGCCAATTGTGCTTAAACCTCACTCTAACCATTACCCTAAGAACCCTAACCTCTAACCGTAACCCCCTAACAACCCTAGCCCCAGACCCCTAGACCCTTGCCACTGACCCCTAAACTCTAATCCCTGGCCCTTAAACCACAACCCTCTACCATGACTCTCCAACGATGACCCATAACCCTAAACCATGACAACTGAACCCTCACACTGACTCAGCCCCAGGCCTAAAGCCTGGCCTAGTGGTCACTGAGGGATGACTGAATGAACTCTCAAATAACCCGAGGAATTAAATCTTCCCGACCATGAATTTAGCAATGGTTTCTTAGATTTGACAGTAAAGCATAAGAAATGAAAGAAAAAAATAGATACAGTGGATTGCCTCAAAATTACAAACCTTTGTGAATCAAAAGAGGCTATCCAGAAAGTAAAAAGACAGCCCACAGAATGGAAGACAATATTGGCACATTATATATCTGATAAGACTCTTTACCTAGAATATACCCAGGAAGTTTCCAACTCATCAATAAAAAGACAAACAATACAATTTTTGAAACAGACAAATAACTTGCATGGACTGCTCTCCAGGTAAGACATACAAATGGTCAACAAGGACATGAAAAGATGTCAAATGTCAGGAGTCATGATGAAAATGCAAATTAAAGCCACAGTGTGATGCCACTTTACACACACTAGAATAAAAATAAATATTTTAAAATATGTAAATAAAAATAACAAATGTTGGCAAAAATGCAGAGAAATTGGAACCCTTAAAACTTACTTGTGGGTATGTACAATGGTGCAGTCTATGTGCACAAACCTTTAGCCTTTACTCAAAAATATAAAATATAATTACCATGTGGTTCAACAACTCCACTCCTAGATATATACCAAAAAAATGGAAAACAGTCATTCAAACAAAAACTTGTACACCAATTATTCATAGCAGCACTGTTCACAATAGCCCAGGGTAGGAAAGATTTAAATGTCCATCAGCAGGTAAACGGATAAGCAAAATAAGGTAGATCCATAAGCTGCATTATTCTGTCATATAAAGGAATAAATTAAAATTATACAGCCACTGTGGAAAACTGTATGGTGGCTCCTCAAAAACATGGAAAATGTATGATCCCTTGATTCCACTCCAGCGTGTACACCCAGAATATTAGAAAGCAAGGACTGGAACAGATATCTGTACCCCATATTCATAGCAACATTATTCACAATAGCCAAAAGGTGGAAACAACACAACACATCCTTCAACAGATGAATGGATAAGTACACTGCAGTATATACACAATGGAATATGATTCAACTTTTAAAACTAAGGGAATTCTCACACATGTTACTATGTGGATGAACCTTGAAGTCATTATGCTAAGTGAAACCAGCCAGACACAAAAAGGACAAACGTTCTATGACTCCACTAGTATGAGGTATCCAGATAAGTCAAATCCAAAGACCAAGTAGCATAAGGTTGCCAGGGGTTGAGGTGAGTTAGTATTTAATGGCTACAGATTCGCATGGGGAAAATAAAGTTCTGGAGATGGATGGTGAGGATATTTTTACAGCAATGTGAATGTACTTAAGGCCAAAAAACTGTATACTTACAAATGGTTTAAATGGGGCTTTCCGCATGGCACAGTGGTTAAGAATCCGCCTTCCAATTGCAGGGGACACGGGTTCAAGCACTGGTCCTGGAAGATCCTGCATGCCGCAGAGCAACTAAGCTCGCGAGACACAGCTACTGAACCCTCCTGCCACAACTACTGAAATCCATGCACCTAGAGCCCGTGCTCCATAACGAGAGAAGCCACCGCAATGAGAAGCCTGCACACGGCAATGAAGAGTAGCTCCCACTCGCCGCAACTAGAGAAAGCCTGCGTGCAGCAGCAAAGACCCGACACAGCCAAAAAATAAAAAATAAAATAATGTTTTTAAAGGTTTTAAAATATGGTTTAAATGGTAAATGTTATGTGTTTTTAATCACAATGGAAAAAATGAATGAAATAATCATCAATGTTACAATGCGGATAAACAGTGAAAACATCCTAAGTGAAAGAAGCCATACAGAAAAACCACCCAGATCATGCTCATTTTGTACACTTTGAATCCAGCAAGGTTTTTAAAGTGAGGAAAAGCCCCAGTGATGGTTCTGAGAAGAGAAAACTGGATTTGAATAGAAAAATACATTTCCACAAAGCTGGGGCAGCTGGTGTAAGTTGAAGCGGGTCTGTGGATAGGATTATAATGTGGAAACCATAATTATTCCTCACTTTGGGGTTATGTGCTGGTCCCCTGGGAGAGTGGCCCTCCCACGCTCACATGGTAAAACAAACTGGAGTATTTTGTGAAGGTGGAAAACTTTATACTGCTATTTAAATGTTTTTAAACACTTAAAATTTACTAGAAAATAAAGTACTTATCAAAACAACCATGTCATACCATGCCAGATATACAGACATCAAACTCTGTTATAGAGGCCAAGCCCTTCCCAGATCCAGATTACCCACAGTGGGGATGCTAATCACCCTTGTAGGAGTCCACATACTACAAGAGGCACCATGGGAAAATTATATTGGGAGCCACTATGTCTTGGGTGCTGTGGATGACCTGGATGTAGATGAAACAGTGGGATTTCTGAATTCTAGTTTTCCACATTCAACCACCAAAAAACTGTTACAACTGAAAAATGAATTCAGTAAAGCTGCAGGATACAAAAAAAAATCAGAAAAATCAATGCACAAAAATCATTTGTGATTCTATACACTGATAATGAACCATCAGGAAAAGAATTTAAAAAAAAATCCCACTCACAATTGCATCCAAAAAGATAACTAGGAGTAAATTTAACCAAGGACGTGAGGGACCTGCACACTGAAAACTGAAAGACACTGATACAGGAAACTGAACAGACAAAAATAAATGGAGGGTCTTCCCTGGTGGCGCAGTCATTGAGAGTCTGCCTGCAGATGCAGGGGATGCAGGTTCTTGCCCCGGTCTGGGAAGATCCCACATGCCGTAGAGCAGCTGGGCCCGTGGGCCATGGCCGCTGAGCCTGTGCTCTGCAACAGGAGAGGCCACAGCAGTGAGAAGCCCACATACCACAAAAAATAAGAAAGAAAAAACAAAAAACTAGGGCTTCCCTGGTGGCGCAGTGGTTGAGAATACGCCTGCCCATGCAGGGGACACAGGTTCGTACCCCGGTCCGGGAGGATCCCACATGCCACAGAACGGCTGGGCCCGTGACCCATGGCCGCTGAGCCTGCGCGTCCGGAGCTTGTGCTCAGCAATGGGAGAGGCCATAATGGTGAGAGGCCCGTGTACCGCAAAAAGAAAAAAAAAAAGAATACTGTGAAAATATGCATTCTAAGGTGGAACTTCCCTGGCTGTCCAGGGGTTGGGACTCTGCACTCCCACGGCAGGGGGCATGTGTTCGATCCCTAGTTGGGGAACTAAGATCCCGCATTCTGCATGCTACATGGTGTGACTCAAATTTTTGTTTAATTTTTAAAAAATATGCAGTCTAGCCAAATTAATGTACACATTCAATGCAATCCTTACCAAAAGCCCAATGACATGTTCCATAGAAACAGAACAAATAATCTTAAGTTGTGTGTGGAACCACAAAGGACCCAGAAGAGCCAAAGCGACCCTGAGGAAGGAGAACGGGCTGGAGGCGTCTCCCTCCCTGATTTCACACTACATTACAAAGCTACAGTCCCAAAAAGTGTGGAATTGGCACAAAAACAGGCACACGGACCAGAGGAACAGAGCAGAGAACCAAGGAGTCAACCTACAGGTATGTGGTCAGTTAATTCACAAGAAAGCAGCCAAGAACATACACCAGGGAAAGGACAGTTCCCTTAATAAACAGTGCTGGGAAAACCAGACGCCACACGCCAAAGAACAACACTGCACTCTGTTTACACCACACACAAAAGGGGCCAAAAACCCAGTTTTCCACATCAAGCCCTTCCTCTCCTGGGTCCTCTGAAGACAGACACCCACAGCGGTCAGCCACGCACAGGAACCTTCTGCCCACTTTTCCTCAGTTTCTCCCTCAGCGGCATCACCTCCCGGCAGGTCCTGAGGAGACCAGGCTCCTGTCAGCATGAACTGGACCCCACAGTGTCCCAAAGCTGAAGGCCCAGCGGGTCCTGAGGAGACCTGGCTTCTGTTAGTGTGGACTCGACCCCGGCTTCTCCCGAAGCCTGGACATCAGCGTGCACTCAGCCCCGCGTCTTCCAGAAGCCAAAGCCCCAGCAGGTCCTGAGGAGACAGGGCTCCTCTCAGCATGAACATGAACAGCATGATCTGAACAGACATCCCGCCAAAAAAGATACACAGATAGTAAAAGTCATATAGAAACAAGCTCAAGGGCTTCTCTGGTGGCGCAGTGGTTGAGAGTCCACCTGCCGATGCGGGGGGCACGGGTTCGTGCCCCGGTCCGGGAAGATCCAACATGCCGTGGAGCAGCTGGGCCCATGAGCGATGGCCGCTGACCCTGCGCGTCCACAGCCTCTGTTCTGCAATGGGAGATGCCACAGCAGTGAGAGGCCCGCATTCCGCAAAAAAAAAAAAAAAGAAAGAAACAAGCTCAACATCATATACCATTAGGGAATTACAAATTAAAATCATGAGCTATCACAGCACACCTATTAGGACTGCTAAGCTCCAAAAATATGACAATACCAATTGCTAGAGGGTGAGGAACAAAAGGAACTCTCCCTCATACCCGGGGGGGATGCATGTGCAGCCACTTTGTAAGACAATTTTGCAGTTTTTTCCAAAGCTAAACAAGTCTCACGTTGGGATCCAACTTCCAGTATTTAGGCAACTGCTTTGAAAATCTATGTCCAAATGCAAAGAAGGATGCAATTATGCACAGCAGCACTTCCATAATGGCTAAAAACTTGAAGAAATCAGGATATCCTTCAAAAGATGAATGCATAAGCAAGTTGGGGTACATCCATGTCAAGGGAGTAAAATATGCCACCTCAAAATATGTCTCTCTGGCATAAGGATGATTGGTCTGCTTTAAAAAAAAAAAAGGGCTTCCCTGGTGGTTCAGTGGTTAAGAGTCCGCCTGCTGATTCAGGGGACACAGGTTCGAGCCCTGGTCCGGGAAAATCCCACATGCCGTAGATCAACTAAGCCTGTGAGGCACAACTACTGAACCTGCACTCTAGAGCCCACGAGCCACAACTACTGAGCCTGTGAGCCACAAATACTGAAGCCCACACGCCTAGAGCCTGTGCTCCACAACAAGAAAAGCCACCACAATGAGAAGCCCGTGCACCACAATGAAGAGTAGCCCCCGCTTGCCACAACCAGAGAAAAGCCTGCACGCAGCAACGAAGAGCCAATGCAGCCAAAAATAATTTTTTTAAAAAATCTCAGAAAATTGAGAGTGCCGCTTTATGAAGGACATTTACAACAGAGAAATCTCCATTTATAAGGGTATGTCCCTCTTTGCACCAAAAATAGGATAATTAAATCTTAAGTAACTCTTTTCAATGGGGAAGTCCTGACTTAAATGTGCAAACAGTCATAACCTTTTTTACTGTGCTTTGCATGATAACCTGCCATAACTGGCCTTCCCCCCTTCCCCAGCATCTTTCTTCTGTTTTTAGCTGAAGACAGTATTTAAGGGGATGGTTTTGGTCATTTCAGGGAGTGACTCAGTTTTCCGTGGTATGCCCCCTGCATTCAGAAGGTATACATATTATTAAACTTTGGCTTTTCTCCTGGTAATCTGTCTTTTATTACAGGGGCAGGGGGGGGACCTCAACCAAGAACCTAGAAAAGTAGAGGGAAAATTGTTTTTCCTCCCATACACGTGCAGTGGAATACTACTCAGCATAAAGGAATGCACCACCAACATATGGAAAGACATGGATAAATCTTCAGTATATACTGCTAAGTGAAAGAATCCAGTCTGCGGAGGCTGCACAAAGTATGACCCCACTGATGACATTCCAGGAAAGGCAAAGCTACATAGATGATAAGCAGATCATGGGGTGGGCGGTTTTAAGTAGTCCATGTGATACTCTAGGGTGGATACCTGTCACTATGCATTTGTCTAAGCCCACAGATGTGTATAGCCCAAGGGGCCAATCATAATCTATTCAAATTTAGTTATTTAGGATGGAGGAGTGTTGCAGGATGGAATACATAATGTCACAGAATCTAACTGTATTAGAAATATATGGAAACAACTCACTGTAGGGGATGGGATAAAAGGTGCTGAACTAAGTTACCTTTGGAAATGAATGGAATCTGTAGACTAAAGGCAAAATGGACTGTATATAAACAGTGGGCTTTATTCTACGAAGTTCTTTCCAGGGTGTAGTAGCTAACGATTCTGAAACCTCTGCACATGTAACCTGGAAAGGAGCAATGCACAGATAAATGGCAGATGGTGGGAGCCAGGGAGCCAGCCACAGCCTTGGGGAGAGCCTCTGCCCTCGTAATCCTGGATCTGGGCTTCCTGGGAGGATGCTGACTGGCCGGGGGAAACACACAGATCTTCATGCTGGGAAGACCCTGCAGACATAGGAATTTCACACCCCATCTTTCCACCCATACCTGCTGGAAACACCCAGCCCTCCATTATCAGTCAATTGCAGAGTTTAAGACATTCTCACCCCCAGGCAGATACAGGAGCATGAGGGTCTTGCTTACCCCTAAGCTGTCCCAGAATCCAGGCCCTGGGTGTGGAACCAGGTTGGGGGTTCCTGGGCCTCTGACCAGCAGGTGAGAGGAGGAAGGAAGACTGATCCTGAGGATAGAGGTTCCCTCAAGTCTGTGAGACAAGGAGCCCCGATGGGATTCATTCCCAGTGCGGACATGGGTGGGGCCTGCAGTGGTTCTCTGTTCCCCCTGGGTCCTTTGATGAAGCCATGGCAGCACTGGGCCCAGACGTCTCCTGGCGGTGTCTCAAACTCTGACACAGCGGGTTTTACAAAGGGACAGGAGAATGGACCTGAGCCCCTGACGGCCACTCCTTTCTGGCTGAGTTGCTTCCACCAGGACCTCAGTCACCTGCACGTAGTCTGCAGCGACCTACATGCCCCCATTGGCCTTTCCTCTCCCTCCCTGTGATGATTCCCATGACATTTCCAGCCCTGACCCCTCTCCCAGGCCAGACGCCTCTGTCCAGCCACTGCACCCCCATTTCACCTTGGGGGCTAACAGGACCCTCAGAGGACTGGGCCCGCAGCTCCCCACACCCAGGAGCAGCCCCAACTTCCCAGGTTGCTGAGCCCAGGCACCAGGTGTAACCAAGCAGGACCCTATGGGGCCTTCACAGGACAGAGCCCTCCCCCACACCCTCTGTTGTAGCCCCTCTCTGAAGTATCTGGATAATAATATCTGAGGCACGCTTCCTGAGTTGTTTTACAGACGCTAAAACCACCATCAAGTGGAAGAAATTAACTACTTGATGATCATGAACAGGTAGCCCCAGAGCTTCTGGTGCCTAAGAATTTATAATGTTAACCTCCTGTTACCTCACCATCAACCAGAGAACTGTGCACCAGCTGATCACATACCCTGCAACCCCCTCCGTCACCTGGCCTTTAATACTGCTTTGCTGAAATCCTTCAGGGAGCTTGGGGTTTTAGAGCACAATCCACCTGGCCTCCTTGTATTGGCACTTTTACAATTAAAGCTGCACCTTCCTTCACCACACCCGGTGTCAGTAGACTGGTTTTAGTGCACTAGGGCAAGCCGATCCACGTTTTGTTCGGTAACACTGGGGTCTCCCAGGCTCCCGCCCTCCTTGTGCCCCAATTCACATGCTGAATGCCTAAACCCCAGGACCCCAGGATGTGGCTGTATTTGGAGATGGGATTTTTAAAGAGATGACCAAGGTAAAAATGAGGTGACTAGGGTGGATCTTAATCCAATAGGATTGATGTCCTACAAGAAGAGATTAGGACACAGATAGGCACAGGGGGAGACCATGTGAGGACCTGGGGAGAAGATGGCTGTCTAAGCACCAAGGAGAGAGGCCTCAGGAGAAGCCAGCATGCACATACCTTGATCTCCGCCAGCATCCAGGACTGGGAGGTCTGTTATTCAAGCTGCCCTGTCTGTGTTATTTGTTACGGCGGTGCTGAACAGACTCACATGCATGGTTAACTCAGGGCTCAGACTGGACAGAGCCCAGTCTCCATCCCCTTGTACGTGTACAGGAACCCCATGAACTGAGGAGGGGGTCCCTGAAGGGAGGCACAAGATAGAAGATGCTAGGCATTAACATGGCTGCATTCATGTTAAACGTGCCTGAAATCCAATCACAAGAGATTGTTTTGTCCTATATGTACATCAGCAACTTCAGTCTGAACTGCAGATCTCTGGCTTCACCAGCTCCACTGACAGCATTAGCTTCACCTGCTGTGGACCATCTCTTATAGGATTTCCAGACCCACAAAGCATTGAAGCTTCACAGGACCCAGTGTCTGTGCGCTACTGTCCAGGTGACCCTCACAACAGGGCCGCGCAGCTGTCCATCAGAACCCATTTCCCTTTTCCCTGTTCACAGCTACCCTGCACCTCCCAGCCATCCCACCCCTTCCACCTGGGGCGTAGTGTTTCTTGTTACCAAGGGAAACAGGTGGAGTTGGTGAGGGCCTTGGCCAGCCTGCATCCTACTACAGAGGGCATGAAGCCCAGCTGGTCACCCCACCCTGCTTGTTGGAGGCCTCACCTGGAAGCAGGGAGGAGAAACAAGGGGAACAGAGCCTGGGACCTGACACTCACCTGCCCTGGACTCTCACAAGAAGGGGACAGACACATCTTGAGCTCCAGCCCAGTTTTGGGAGACACTTTGTTCCAGCAACAAACTTTGCCTTAGAAGCCAAGGTGCTTTACAAACTCCTCCCCAGCTGTCACATGAAGTCAGCCTTCATCTCATCACACTTTTGTCAAACCCCAGCTCACGCTGAAACCACCTCTCAGGTGATGGTGCTTCAGAGAAGCCCCTTTAAAAGATCCCTGGAGTTCAGCTCTCCCAGCCCTGCCTTCAGTTTAAGGGAGAAGTTTCCTTGACAAACCTCCTCAGTTGCCTTGACAACCAAGCTTCACAATCTCCCAAACTCTTCTCCTTCAAACATTCCTATTCTAGGCTGGATGAGCCTAAAGAAACAGCGCTGACATCACGTGCCAGAAACTGATTTCCCCAGGCCCGCAGTTATTGGTTACATGATGCTATTGATGAAATCCCAGAAGAGCCAGCTTTGCAATATAACCATTTCTGGACGCGGCACTGGGTCCCTTTCCACGGACAGAGTGGAGTGGCTGTTTCCAGAGACCCCGTGGTAGAAGAGCTCACTTAATGCAGCCAGGACTTCATCCTTTCCAGGTGATTCCAGGGTCCTCACTCAGCTCAGATCCCACGCACATGGCTGCTGTCTGTGCCAGTCTATATGGGACCTTGGTAATCTCCTAAAATGAGGGTTATTTTATGCACAGGCAATGGGTTGAATGCTGGCCCCAAAAGATGTGCGCCCCCCAGAACACATGAACAGGACCATATCTGGGAAAAGGGTCTTTCTATATGTAGTTAAGGATCTCGAAGTGAGATCATCTTGGGTTAAGTGGCCCTCAATCCAATTGAGAAAGTCCTTATGAGAGACAAAAGAGGAGAAACACAGACACAGAGGAGAAGCCACGTGAAGACAGAGGCAGAGACGGGAGGGATGCAGCTGCAAGCCTGGGAATGCCTGGAGCCCCCAAAAGATGGAAAAGGCAAGAAGAACCCTATCCTGGAGCCTTTGGCGAGACTTCTGTCCTGCAACACCTTTATCTCAGATGTCTGTTCTCCTGGACTGGGGGAGGATGAATTCCTGTTGTTTTAAACCACCCAGCTTGTGGTCATTTGTTACAGACGCCACAGAACCGTCACACAGACCCTGCTCTGTAGGATCCTGGACTGTGGTTCTCATTAAAGGCCAACAGAGGCTGGGTTACAGAGCCCTTAGAGTCAGCAGAAATCCTAAAGCAGTGGCTGGATACCAGAATGTTGAGGGGTCAGTCGGAAGCCCATCCCTAAGGGTGCCGGCTGCACACGGCCTCCCCAGATTTTTACACCTCTACCTGTTGGGGATAAGTATTTCCATCCTGATTCAGGACTTCTGATGTCACCCTTCACATTGCTAATTAAGAACCCACTAGTTATACAGGTGAAAACACTATCAGGGCACTTGCTCCAGTGGTAAACAATTCTGAAGTTGGTCAGAGGTGGGGAATCGCCTCCCATGCAGCCAGCTGCCCCCCTGCAAGGAGTGTACTCATTGCAAGGCTGGGGGACGGTGCCAAGGCATCTGTGAGTAAACGTGATATGAGCCCCAGGCCAGCTGCTGCTGAACTGTTCCCACCCTTCCCAGGTAAAACACCGGAATGTGTGCGAGGACTTGAAAACCTAGAGGAAAGGGCTTGGAGTCACATCAGCCACAGCACACAGGCCGAGTTGGTGCCTGCAGGCCAGCCAGGATGGTCCTGGCCCCAGGCCCTCTTCTGGAAGATTTCCATTTCCCTGCCTGAGGTATCCCTCCTGTCCCGGCCCCCACTGCATATTTCCTTCCTCACCTCTGCCCGGGGAGAAATTCCAGCAGAAGGTATAGGTGACACATCACCTTTAGCAGGTGGCAGCCCGGGAACCCCTGCAGAAAGTCCAGCAGAGCCCTACTCACAGCGGGCCACCCACAGAGCCGTGGACCCTCACTCCCTCCCACCAGCCCAGCCTCGAGACTGCTGACGGGGCAGAGAATATGGTGTCAGGCCCAGCTGCAGGGGCTCTTGCTGCCTGGAGCGGTGTTTATATTGACCTCAACGCAGGCACACCTGGGGAGGGCTGGCCGGCAGGGTCAGGCTGCCCAGGTCTGCCAATCCTCACCTCTCGGGGGTTTACAGTTGCATTCTAGCCAAATTCTAGCTCTCACATTCCTGCCCCACTGCACCTGGGGTTGGGGGCAGCAGATCCAGGCTCTGTTCCGGCAGAAGCTCCCTTTCTGTGAACAGGTCTTCCTCCACTCCCATTATCCTCACTGGAGACACAGGAGGCCACAGCATCGGGGCACCTCCAGCACCAGGACCCCACCCTAGGAAATCTCTCAAAAGCAGGGACCAGGCCTGCAGGCGGAGGGGAGGAGTGAACCCGCCTCTTCAGGATCCCCGGGGCTAGGAAGCCTCCCAAGCAGGAGGGCCTTGGACTCAGCTTTACTACCACCCAGGGCCTCCTACCCCTCCCCTGGAAGAGGGGCCCTTCAGATTCCAGGGCCCCAAGATCCTGCCCACTGACTTCTGACCCCAACTGCAGGGTAGGCGACCCCCTCCGTGGCTTCTTTTTTCTTGCTCCCAGTATTCCCTGAAGCTGTTATACGCAGAGCGGGATCAGGGCTGCTCCCTGCAGGGCGGCGCCTAGCGCCACGCCACTGGAAGCTCCTGGTGTTCTGCCAGACCCCAGCCGGCAACAGAAAGGAAGCCCGGTCTATGCTGCTGAAAACACCAGTGCGGGACGTTTGCCGTCCTTTTCACCTGGCGGGGAAACGGGCACATTGAAGTGGAGAGTGATGGGGTAGACGTGGGAAATGTGGGTGATCGGAGACTGGAGAGGAGGGTTCCTGAGGGGCTGAGGCCACAGGGCGCAGGAGGGGGCCAGGGGGATGGGCATGGGGATGGGCAGTGTGTGTCTGGCGCTGGAGCACGTGCATCCTTGCTGGGGCCTGCCCCCTCCCCCGAAGGCTGCATCTACTAACACAGGGGCCCCTGGAAGGGGGTTTTCTGTGTGGCTGGTTCACTGAAGCTGGGTGTCTGTGGGCACACAGGCCTGTCTGCAGTCCCGGTGAAGACATTATTCTCTCCAGGGAAATGAGGTGGACACTCAGTCCCCGGTCTGTGGATGGTCTAGTCCTCTGGGTGTCTTGTCTCTTCTTGGGGGGTCACTGGGGCTTTACCCTCATTCCATGGGGTACAGGAGGGTAGGGACGCACACGCCCTGGGCTCACTGTGCCTGTGCTGCTGGAGAGGACCTCTCTGGCCCACATGTTCACAGGCCTCTGTCACCCCTGCTCGACAGCCCCCTCCAGAGACTCGGCAAGAGGACCTGCCCTGTGAAACAGGGCACCTGGGTCAAGGGGCTGGTGGTTCCCTTCTCAGATGGCCACTCTCAGGTCTCTGGGTGGGTGTGGTGGCCTGTGGCCACTCCCTGAGTTCACATCATGGCTGCAGCTCCTTACTGGTGCCTGAGATGCCCCAGGGGTGGCTGGGGGATGGGGGGAGGTCTCTGTGACGGGGATGTGTGGGACAGGGCTCCTGGGCCCTGGGTCCCTCCCTGAGGAGGAGTGGGGGTCATGCCCACAGCGGGGGCGGACAGTGACAGGCCTGGGTGTCAGCAGGCACAATGCCACGCCCCGCAGACCAGGTGTGGGATTCCAGTGACCCTGGCACACAACACCAGATGGGGGGCGGGTTTGGGACAGGGAACGCTTCCTCTCAGGCCTGGAGCCCAAGGTCAAGGTCCTGGGGGCCCGCACCTCCGCAGGTTCTGGGGTCAGTCGGTCCCAGGCCACTCCCAGCCTCGTCTCCGTATCTGCCATTACATCGCCTTCTCCCCCATGTGACTGGGTCCAAATGCCCTCCATGAGGAGGCCCGCACACAGGTCAGTGACCTCGGCTCACCCCAGGCAGCTCTGCGGTGGCCCATCTGCACACAAAGTCCCATTCTGAGGTCCCGGGGTGTCCGTCTTCCGGGGCCTCTTGAGGTGACAATCCTCGTGGTCGACACAGCTCACGGGGGTGGGTGGGTCCCCCAGGCCGGAATCCAGGAGCCTCACGGAGGATACGGTGTCCTGACTCAGGGAGGACGGACGGACAGGCAGAGTGGGGAGGGAGGCCAAGGGGCAGTTAGCCCTTTCCTCCGGGTAAGGGGGAGTCTCTAGAGGGCTGGGCCGGAGCTGGAGGGGAGACGCGGCAGTCACAGGTGGGTGGCCAGGGCTGTGACGGGCGGGGTAGCTTAGGGCAAGCATAACCCAGTCCCAGCCCTAATGCTGACCCTTCAAAGCACCAACACCAAGTCAAATCTAATCAAGTCAAACAAATGCATCATGAGAAAGAAAAGTACACCAGTATACCTTAGAAATATGAATGCAAGAATCCTCCACAAAATTAGAACAACATGGAGCCAACAGAACATTAAATGAATGTACTGAGGAACTATAAAGAAGTGAAGTCAAAGCACATGATCCTATCAATTACTGCAGGAAAAGCTATAATCAAAATCCAGTGCTATTTCATGATACAAACACTCCAGAAGGTAGGAATAAAAGGAAGTTTGTTCAGTATGAAATAGAGTAGCATACAAAGCCACAGCAAACACCATGCTCAATGTTAAAAATTGAAAGATTTACTCCTGAAATCAGGAACAAGGCCAGGAAGCTGGCCTCCACCGCTGATAATAGGGTACTAGAAGTTCTACCCAGAGTTTTGAGGGAAGAAACAAAAGGCATCCATATGTGAATGGAAAAATTAAAACTGCGTCTATTCACAGAACACAGATCACACCATCTTATATATAAAACTTCCTATAACAACAAAAGATTATTTGACTAATCAGTAATTCAGCAAAGTTATAGAAATAAATATCAATTCACAAAAATCTATCTTATACATATATACTAGCGATAAGTAACCTGAAAAAGAACTTATGAAAACAATTCCATTTTAAGTAATGTCAACATTAATATTTAGGAATATATTTAATCAAGATACAAGACTTGCTTTTCTGTATGTAAAGATGTCTGTAGGTTTGAAATTACTGGAAAGTCAGGTACTTTTCAAAACACCATGTCAAAACCATGCCAAAAAGGCAGAGGAAACATCAAACTTCCATACAGAGGCCAAGCCTTACCCAGATCCAGTTCACCCCAAGTCCACATGTCATTTAGAGGCACTGTGGAAAGACTTATTAGGACTTCCCAATATAAAGGACTTCCCTTTCTTCCCTCTTGTGGATGCCTTGGATGTGGTAAAAACAGCGGGATTTTGAAAGTTCAATTTTCCACATCATTCCACAAAAAAAAAAAAAACTGTTAGAAATAATTAATGAATTCAGTAAAGACGCAAAATAAGTACACACAACTCAACTGCATTTCGAAACACTAATAATGAACCATCAGAAAGAGAAAAAAACCCTATTTACATGTGCATCAAAAAGAACAAAATAGGGCTTCCCTGCTGGCACAGTGGTTGACAGTCCGCCTGCCAATCCGGAAGTTCAATCTTCCACATCATTCCACCAAAGAAACCTGTTAGAAATAATAAATGAATTCAGTAAAGACGCAAAATCAGCACACACAACGCAACTGCACTGCTAAACACTAATAATGAGCCATCAGAAAGAGAAAAAAAACCCTATTTACCACTGCATCAAAAAGAACAAAATACCAAGGAATAAATTTAACCGAGGAAGTGAAAGACCTGAAAACTTTAAGACACTCATGAAGACACTGGAGAAGACACAAGTCGCTGGAAAGACTCCCCGTGCTCATGGAACGCAAGAATTACTGTTGCTAAAATGTCCGTTCCACCCAAAGCGGTGCACACAGGGAAGGCAGGCCGTCCTGAAATTCCAACGGTGTTTTTCACAGAAATGGAGCAAATCCTCCTAAGATGTGTGTGGAGCCACAAAGGACCCCGAAGAGCCAAGGCGACCCTGAGAAAGGAGAACGGGCCGCAGGCATCTCCCTCCCTGACTTCACACATCATCACGAAGCTACAGTCCCCAAAACAGTGCGGAACTGGCTCAAAACAGGCGCACAGACCAGAGGGACGGGACGCAGAGCCCACAACCCACCCCGCACGGTGCGGGGGGAGGGGGTCGTTAAGTTACGACAAGGGGGCCAAGGACACACCGAGCGGAAGGGCAGCCCCACGGTAAACAGTGCGGGGAAGACTGCACACCCCATAACCCACGCGGCTCCACCGTGCACCAGCCTGACCAAAAACCCAGCTTTGCACACCAAGCCCTTCCTGGGTCGCACGAAGACGGGCCCCCTCAGCCGTCAGTTGCCCTCCGGAAGCTTCTCCCCTCTTTTCCTCGCTGTCTCCTCACCTTTTCTCCGGTGTCGCCTGCGTCCTCAGCAAACCCAGCTGCCGTCAGCGTGGACGCAGCCCCACGTTGTCCTGAAGCCGAAAACCCCAGCGTGTCCTGAGGAGACCGAGTGCCCGCCAGTAGCGCAGCCCGGCGGTGGCTGACGAGACACAACTCCCCTGAGCCGCGTTCAGAGCCGGGTCCGTGGGGAACGCGCATGCGCTGTGCGTCAGAGTGGCGGGCTCAGCGCCACCCTTTGGTCGGTGAGGGAAGTGCAGGCCGCGCCTCCCTCAGGGATCACTACAGACTGGGCACCTTGTTGTCTGAACCCATTGAATTGTGGAAATTCAAACAAATGAAGACAATATCCCAGAGCTTCTCCAAAGTAATTAAGAAACAATGAATTGGAAACCGTATGGAATAAAATGAATGTAAACACAAGCTTTACAACTTACATCAAATTCACTCAAAATTTTTCAGAGACAAGTATTAAATGCAAAGCTATTCAAAATTATAGGAGAAAACATAAAAGAAAATTGATATGAGCTTGGGCTTGGTCATGTGGATCACAAGCTTTATGGTTTTAACACACAACACAAAAAAGCAGTCCAGAAAGCAAAACAAGGAATTCTGTGGACTTTATAAAATTAAAGATTTCTACTGTGTGGAAAACCTCATACAGAAAATCGAAAGACAACACACACTGGGGGAAAAAACTGCAAACGTATCTAATAAAGAATGTCTCAAAATATACAAAGAACTCCAACACAACCCAATTAAATATATTGGAAGCTTTAAATGAACACCTGCTCAAAGAAGGTACACAGATAATATACAAAACTATACCCAGGACTGGGGGGCAGAGAAACAGGGGTCCAGTTCAACTCCCTGAGTCATGTGTGACCCAGGACTAGTCCTGTCCTTCCTGGAGGCCTCAGAGAGACAGGGAGGGAGGGAAGGGAAGAGGGCGAATTGTGCTTAAACCTAACTCTAACCCTGACCACTCTCACCACTTTCATTCAACGTGGTCTAGGAAGTCCTAGACATAGTAATTAGACGAGAAAAAGAAATAAAAGGAATCCAATGGCAGAGGAAAAAGTAAAACTGTCACTGTTTGGAGATGAGATGATGCTTTATATTTCATTTATGTATTTATTTATTCATTTATTTATTCTGGTTGTGCTGGGTCTTAGTTGTGGCAGGGGAGCTCCTTAGTTGGGGCAGTCGGGCTCCTTAGTTTTGGTATGTGAACTCTTAGTTGTGGCATGCGTGTGGGATCTAGTTCCCTGACCAGGGATCAAACCCAGTATCCCTGCATTGGGAGCACGGAGACTTAACCCCTGCACCTCTGGGGAAGTCCCGACATGATGTTTTATATAGAAAATCCTTAAGATGACCCCCCAAAACAAATAGAATTCATTGGAAAATTCAGTTAAGTTGCAGGATACAAAATTAACCTATAGAAATCTATTGCATCTCTATAGACTGGCAACAACCTATCAGAATGAGAAATTAAGAAAACAACCTCACTGACAATGATATTAACAAAAAGGAAATACCTAGGAATACATCTAACCCAGGAGGTAAAAGACTTATAGTCAGAAAACTGGAAGACACTGATGAAAGAAATTGGAGACGACACAGACAAATGGACAGATATAATGTGTTCATGGATTGGAAGAATTCACATTGTTAAAATGACTCCACACCCCAGAGCAATCTAGAGATTTGATGCCATTCTTATCAAAATACCAATGGAATTTTATGAGAACTAAAACAAAGAATTCTAATATGTGTAAGGAAACAGAAAAGAACCTGAATAGTCAATACGATCTTAAGAAAGAAGCACAAACTTGGACATATCACACTCCCTGTTTCAAACTATACTACATATCTAGAATAATCCAGACAGTATGGTATAGGAACAAAAGAAATACACATAGATCCATGGAACAGAATTGAGAGCCCCAAAATAAACATAGGCATATATTGGTAAATTCATCTACGACAACGGACGTGAGACTATACAATGGGGAAAAGATAGCCTCTTCAATGAATGGTGGTGGGAAAACAGGACAGCTACATGCATAAGAATCAAACGGGAGTCCTTTCTTATACCACCTACACAAGCAACCTCAAAATGAATCAAATACTTCAATGTAAGACCTGAAGCCATAAAGCTCCTTGAAGAAAACACAAGCAGTACGCTCTTTGACACCATCTTACCAATATTTCCTGGACCTGTCTCCCCAAACAAGGGGAACAAAAGCAGAAAAAAACCAATGGGACTCCATCCAACTTTAAAGCTTTTCAATGGCAAAGGAAACCATCCACAAAATGAAGAGGCAGCCTACCGATTGTGACAAAATAGTTACAAACGATACATCTGAAAAGGGGTTCATATCCAAAATAGATGAAGAACTACACAACTGAACCTCCAAAAACCAAAAACCCAACTAAAACTTGAGACTGAACATTTTTCCAAAGAGTACGTACAGATGGCCAAGAGACATATGAAACTATGACCAATATCACTTATCATCAGGGAAACGCACATCAAAAGAACAATGAGATTAACACCTCACACCTTAAAACTTGGCTATCGTCCAAAAGACAACAAATAACAAGCCTTGGAGAGGATGAGGAGAACCCTCACGCATTCTCTTGGGGATGCTCATTGATGCAGCCACTGTGGAAAACAGTACAGAGGATCCTCAAGAAATTAAAAATAGAACTACCATATGATGCAGGAATTACACTTGGGGGTATCTTTCTGAAGGAAACAAAAACACGAATTCAAAAAGATATACACAGGGAGATCAGCTCGGTGCTTTGTGACCACCTAGAGGGGTGGGATAGGGAGGGTAGGAGGCAGGGATACGCAATGGGGAAGAGATGTGGGGATATATGTATATGTATAACTGATTCACTTTGTTATAAAGCAAAAACTAACACACCATTGTAAAGCAATTATACTCCAATAAAGATTTAAAAAAAACAAAAAGATATACATACCCTTATGTTCATGGCAGCTTTATTGACAATAGCCAAGACATGGATGCCACCAGAGTGTCCATCGATTGACGAGTGGATAAAGAAGTTTTCATATATATACATACACATATACAAACACAATGGAATATGACTCAGCCATAAAAAAAAATTATATCTAGCAAAAACATGAATGGACCTATCGTGCTAAGTGAGATATGGCAGACAGAGAAAGAGAAATACCTTATGACATCATTTATATGTAGAAACTACAAAACAAAACAAGTGACCAGGGACTTCTCTCGTGACGCAGTCATTAAGAATCCGCCTGCCAATGCAAGGGACACGGGTTCAAGCCCTGGTCTGGGAAGATCCCACATGCCGCGGAGCAACAAATCCTGTGCACCACAACTACTGAGCGTGTACCCTAGAGCCTGCAAGCCACAACTACTGAAGCCCGCATGCCTAGAGCCCGCGCCCTGCAACAAGAGAAGCCACCGCAATGAGAAGCCCGTGCACCACAACGAAGAGTAACCCTCACTTGCTGCAACTAGAGGGAAGCCCGCGCAACAGCAAAGACCCAACGCAGCCAAAAATTAATTAATTAAAAAAAGAAAAAGTGAACAAGCAAAACATAACAGAAATGGACTCATAGATCCCAAGAACATGCTAGTGGTTGCCAGAGGGGATTGGGGTGGGGGCATGATTGCAAAAGGTGAGAAAGATTGGAGGTACCGAATTCCAGTGATAAAACAAATGTCATGGGGGTGTAATGTACAGAATAGGGAATAGAGTCCATAATACTCTAATAACATTGTACGGTGATGGATGGTAACTAGACTTACCCTTGTGATCATTTTGTAATGTATAAAAATATAGAATCACTATGTTGTATACCAGAAAATTAACATAATATTACCTGTCAATTATACATTAATTTTTAAAAAAGAGAGAGAAAAAGGGAATTCCCTGGCAGTCCAGTGGTTAGGACTCGGTACTTTCACTGGCGAGGGCCCAGATTCAATCCCTGGTTTAGGAACTAAGATCCCGCAAGCCGCACAGCACAGCCAAAAAATTAATTAATTAATTAATTTTAAAAATAAAAAAGAAGAAAAATATACTATCTTAAAAAAAAGAAAAGAGTAGTGAGATACAAAGCAGATGTCAGATGAAATATTAAAAGTGTGGGGGTTGGGCTTCTCTGGTGACTCAGTGGCTAAGAATCTGCCTGCTAATGCAGGGGACACGGGTTCGAGCCCTGGTCCGGGAAGATCCCACATGCCGCGGAGCAACTAAGCCCACGCACCACAACTACTGAGCCTGCACTCTAGAGCCTGCGAGCCACAACTACTGAAGCCTGCTTGCCTAGAGCCCATGCTCCGCAACAAGAGAAGCCACCACAATGAGAAGCCCACGCACCGCAGCGTAGAGTAGCCCCTGCTTGCTGCAATTAGAGAAAGCCCACACCCAGCAACGAAGACCCAACGCAGCCAAAATTAAATCAAAATAAATAAATTTTAAAAATAAATAAAGGGTGCGGGTTGAAAGGACAATGTCCACTGAAGTTTGACTCTCAAGTGGCACAAACAGGACTTGAAGAGAGCAGCCATGGGATACTACTGGAATGTTTGTTTAAATCGGCTTTATGTTTTAAAGAAGTTTGGAGTTCACAGCAAACTTGGGCGGAGTGCAGAGAAGTGTCATGTGGTCCCTGCTCTGCTGCTGCTCTTCCATCATCCCCCCCTCCCACCCCCAGCTGTGGCCCCTGCTCTGCTGCTGCTATTCCGTCATCCCACCCTCCCACCCCCAGCCCCACACACAGGTGCTCAAAGCCTCCGCCTCCCCAACTACCCTATCAGCATTCTGTGTGCTGGTTACTACGGATGAATCCACCGGACACCCGAGTCCAGCGTTTATATTAGGTATCACTCCTAGTGTTGTACATTCGACACCTTTTGACAAATGTATCTCACAACGAATGTACCACACTCTATAACTTGCCTGCCTTAAAAATCCTCTGTGCTTAAATACATCTACATGTGGAACAACTCCTACAGAACACCTACTGAATGCTGGCAGAAGACCTC
>NW_006785456.1:0-2776 GCF_000442215.2 Lipotes vexillifer | reverse complement strand
TCCTTCCTTCCTTCCTTCCTTCCTTCCTTCCTTCCTTTCCTCCCTCCCTCCCTTCCCTCAACAACTATTGAGAGGCTGCTATGTGCTAGAAATTAGAAACTTAGAATGATAAAGATATACAAACATGGTCCTTACTATTACATAACTTACACAATCTATCTATGGTGGTAGTCAAATAATCATCCAAAAGACTGCACAATTAAAAACTGAATTAAGTGTTAGGAAGAAACATGGTTAAATAAGACTGCTAACAAAACAATTTAAGATTTTTTGGAGGGTGGAGGAGCTTCCCTGGGTAGATTATATATAAACAGGAACCAGAAAGGTGAGTAGGAGGTACTACAAAAAGGATAAGAGTATGTGAGCTCTTGTGTATGTGTGTGTGTGTGTGTGTGTGTATGTGTGTGTGTGTGCGTGTGTGTGTGTGTGTGTTTGTGTTGGGGTGGGGAGCACTCTGTGGTGGAGACAGGAGGGCATTTAAGGAAAAAGGCACAGCTTCTCGGCTTCTACACGGGTCCTGTGGCCAGGGGAAGCTTGGTGTTCCCCGAGGACTTAAAACATATTTCACATGTGAAATAAAAACACCAGGCTAGGACATAGGGAGCCTACAGAGAAGAGTGATAAGGAGAGAAAACCCAAGAAGGCTGGAGAGGTAGCCCCCGGCCAGAACCTGGGTAAAACATGGTAAGCCCTAGTAAGCCCCCTACTCACCTCCCTACATTCGTTGGTTGTCAAGGCCCCTCTCCACCCCATCCTCCCAGGCACACCAACTAGCCAGCTCCCTGCCTATCTCTGGACCTCTGTATATATGAAGCTCCCAGTGACTGAGCCCTTCTTTCAGGACCCAACCTGGCAAATTCCTATTCAACCTTCAAGCCTCAACTTAAATGTCACTTCCTTCTAGAAGCTTGCCTAAACCCTCATATGCTCTCATTACACTCTCATACACCACTGTGTTAATTTTTATTTATAGCACTTATCATAATTAATAATTACATATTCATATTTGAGTGTGTGCTTTTGAACATCTGTCTCCCTCATTGGACTGTAAACTTCATGGTAGTAAAATCTATAGTCTATTTTGTTCATCGCTACTAGAGCCAAGTAGGTGCACATTTAATACTCATTGATTTCAAATTCTTCCTGAACTAATCAGCTCAATTTAACTTTAATTTCCAAAGAATTAGAAATTACCCTCGCCCCGGCCACCCGTTAACACAAAAGCACATACACACCTGCAAAGGAATAGCAGGATTAAGACATTTATCATCTCTGTTAACTTTAATCTCTAGAATTTAGTTCAGGTAATAATAAAAGTCAGCAGTTAACAAGTTTCAAGCTTCGAAATCAAGAATTCTTTCACTTTTTTAAAAAAGAATTCTAAAAGACAATCACCATTGACAATTTTTCCTGTCACAAAGCCAACAAAAGCCCATGCCCCTAAACACCTTTTAACTGATTATTATTGTGCAAGCAAAATTAAAACAATAATTTAGGCTCCTAAATGGAAAACAGGGGAAAAAAGGAGTTATAAATTCAGGCTTCCAAACTAATCTGCTGTTTTATAGATAGATAGCTCAAAATCTGCCAAAAATCTTTGGGAAAAAATGTCAGCAGCATTTACTGGTTGCCATTCTGTTCAGTGTCTGGAGTGTCTCTGCTGACCAGTTAATTCAGCTATTAAAAATGGAACTTTCAAAAGGAAAGGGAAAAGAAATGTAGGGAGGAGAATGTTCTGGAATAAATTTCCAGATCATATTTTACATATAAAGAACATCAATATGCTGAAGTCCCAACTTGAAGCCCCAAGGATCTACTTCGAATTTTTAAATATACTAAAAAGGAAACATTGTCTTTACAAGTAATTTTCAACTCCCTTGTGCTCAAGTATTTTTGGCTAAGGAGTTTCAGATGTGGGCTGGCCAAAAAGATGAACGGGTAGTGGGAAAAGAGAGTGGCAATAATTCAATAGTTCAGGGATGCTTTACTCCAATAGTTTTTAAAATTTTTGGCCTCAGAATCTCTTTATACTCTTGAAAATTATTGAGGACTCTAAGGACCTTGTCTATGTAAGTTATTTCTACCAATATTTACTCTATTAGAAATTAAAATGGAGAATGTGTTAAATACTGTATTTGTTTTAAAATAACAATAAACATATTACCCTATTTTTTCTAAATTAAAAAAGAACTGTATTTTCCCCCACAGAAAGGTCTAATGAGGAAAGTGGCATTACTTTGCATTTTTGCAAATCTCTATGTTTGGCTTAGTAGAAGGCAACTGGATTCTCATATATGATTCTGCATTCAATCTGGAATGACATGTATCAGCTGAAGAAAAGAGAATCCAACTTCGCACATGAAGACGTATATGTGACTGGAAGGAGGACCTTGTGGAACCGCTGAGAAAGTCTTGGAAACTCCAGAGGATCTCAGACCATGCTTTGAGAGCACTGCCTTACTCTTAAATGATCAGTCCTTCTACCATACCAGGTAACCAGATGGTACCAGATATTTTAGGCTGGGCATTGGCTCGATACCTGACAAAAATGTTACTATTCCACAGGTTTAGAAATCTCTTTAAACTCTCTAACATCAAGGAAGTCAACAATAAGTCTAGTGGTCAAGGGAGAAGGCATTAGATATCTATTTCATGTAGGAATAATACTTTATGTGCACAACGAAATACTTTTTAAATGAGACATAAAACTGTGATCAGGGGCTTCCCTGGTGGCGCAGTGGTTGAGAGTCCGCCTGCTGATGCAGGGGACACGGGT
>NW_006785455.1:0-238 GCF_000442215.2 Lipotes vexillifer | reverse complement strand
CACTAACAACCGCGCTGCATGAACGGCTTAAGGTGGTTGCACAGGGGGCACCATCGTCGAGGAGACGTCATGCATGCCCGAACCCGCCGCACCTCCTCCGTCGAACCCGAGCTGACCGATGCCTGGGAACGACTGCAGGTGCACTACGCACGCCACCAGAACGCCGCGCCTTTCTGGGATGCCTACCAGGCGATACAGGATGAGTTGACGCGGTCCCATCCCCAGCAACGTGTCGCCG
>NW_006785454.1:0-407 GCF_000442215.2 Lipotes vexillifer | reverse complement strand
CTCCATCTCTTGCTGTGGGTCAAGTTTCTTACCTTTCCAACACCTCAGCGTCTTTATCTGAAAGTTGGGGATGATGATAATGTCTCCCACCTGAGTGTGAGAACTACATGATATACGCAGGGCTAAATTTGGTGCCAGGCACACAGAAAGTGCTCAGTACGGCAGGCAAGTGTAGTAACAATGAGGTCACAGAGCTTGTAGGAGATAAACCTGAACTCTTTCTGTTGGATCCTACAAGCCAGACCATAATTTAAGTCCTTCAAAATATACTTCAGAACATTTGAGTAAATTAGTGAATAAATCCTCCTAGTCAGACAGACCAGATCATTATATTAGGTTCAGCAATAAGTGGAGGAAAGTCATAATCATAGTTGGACAGTTAATACAGTAATTTACTTGCTTTGAAT
>NW_006785452.1:0-2631 GCF_000442215.2 Lipotes vexillifer | reverse complement strand
CAGTGGTGTGTTAGTTTCTGCTTTATAACAAAGTGAATCAGCTACACATATACATATATCTCCATATTTCTTCCCTCATGTGTCTCCCTCCATCCCAGCCTCCCTATCCCACCCCTCTAGGTGGTCACAAAGCACCGAGTTTATCTCCCTGGGCTATGCGGTTGCTTCCCACTAGCTATCGGTTTTACATTTGGTACATTTTACTTTTCAATTCTTTAACAGCTTCACTGTTACATGCCAGAAATTTACATGCCAGAAAATCCACTGATTTAAAGTGTTCAATTCCAAGATTTTTAGTAATGTTTGCAGAGTTGTATAAGCATCACCATAATCTAATATTAGAACATTTTTATCATCTAAATAATAAATCTCTTAACTATTACTCCCCATACTCCTCTGCCCCTGTTCTAGCCCTAGACAAACATTGATATACTTTCTGTCTTTATAGATTTGCCTATTCTTGACATTTCATATAAATGGAATTATACAATATGCAGTCTTATGTGACTGACTTCTTTCACTTTGCATGTTTTTTAGTTTCATCCATGTTGTAGCATGTTATCAGTACTTTATTCCTTTATATTGCTGAATAATATTCAGCATATAGATATACCACATTTTATTTTTCTGTTCATCAATTGATGGGTATTTGAGGTTTTTTCACTTCGTGGCTATGAACAATGATGCTATGAACATTCATGTACAAGTCTTTGTGTGGGTATATGATTTCATTTCTCTTGGGAAGATACCCAGGAATGAAATTTCTGGATCATGTGGTAAATCTATGTTTAACATTTTGAGGAATTGCCAAATTGTTTTCCAACGCATGTGCACCATTTTACATTCTTACCAGTAATGTATGAGGATTCCATTTTCTGCACATCCTTTCCAACACTTGTTTTTGTCTCTGCCTTTTTCATTATAGCCTTTCTAGTGGATGTGAAATAGTATCTTACTGTGGTATGCGTTTCTTTAATGACTAATAATGTTGAGCATCTCTTCATGTGCTTATTGGCCACTTGTATATCTTCTTTGGAGAAATGCCTATTCAGATATTTTCCCTTTTTAAAATTTGTCTTCTTCTTATTGAGTTGTAAGAGTTCTTTATATATTCTGGATACAAAGTCCCTTATCAGATATATGACTTGCAAATATTTTCTTCCATTCTGAGAGCTGTCTTTTCGCTTTCTTGATGGAATCTTCTGTAGACAAAATAATTTTCATTTTGAAGAAGTACAATTTATCAAGTGTTTCTTTTATTGCTTTTGGTTTTGTTTCTAATAAATCATTAAACATTGGCATATTTTACAAAACTTTCCCCTGTGATTCTAATATAAAGCCAGGGTTAAGAAGTCTTGCCATAGACTGTTTATAGCTTTCCCAACTCTCATTACTCTCTCTCACATTGCCATAATAACAATCAAACCCCGGTACTGAATATTGTCTGTGAAAACATCTTGTTTGTTTAGTAGTATCCTTGTTTATTTTCTGTCTTCTTCCATTAGAATGTCAGCTCCATAAAAACAAATACTTTGTGTGGTTTCCTGTTGTATTCCCAGCACAGTATCTAGCACATGGAGGCCATCAGTAGAAAGAAAAAAAATGAACAGTGCCTAAGAGCTGATCTTCCCCTAGCCATCCTCTAGTACCATCCCACCCCAACTGGCTCCTTGTCTTTTATTCCCAATTTCTGTTGTTCTACCACCCTCTTCTTCACCCAAGTCAGTGTCTGGGAGTTTTCCTCACCCTCCACCAAATCTTACTGCTTCCTTACAGAGAGAGTTGTAATTCTCCACACATTGCACTGCATTGCAATCACTCCTTTACTTTTCCATCTTCTCACCTTGCTGTGAGTTTCTTGCGGGCTGAGAGAGATGGAGTCCTCCTGGCTTTCTATCCTGAGCATTTCACCCAGCACTGAGCATAAGCAGGGTCTTAACATGGCTGCTGAATTAAATCAGATGCTAGGCACGTGGAATCTGGATCTGTGAATTAGACCCCATAATCACGAGCCCTTTTAACGGCAGCCCCAGAACTGTTCTTTTGCTCTGATGAGAGTTGAGTGACTGATTCTCTGATGAGATGTCAGTGACTGTGAAGAGGTGGAGAACTGTATTAGGGCTGGAATTTTGATGTGGAGGGAAACCCTCCAGCGACTGAGAGAACTGTGCATCTCTGTAAAGAAAATATCAAATACTCTTCCAGAACATCTGGTGAACTTCTTTGAAGTGACAGCAAGATGTAAAAATTAGCACATGAATGAAGAATGTTCCAGTGATAAATGATCAAGATTAACCTCACCATAAGGCTCAGTCTTCCTGCGACAATGGAAGAACAGGGTGGACAGGTAAACTGGAAAGGCCGGGGAGGGCGGGAGTAGGGGTAGGGGAGTCACGTGCCTTGGAAACTGCAGTATTTCAGCATGTCAGGTTCCAAGTGGACCCTGGCAAAGATGAAAACAGCTGGCTCAGAATCAGAGGTCTGCTGTTCCCATTTTCTTTTCTTTCTTTTTTTTTGCGGTACGCGGGCCTCTCACCGTTGTGGCCTCTCCCGTTGCAGAGCACAGGTTCTGGACACGCAGGCTCAGTGGCCATGGCTCACGGGCCCAGCCGCTCCGCGGCACGTGGGATC
>NW_006785451.1:0-359 GCF_000442215.2 Lipotes vexillifer | reverse complement strand
CCATGTCCCCTGCATCGGCAGGCGGACTCTCAACCACTGCGCCACCAGGGAAGCCCTGAAGTTCTTATTAATTGGCTATCACCACGTCCCAATCCCACCCTCCCTCACCCCACCCCCACCTTACATGTTCTCTTTCATTCATTCAAAATATATTTGGTCAACATCTATGTGTCAGGCACTGTGCTTATTTAGGGTACAAAACCAAATAAAGACAGTACTCTATTCTCGAGGAGGTCACTGGAGCAATGGGACAAGACACACAAAGAAATAACTGCAGTGTGCAAAAAGAGGTGACGGGGGCTTCCCTGGTGGCGCAGTAGTTGAGAATCTGCCTGCTAATGCAGGGGACACGGGTTCGA
>NW_006785450.1:134331-142860 GCF_000442215.2 Lipotes vexillifer | reverse complement strand
TTTCTGGTGTATTTGTGGGGAGGAAGGTGATCTCCGCGACTTACTCCTCCGCCATCTTTCCACTGCCCCCCTCGATTAAGTTCATCTTGTTTAATGTATCATTTAAAGCTCGTGTTTCCTTATTTATTTTCATTTTGGATGATCTGTTCATTGGTGAAATTGAGGTGTTAAATTCCCCTACAATGACTTTGTTACTGTTGATTTCCCCTTTTATGGCTGGTAGTATTTGCCTTATGTATTGAGGTGCTCCTATGTTGGGTGCATAAATATTTACAATTGTTATATCTTCCTCTTGGATTGATCCCTTGATCATTACGTAGTGTCCTTCTTTGTCTCCTGTAATAGCCTTTATTTTAAAATCTATTTTTTCTGATATGAGAATTGCTACTCCAGCTTTCTTTTTATTTCCATTTGCATGGAATATCTTTTTCCATCCCCTGACTTTCAGTCTGTATGTGTCCCTAGGTCTGAAGTGGGTCTCTTGTAGACAGCATATATATGGGTCTTGTTTTTGTATCCATTCAGCCAGCCTGTGTCTTTTGGTGGGAGCATTTAATCCATTTACATTTAAGGTAATTATCAATAAGTATGTTCCTATTACCATTTTCTTGATTGTTTAGGGTTTGTTATTATAGGTCTTTTCCTTCTCTGTGTTTACTGCCTAGAGAAGTTCCTTTAGTATTTGTAGTAAAGCTGGTTTGGTGCTGCTGAATGTTCTTAGCTTTTGCTTCTCTGTAAAGGTTTTAAATTCTCCATCAAATCTGAATGAGATCCTTGCTGGGTAGAGTAATCTTGGTTGTAGGTTTTTCCCTTTCATCACTTTAAATATGTCCTGCCACTCCCTACTGGCTTACAGAGTTTCTGCTGAAAGATTAGCTGTTAAATGTATGGGGATTCCCCTGTATATTATTTGTTGATTTTCCCTGCTGTTTTTAACATTTTTTCTTTGTATTTAATTTTTGATAGTTTGATTAATATGTGTCTTGGCATGTTTCTCCTTGGATTTGTCCTGTATGGGACTCTCTGTGCTTCCTGGACTTGATTGACTATTTCCTTTCCTATATTAGGGAAGTTTTCAACTCTAATATCTTCAAATATTTCTCAGACCCTTTCTTTTTCTTGTCTTCTTGTCTTCTTCTTGGACCCCTATAATTCGTTGGTGCATTTAATATTTTCCCAGAGGTCTCAAAGACTGTCATCAATTCTCATCATTCTGTTTTCTTTATTCTGTGCTGTGGTAGTGATTTCCACTATTTCATCTTCCAGGTCACTTATCCGTCCTTCTGCCTCAGTTATTCTGCTATTGATTCCTTATAGAGAATTTTTAATTTCATTTATTGTGTGGTTCCTGATTTTTTGTTTGCTCTTTAGTTCTTCTAGATCCTTGTTAAATGTTTCTTGTATTTTCTCCATTCTATTTCCAAGATTTTAATCATTTTTGCTATCATTACTCTGAATTCTTTTTCAGGTAGACTGCCTATTTTCTCTTCATTTATTTGGTCTGGTAGGTATTTACTTTGCTCCTTTATCTGCTGTGTTTTTCTTTGTCTTTTCAATTTGCTTAACTTACTGTGTTTGGGGTCACATTTTCTCAGGCTGCAGATTCAGTTCCTGTTGTTTTTGGTGTCTGCCCCCAGAGGCTACGGTTGGTTCAGTGGGTTTTGTAGGCTACCTGGTGGAGTGCACTGTTGCCTATCTTCTGGTGGATAAGGCTGGATCTTGTCTTTCTGGTGGGCAGGACCGTGTCTGGTGGTATGTTTTGGGGTGTCTGTGACCTTATTATAATTTTAGGCAGCCTCTCTGCTAATGGGTGGGGTTGTGTTCATGTGTTGCTAGTTGTTTGGCAGAGGGTGTCCAGCACTGTAGCTTGTTGGTCATTTAGTGGAGCTGGGTCTTCGCATTGAGATGGAGATCTCTGAGAGAGCTTTTGCTGTTTGATATAACTTGGATCCCAGAAGTCTCTGTTGGACCAATGTCCTGAACTCGGCTCTCCCACATCAGAGTCATAGCCCTGACACCTGGCTGGAGCACCAATACCCTGCCAGGTACACAGCTTAGAAGAAAATGGAGAAAAGAATTAATTAATTAAAATATTTTTATTAAAATAAAAAAAATAGTAAAAATAAAAAAATTTAAAGTAATAAAAAAAGAAAGAAAGAAGAGAGCAACGATACCCAAAACCAAATCCACCAATGATAATAAGCGCTAAAAACTATACTCAAAAAAAAAAACAAAAAAATAAACGGACAGACAGAACCATAGGACAAATCATAAAAGCGAAGGTATACAAAGTCACACGAAGAAGCATACACATACACAGTCACAAAAAGTAAAATGAATATATATATATATATGTATATATATAAAAAGGAAGAGAGAAACCACATCAATAAACAAATCTACCAATGAAAATAAATTCTAAATACTAAACTAAGATAAACATAAGACCAGAAAAAAATTAGCTGGAGAACACAAACCCCAAGTCTACAGTTGCTCCCAAAGTCCACCACCTCAATTTTTGGATGATTCTTTGTCTATTCAGGTATTCCATAGATGCAGGGTACATCAAGTTGACTGTGGAGATTTAATCCGCTGCTCCTGAGGTTGCTGGGAGATATTTCCCTTTCTCTTCTTTGTTCACATAGCTCCTGGGGTTCAGCTTTGGATTTGACCCCACCTCTGCATGTAGGTCGCCTGAGAGCATCTGTTCTTCCCCCAGCCATGATGGGGTTAAAGCAGCAGCTCATTAGGGGCTCTGGCTCACTCAGGCTGCAGGGAGGGAAAGGTGCATAATGCGGGGCGGTCTGCAGCTGTAGAGGCCGGCATGACATTGCAACAGCCTGAGGCATGCTGTGTGTTCTCCCAGGGAAGTTGTCCCTAGATCACGAGCCCCTGGCAGTGGCGGACTGCACAGGCTCCCCGGAGAGAGGTGTGGATAGTGACCTGTGCTTGCACACAGGCTTCTTGGTGGCTGCAGTAGCAGCCTTAGCATCCCATGCCCATCTCTGATGTCTGTGCTGATGACCTCGTCTTGTGCCTGTCTCTGGAGCTTGTTTAGGTGGTGCTCTGAATCCCCTCTCCTCGCACACCCCAAAACAATGGTCTCTTGTCTATTAGGCAGGTCCAGACTTTTTCCCGGACTCCCTCCCGGATAGCCGTGGTGCACTAACCCCTTCAGGCTGTGTTCACGCCACCAACCCCAGTTCTCTCCCTGCGCTCTGACCGAAGCCCGAGCCTCAACTCCCAGCCCCGCCCGCCCCGGCGGGTGAGCAGACAAGCCTCTCAGGCTGGTGAGTGCTGGTTGGCACCGATCCTCTGTGCGGAAATCTCTCCGCTTTGCCCTCCGCATCCCTGTTGCTGTGCTGTCCCCCGCAGCTCTGAAGCTTTCCCCCTCTGCCACCTGCAGTCTCTGCCCGCGAAGGGGCTTCCTAGTGTGTGGAAACTTTTCCTCCTTCACAGCTCCCTCCCAGAGCTGCAGGTAGGTCCCTATTCTTTTGTCTCTGTTTATTCTTTTTTCTTTTGCCTTACCCAGGTACGTGGGGGAGTTTCTTGCCTTTTGGGAAGTCTGAGGTCTTCTGCCAGCATTCAGTTGGTGTTCTATAGGAGTTGTTCCACATGTAGATGTATTTCTGACGTATTTATGGGGAGGAAGGTGATCTCCATGTCTTACTCCTCCACCATCTTGAAGGTTTCAATCAATAATAAGTTTGTGAAAATTACCTCTTATTGTGTATTCAGTTTATTTTCATTGTTCTATAGTAATTTATTCTATTAATTTGAAGTTAATACAATAATTGTGGTCATGTAACTTGCTTTGGCCAATGAGATATGAGAAGGAGTGATGTATGTCATTTATGGACAGAAACTTTAAGAGCCAGTTTATAATTTATCACATTCATTTCCCTCTGCTGTGGTGATCATAGATGCGTGGTCCAGAGGAAGCCTCCAATAGCTTGCATCCATGAGTGACTCCAGGAGCAGATTCATCTAACAATCTACATCAGATATGAAACGTGTGTGAAATGTATACTTTTTGTTTGTTAAGCAAGTGAAATTATAGAGTTGTGTATTACCACAGAATGAGATGACCTATTGTGATTGTTCATATAAAAATATGTGTTTTTATCAATTTATACAACACTAGTGCTGCCCTACTAATACTCTTGGAATAAAACGTTGTGTAAACACCAGGTCTCCTTTATCTTATTTCCTACTGCTATGTCTTGCTTCTGTATTTTAAGTCTCTCTATTTTAAATACACTGTATCAATATATTATATTCTTAAATAGTTAAAGGTTGCTAAGATTTATTTTTATATGTATCACTTTTGTCATTCTTTATTCTTTAAACTACCTCAGAATTTCCATCTGGAATTCCTTTCCACCTGCCTGAAGTATAGGCTTAGTGAGTAATTGATTTTGATGTGGAAGTGGTGGGTATGGCTTAGACTAGACATTCTTTACTTAATGTGAAATTATGGCTACACTAGCTTTCTTAATACACTCATGTTGCTTCTATCAAACATCAGACAGATTTGATTTTGTCATTAAAGGGGAAAGAAAATGTGTCAAGTCTTTTGTCTTGCCTCCAATAAATAAATAATTTATTAGCTTACTTATTTTTTGTAAAAGTTTTTTATAGAAAGATTGACACAATTGAGGGGAAAGATTTGAAAGGACTGAAGAGTAATTTTTACTTGTTCCTTTCACAAAGGATGTGAGACTACTTTGAATTAAGGATGAAGATACAAAGTGCATTATGAAGGTTAAGCCAATCATGTTGAGAAAATATTTTTATTTGTGATTTAAAGCAGGCTGATTCTAGATCAAAGATTTAAAGTGCTGTTTCTTTTGCTTTATGGCCAAAAGAAATGGCCTGGAAGAGGTTCTCCAGGGCTGATTAATTACTGTGTGTTATGAGAAAGTAAATTAAGTTGCAGCTTAATTGTCTTTTTCCTCCAGTAAGTTCAGCTATGATATAGGTTATCTGTGTACTCAATATTAACAACACACCTACTGATAGTTATAAGTGAACAAACACTTTTACTTATTCTGTGTTTTATTTTAACTGAAAGGGATATAATTCAACAATCTGAGTAAAATGTATAGCCAATAGTTAAAACACAGAGATGCTTATACACATACTTACACAGAGCTACACTTAGTATGCAAATGAATTCTAAGGTCCACTTATTTTCTTAAGAGTTTACAGTAAAGAAGAAAATCCTAGAGTCGAGGGCAAGGTTTAGCATACTAACGAGAGTTCTTTTGTTTTTTGTTCTTACTTTTACTTATTTTTTCTCTAGAAGTCTAGTATGCTATCTTCATCATTTTTCAAATTTACCTGGTTTGTATTCTCAGGATCATCCCTGAGTCTTTTTTTCCTAACATTATTTCTAAACTTGCCATTATATTTAAAAGTCCATCACCTTTTCATCATACTCTAAAATAATTTTGTCTGTTCAACTGATTCAAGTGTCATATGACACAACAGTTGTAAAACACTGGACTGTAATATTAATGTACCATCTAATGTGCAGAAAGAAAAAAAATTAGTTATTTTAAATTGCGAGCAGTTGACTGTTTTTCAGTGGAGAAATTCAAATTCATGTACGAGGATGGATTACAGTTTCTTTTTTTGTAAGTAGTAAAACGTATTAAGCCAAAAGAGTAGTAAATGGGTCCTGTGTTTATGTAAGCAAAATATTAAGTACCTAGACTTAATTGGAAATGAAGGACTTCAACACAATGAGTGGCTAAGCTGCTCAACATAATTAAGTGAAACTTTGTGATATTAGTTGCATTTTTACAGATTATCGTAAATTTGATAAATTTGAGCCTACAAGCAGAAATGGAAAAAAAAAAAGGTCTTACTTTTTTCTTTTCTCTTTGATCCAGTGCTTGTCATTGAAAAGGCTGGATTGCTGATTAAAGGGGAATAGTCAATAAAACTATCACTGGGAGAAATAGGTCGGCTGTTACAACAAGATGGCAGGTGAGGAAATCAGCAGAGGTGGTCGAGTCAAGCAAGACCATCTCAGTGGGATGTCAAGTAAGAACTTCAAGGACAGTGTTATCTAATAGCCAATAAAATAATTTCAGTTCTTAAATAGTACTTTCAATCCATTGACCAAAAACCTTTAGTAAAGTTTCTTTAAACATCATAGTCTTAATACATTTTTGAGTATTGAAAGTTACAGATATCCACACTTGGTTGAAAGTGGCATATTTTACCACAGAAGAGGGAGAAGCTAGTTAATAGATAGCCAGGTGACATTTGCAGAAACATAAAAATCATTTGGGTATTGATAGAAATATTGACAGTAAGCATACACAAAATTAAAAGTCAGAATATTGTCTTGGGGTGTTACAGACTGCTCACTGAAGGCTAGAAAATGCAAATTTAGAAAGACTTTGCTATATACATTCAGCCCTCTGTATCCATCGGTTCCACATCCTCAGATTCAACCTATCTCAGAAAGAAAATTTTTTAAATTCCAGAAAATCCCAAAAAACAAAATTGAATTTGCCATGTGCTGGCAACTATTTACATCATATTTACATTGTACTTACAACTATTTACATAGCATTTACATTTTATTAGATACTATAAGTGATCTAGAGATTATTTAAATTGTGCTGAAGGATGTGCACAGGTTATATGCAAATACTGTGCCATTTTATTAATATATAAGGGACTTTAGCAACTGCAGATTTTGGTATTCCCTTGAAGGGGGTTTCTGGAACCAATACTCAGCAGATATCAAGAGAGGACTATAATCTATTTCCAAATGCTAATACTATGATCAATTTGAAACGCCTTAGCCAAAATATAACTATACTATTTTCCTAGATAGGCTTTCCACATTTTTCTACCTCTAATCTAGATGAATTTCTACATGGAGCCATAGGGTTCTTCTTAAAAGTTGCCCAGATCATGTCACGTCTAAACTTAAGCCCTAAAGCAATTTGTTGTGTTTTTGGAGTCACATCTAAAAATCATTAACCTGGTCTGTAAGCCCCTAACTGACTCATGTTGACTTCTTCGAAAAATTCTTTAAAAACCTGCTGTCACTCTGGTGTATTTTCATTCCCTCAAAACCACCAGGTCCTTTCTCTACACTTCAAGACCGTTGTGCATGCTCTTTCTTTTGCCAGGGATACTTTGAATTCATAGTCTAGTTCAAATGCTACTTTATTTCAACGATATATCCTTAGAGTATTTCCACAGCACTGTTTACTTCTCCTTTAGAGAAAATGTCAGAATTGTGTTATAATTATCTAAATAATTTTACGTATCATCAATCTCCCTGATTAGACTGTAGAGTCATAAATGTAGGGGTCATTCTTGGCTTGTTCACCACATTAATACTTGGGAGAATGTTTTGCAGGTAATTGACTTAAAACTCATGCTTCATTGAGTGAATGAATTCATGAATAATTAAATAAAATCATGAATGTAAGGCAGATAGTGAGATAAATACTGAATTTTTCACACTTGGTATTTATGCAAAGAACAGTATTAATAATATTAATGTTAATATCATGTAGCATTCATTTCACAGTCCTTAAGAATCAATCTCCTGATAGCTTATTTTAAAAATTGAATTTATGATCAACTTTCTAGCTCAGTTCTCTGAATTTCACCACATATTTTCACCATTTTTGCTCTAATTACATCTTCATTTTCCTCTTACCCCTGTAAGGCATTACTCAGCATCATCTAACACATGTCCATAAACACAACGTGTTAAAACTCCATTTCTCGGGCTTCCCTGGTGGCGCAGTGGCTGGGAGTCAGCTTGCTGATGCAGGGAACACGGGTTCATGCCCCGGTCTGGGAAGATCCCACGTGCCGCGGAGCGCCTGGGCCCGTGAGCCATGGCCACTGAGCCTGTGCGTCCGGAGCCTGTGCTCTGCAACGGGAGAGGCCACAGCAGTGAGAGGCCCGTGTACAGCAAAAAAAAACCCTCTATTTTCTCTGTCACACAAGAGTACAATGTATATTTCTTTAGTTAATATCTACATCTATGTGCTTGTTATAGTGCCCTAGATGCAATGGGTGCTCAATAAACATTGGCAGGTGAAAATGATGAGGAGTCACGCCTTGTTAAAATGATTAGAATTCAGTCAGGGTGGTTTAACATCCTTGGCAATTTCTGTCTTTGAAAGTTTAAATAAGAACCTCTTAAAAAGAGTATAACTGTGATAAAAAAAAAACACCTGTATTATTTTACTTATATACATTATTCATTTGCAAGTAGTTTAATTTGATATTAGAAATAAAAGAAAATGGCTACTGAACAAAAGACTTGGCTCAGATTATTATAAGGAAAATTCTTGATATACAAAAACATGCATGATGTGGGGAAGGCTTCTATTTCCAGGTGTATAAGAATGCTTTTACCATACCTGAAAACAAGAATAAAGGTACATTTTGGAAAGATTCACCAAAATATGCATAGTCTGGAAACTCCATGTTCTAAGAAGATTCTCTGAAGGAAAAACTAAAAGCTAGAATGAAGGTGTA